>NW_017729017.1:5985812-5996747 GCF_001723915.1 Gavialis gangeticus | reverse complement strand
AAAATCCATCTGTCGGTGCCTTGATGACTGCCTCTCCTGCCCAAGCTGAGAAGAGCTCTCGGTCATTCCATGCCAGGAAGTGGGCCACTGCTTATGTGCAGGATGCTGTGTCTAAGTCCCAGGCTGCTAGAAGCTTATCACCAGCATTTTCAAAAGTGACTCTCAATTTTTTAACTCCAAATTCAAGGCTTCCTTAAAGTGGTATGGCCTTCAGAAAGCACTGCAAAGCTGCTTGTGAAAAATTAGCCACTTCTAAGGTACTACAACTGAGTGCTCCAAACTACTAGCTAGTTTTGATTGTCTTGGCCTAACTTCCCATATCTGTGAGCCTGTCTACACTAGTCTCATAAGCTACTTACAGACATTAAAAAAAAAAACCCCAAAAACAACCAAACCAAAAAAACCCCAACAAACACGCCTTATGAGAAGGAGTGTGTTAGTTTGACCCGGCCCTGCAGCGTCTGTAGAAATTGGGCATTTCAGTGAGGCTTTTTGCGCCGTCATCGAAAGCTGATTCAATCAGCTACTTGATAAAAGCTCCACTAAAGCTCCCATACAGACATAGGGCAAGCTGGATCCAACTAATGTGCTGCCGCTTCTGGGGATGTGTTGGATTTGGTGCAGGAGCACACTGAGTTTAAAGTAAAACACCATTTTGTTTTTATAGGGCCAAGGCATGATGCCTTTCAGTGCTAGGGGAGCCCCATTCCAGCAGCCTTTCATCGTCTCTAGCAGGAATAGATGGCACAGTGATGGAACCTGGGTACTTAGTGCTAAAAACAGATAACAGGTTTGATTGGGATTTGAGCATCTCATCTCCCAGGAAACCACAGTTTACAGACCACAAATCGACTCTCCCACATCAAGTATCTGTGAATTATCCAAAAATTACACTTTGCCTCAGAACAATCAGGTTAACTGATTGAGTTCATTGCCATTTAAGCCTTGTAAATAAACACCATGCTCATCATATTCTGGACCAATCAGCACAGCATTAAACGGCTTGTCTGTTTTCAGCCTATTGCAGCCTGGTAATTAGTATTATGGCCTTCTCATCACTGAACAAGTTGATGACAGAGGGGAAACAGGGCCTTTACACTGGGGCTCCCATCTTGAATCAGTGGTGGCAACAGTAGAGGAAGAGGCTGGTCATTTGGACTAGGTCAGCAAAGCAGACTGTTTTATTGTTCAGAAACTTTAGGTCTTTGCTACTTTTCATAGCAAACAAATTAAAAAGCCACCTTAAAAATTGTAAGACCCGACTGAAAACGGGACAGAAATGTTCATTTGACCAAACCAACAGGATGCCTGGGACAGGCAGTGTATCAGAAGCAGGAATGAAAGAGCCAGAAAGTTACCAAATCAGTCCCCAAACCACACCAAGCCTCGCTTTAAGGCAAACTGACAGGAAACACCTTGCTCAGAGGCCCAAAACAACAAACCAGCAGGCACTAAAAACCATCATTAATCCACATAACAAGAACCATGTAGCAGTGGAAACAATCTAAGTTGTTCTGTTTCGCGATCATGGCAGACACAGGGTAGACATTTGAATAATATTAACTTGCAAGGTTAAAACAAAATTTGCACTTGTTTTCCTAGCTTTTTTTTCATTTCTGATACTACTTTTAAAGCCCTGGTCTGGTCTGGTCTAAAGCTTACTGTGGTCACTGGGAACATTTCCACCAACCACAGCGGGCTTTGCATCAGGCCTGGTGAGATGTATGCATTTCAAATGAAGGCTGTCTCTGACAGGCTGGAGCCTCTGCAGTCGTCTGGATCCCCAGTGATTGTCAGGAGGACACAGCACCTGCTGACTCCCTGCAGGATGCACAGAGAAACACTGTACCTGCCACACACAGCTTTACAATGTAACACTGGTAGGGAGCTGAGGCATCCAGCCAGAGGAGGGCAACGGGGAAGGATGAGCTCAGTTGCTTAGACAAAACGTGTGCAGCTCTGGGTGCTTCAGTTAGGCTGTGTCTTTAAATCGCTCTTATTATTGTCTCATTCCTGGTTACATTAGGAGGAGTGAATGTTACACTGGGATCTGCTGTGGAGCCCCCACAGAATTGGAGGAGGTGGTTACTGGCTCTTATTCCTTCCCTCTTAAGTTCTGCCCTCTGAGGTGCATGAGGCGTGGCTCAGCCCCGAGGACCTTTACTCCCTGCAGGGCCCCATCCACAGCCCATCCTTCTGTCAGCCAATACTGACGCATCTTTCTGGTCCCCTCAAATGCAGTGACCACTCATCACAAGTAAATCCAGTGCTTGGGGTCCCAATGAGAAACTGCAGCAGACTACCAGCCAGGCCTGTCTGATGCACATGGGGAACGTGGTGGGTGTGCAACTGCTACTCCCCCGTGTTATTAGAGGGGTCTCTAATTGTGCATCAGCAGATTCCAGGGAACAACTAATGCAAAAACAGGGACAGGAATGAGGGTCAGATGTTAATAACTGGGCAGAGCATGCTGGCTAGTGTCCACTGGCCTTTGAATGAGTCAAAGGAGCCAGTGGACTCCTGCCTAGAGAGGTGAATGGACAAGGGACAGGAAAATGGCCCCGCAGTCCTGGGGGATTGAACCTCCTTCCTGGCCAGATAGATTGCTAGTTCAGCGAGGGCCAGGAGGAGGTCAGCCAGGAGGTCCTAGGACTTGGTGGGGCAACGGGCAAGGAGTGAAGTGACCAGCCAGGAGGGTGAGACCAGGAAGGGATGAGCATCAATCACCCCAATGTGCAAGCCCCAGCTCCAACCTATGTGTGGGTCTCTAAATGCTGCTGAACTTCCCCCAGCTGTCCCCAACGGGGAAGGCCTCCAGCTGCTCTCTGTACTCCTCGGCCAGCACTGTTACCCATTACAGAGTGGAAGAGCTTCTCTCTCCCACCAGATGGATCCAAAGTGTGGTGAAGGGGAGCTAATCCTTGGCAACACCAGGAGGAAATGGCTGCCTCTGCCATCACAGCCCTGCCCCAGTGCAGAGTTCTGGGACTTCCAACACAACCAGGCGAAACACCAGTGGGGCAGACCAGGCACATCTCGATCATAGAGCAGAGCCTGAGATACCAAGATGGGGATGTCTCCCACCACAACACAGCTCTGGTGTGAGGCTGGATTGAGAGCAGGGTCAAGCAGCTGAACATGTTTTTAGACCACACAGTGACTCGGCTCCTTACGTCCTGTCTACATTAGTGCCCCCAGCACTGCAGCTTCCCTGCAAGGGAACAACAGCCCCCAAGCAAGAGAAAGGGGAAGACTGGAACAGAGACAGACAAAAGGAAAAACAGAATGAGGGAGGGGCAAGCAGGAATGGACAGGAGATGGATGACAGCACACGACAGGAGTGTGTCCCATGGAGACAGGCTCCCTCCTAAAGGTCTTTCATCCCATCCCAGCTGGATTTACAGGCTCTGGGGAAATCCTAGCCCCCTGGGATCTGACTATCCTAAAGGCTCTTGGTCCCTTAGGGTCTGTAAGTAATAACAAACCAGCTGCAAAGCAGTTCCTACAATGGTTCATAAGAGGCAGCCAGCACAGCCAGGGTACATTCTCTGGCACGCAGCACTGAGTGGCATCACTGCATTGTGTTGCTTAATGCAACATGACATGGTGCCTTAACTACTTAGCATCCTATGCCAGAGAAGCCAGGAATACAGGAGGGTACATTCTCCAGCACCACACAGGAGGCACACGTCAATTATAACAATACTCCGCACTTGTGGCTTAATGCACTTTACCTGCTAATTAAACTGTCAGTTCCCCTGTGCAGCAAGTGTGTAGAATCATCCCCACTGTACAGATGAGAAAACTGAGGCACACGTCATGGGGAATGGGGGTGTGACCCCTCCATATCATCTCAAAGAATTGTAGCCAGATCTCCACCTCCAACTTTAACCATTAGGACACAATTGATTGGTCAGTCAGCAAGCCTGAGACCCAGGAAGGCCCATGCTGAGTTAGGATGGTCAAGTCATTTTTAATTTGAGCCTGTACATCTTTAATTTAGGGACTCAGTGAGATGCCTTAAGGCTGGGGTGGGCAAAATGTGGCCTACGGGCTGGATGCGGCCTGTGGGGCCCCTAAACATTTAGAAAATTAATATATATCTGCCCCTGGCTGCCTGTCACATGGCCTTCAGTGGCTTACCAAAACTCAGTAAGCAGCCCTCCACCCAAAATAATTGCCCGCCCTTGCCTTAAGGAGATGCAGCTCTGAGAAGTACTGAGTACTCTTATCCCCAACTGGAATTAATGGCGACTGCTATGCATGAGCTCCTCACCTTTCTACTTTCATTCAGTACTGTGCATCACTGGGATATGAAGACTTGCCCTTGGGTTTATGAAGTGCAGCCTCTGAGCCAAGGGGCATTTACTGCCAATTGCCCATCAGCTTTGCCTGCTTTTCTCTCCTGCCTTGGGGTTGATGGGTAGGAGGCAGGTGTGATGCATCACTAGCAGTTTGTGACAAAGAACACTGGATTCCTCCTGAGCAGAGGGCTGCTACCTGCACAGGGTGGGAGGGTGTCACAGCCTTGAACTAACCCTCCCCTCTCCGGCTGTCAGGATTGGCTAAGCAGGGCCCCTCCAGCAGCCCCCCCAGTTGGAATGTCACTGTGCCGACAAGCCAGGCTTTGAACTCTGCAATCGTTGTGGGCTAAGGGGCTCATTTCATTGCCCTGCAGCTGCAGTACAGACTCCTATAAATTGTGTACAGGGCTTGGCTGAGCCGGAGAGTTGCTCCTAGTTAAAGGGAAATTAGCTTAAAAAACAATTTGGTCGCATGTAGACAAGATGTTGAGAAGCTCCTTGGTTCTCCACACCAGCAGTCCCCAGGAAGATGTCACTCAAGAGATACGTTGGCTGCTAGGTTTTGTACTGGATTTATGCTGTGCCCATAAGCACTCCCCACTTGATTGTCAGTGACCCCCAGCTGTTGAATTTACCTTTCCCTGGTTGGTGACTCATTATCTGACCTCAGAGTTCATTGCACACCAGTCTTACCAGCTTCCCACTAATCTCTCTGAGGGATGTACATGCAAGCAAGAGACTGTGGGTCAAACAGTGAGCTGGTATAAGTACCTAGAGCCACTAAAACCAAATGAGCTACACCAGTGAAACCAGCTGAGAGAAGATTGCTGCTGGTACGGGGCTGTGGGACCTGACCACTGACTGACTGAGTCTATATAGGTGCCTCTGGAGGCAGAGCTGTTATGGTAACACTTAGAGATGCATTGAGAACCAGAGCCTTGTTGCACTCTGTGCAGTTCTGGCAGAGGTTATTATAGCCTCTTCCTTAGAAATCTAGGGTAGCACCCCTACTGTGTTCCTGTGTGGAGGACTTGGAGGGATGGGTGAAGAAGCAGGGAGAGGGTGTCTGTGCCAGACAGGCATTTTCGGGGGTGAAGCATGTACTAGAGAAAGAACAGGGAAGGGGGAAGAGGAAGAGTCTAGATGGGGAAAGTGCAGAAGTGGGTAGAAAGGGGTTACGTTCACCCCAGGGCAGATGCAAGTCTGGAGGAGAGACGACCAGTTCCCACCTGCTCAGCTCACTTGCATCCCTGTCACGGGCCTCTGCAGGGTTTGCACAGGCCACAATGCTTGTACCTACAGCTCATAGGAAGAGAGAGTGTAGAAGCCCCATGCATGGGACATATCCATCTCCTCTTTCCACCAGCCTACCTGCTGGGAAGGGTCAACAAAGCATGATGAAGTGAATCCCCCACCTGGAGGCCAAATGTAAAGCCACAAAGGAAATCAAATAATGAGAACTGATTAATTAATCCCAGGCTATTTTGCTAAATTCTCAAGCAGCAATTGATCTAGATAAAATAGACCAGGCAAGGCCAGCCCACAATTTTTTGTGGCCCCCTGCAAGATATAGTTTTGGGGCTCCCTGATGCATTGAAAAATCAAAATTGCGGTATAAACTCACTGAAATAAAATAGTCGGGGGTGGACTGCGCGCACATGGGCTGTGCTGCTGGGGGGGGGGGAGTGTGGGCAGCATGTGCTGGGGATGCCTGGGTTCCCTCCTGGGGCTGGGGCCCAGAACAGGAGCCGAGCCAAGAACTCCTCCCCAGCTCCGCTGGGAAGGGGCTCCCTGCCTGCATTGAGCCCTTTAAACATGGTACAGGTGGTGGGGGACGAGTGGGCACGCAGTGGGGCACCTGCAGCTTCTGCAGGATAGGACAGGCTGGCCCTGGGACCAGGCAGATGCAATCCATCCAGCAGTTAGATGTGCTCTAGGAGAGGAGGATGTGGAAGAGGTGGTGGGTTTAGAAGTGACCAGAACAGCTAAATTCTTACGCAGAAGATCACATGAGGAGCATCACTGAGAATGGTTAAAGGAACTGAACAGTGCATGGAACATGGATGCCCTAAGATGATATATCAACAGGGTAGATAGGAACAGCAGCTACCTAGCAGGTGCAAGAGCCAGCTAATGGTGAACCAGAACAGATGCTAAGAAATCTGGTGTTCCTGAAAAACACAGGAACAGCATCACAGCAGCTAGTAAAGGCTGAAGAGTTGATGGCAGAGGGCAGCTAATGTCACCCCAGTAGCTGTCCTCCTTGGTGGCTGCAACGTTGTGTCACACCTGGGGGCAGGGAGCAATAGGAGCCTGGGCATGGAGTGGGAGCTGTTTGCGAAGTGCCCCAAGACTCTGGGAAACTGCTCTGTGACTGTTAACCCTCCCAAATGTTCAAAAATCACGTTTCTTTTACAAAAATATAAAACCAACAAACCTCAGGACTTTGCCTCCTGCTTCCTCCATGTCCTCTCTCTCAAGCTCTTCTCCTCAACTACAAGGCTTGGAAACTGACTTTGCAATGGAAGTGGAGAGTCTCTAGCAATCACGTGACTCCAGGTGCTGGGGCGCTAAAAGAAATGACAAGCAGGGTGAGGGTTGCTGTAACACTGGCAGAGTTGCTAGTGCTGATCACCATTGCAACTACTACCCCAGGTGAAATATTCTGTGGGTGACATGGGAGTCTTCCAAGCCCCATGTCCCCTTGAGGGTCTGCCAGGGGCAGGTCCAGTGTTCTCCAGGGTGTCTGTAATATGGAGGAGCCTTATAGGGTACTTGAAATGCTAAATAGGACCTCAGGGAGCCATATCCTTCCAGGGTGTAAATCAAAAGATTCCCCCCTCCTCTCCCTAGTAGGGATTTAAACTAGTTAAGCTTGAATTGCAGTTTAAACGCCTCTGTAAGGCTTAGAGCACTGTGCTGAGCTCGGGACTCCTAACCCCTACCTAGTGCTGCTTCTGCTGCAGGGATGAGCCCAGCTCTGCAAGCCGCTCTCAGGCTAAACAAAGAGGGCAGGGGGAGGGGAAAGGAATGCCAGGAATTTGCAAGGAACAGATAACCAGCTTCCTGGTTGCTCCTAACAGGGCCGGCGCTGGGAAGAGGGCCCAGAGCCTGTGCCTTGTTTGTGAGCCTGCCTTTGTGTATGTGAAAGTGTACAAAGAAACCCGATAACTTAAAACTGCAGGGCTTTGCCATGGGGTGCTGGGCAGAGGGGGAGGAGAGGAAGAGGCCTGAGCTGTTCTCCATTAGCACAGTAACTCTTTGTACTTCGAAGTACCTGTCACACCAGGACCACAAAGGAGGGGGCGTCCTCTCCGGCCCCGGGCCCCGAGTTCAGGTTCTAGTGCTTCCACCTGGGGTCAGGAAGAGGCCAGCTGTGCTAGAGCCCACCTGCTGAGCTCTCAGCCCATCCCATGAGGACCCAGGGGGTGTCAACAGATAGATGTAACACCTGAACCGTTCCAGGAATGTCACTGGTTGGGGGCCAGCTCACAACTGTCCTTGGAAAGAAGTGGCCACACCTGAGAGAACCCTCCCCTTGACGGGTGCACTGCTGCGGAGGGAGGTAAAGCTCCCAGACCATCACGCCTGCCAGAAAGGAGTGGCGGGGTTGCCCGGTGCTGAGGGGCTATGTGGCCCCTGTTTGTGGTTCCCAGGTAGGGTGGCCATCAAGGTACCTCAAGAATAGAGGACTGTCCCCATCACCATGAATGTTGCATGCCTACTGAGGCTGGAGGGGCACAGCAAGCTCCCATAGGCAGCAGTGTCAGCAGCAGGGGCATGGCAGCAGCAAGCAGGCAGCTCCTGCAGGTGGCCACAGCCGTGTCAGTGGGGGTGGGGTGCCAGGCACTGAAAAACAGAGGACATAAAGGCATCCAAAAACCGGGCTGTCCTCTATAAAACTGGATGAATGACCACTCTATTCTCAGGGGGCTGAGTGCTCTGTCCCCCCCCCCGAAGATCTCAGTGGACTTTCAACCCTTTCCTTGAAGGCCGTACTGCCAGTTTCACCTCCCTGGCAGAGATGTGCACTCTGGGGTGCCAGGCCTATTTGAGGTAGGCCACAAAGGACAGCCTGAGACCAGACAATGCAGTCAGTAACCTGGGGACAACACATAGGAAGCAGTGGCCCAGGCAACTTCAGACTCATTGGCTGTTTGCTAGTTTCTGGGAGTATTCTCCTCTTGTACCCTTAATGCCATGCAGCTGCAGAGCCAGGGTGTGCCTGTGGGGTGCCAGGGTAAAAGCTGGCTCAGGGAAAGGGCAAGAAAACTGCCAGGTTGACTGTAGGCAGACAGAAAGATTTAATCCGCTAAGCAGCTGCAAGCCACTAATGGCAAAAACCCTAGCACAGCCTGCCACTCGCACTTAAGCCACTAGCTACACTCCAGCAAGCTTAGTCAGTCCCTGAACCCTGTCTACACTGGTGTCTGCACCTCCTTACTAGCACTGGTGCTAGCTCTGTTGTGGGGACAGGTAATGTTGCTAAGGCTGACTAGCCACACTGTTAGAGGCTCCCCCTGGCTGTATCTAACCTTCCCCACTGCCCGCCTGCCATGCACAAGGATAGTAGTTCCCCATTTTTTCTACCAGACTGTCACGATGCAAAGCATACTTGGCCCCTTCCCAACATGCTACAAGGAAGTGGAGGGCAGTTGGGGAAAGAGCTACATATCAGACCAAACAAGGGCATGATCCATCAGAATTCATTTGTTTTTACTCCCAGGGATTTAGTAGTGGAATCCAGAGCCACATTTAAAAAAAGGAAATATCAGGATTTGCTGTTTCCTTCTTCTGTAAACCAATGAGAGCAAAGAGGAAGCCATGCAGTTGTGTTACCCATACTTCCTGGCCCTCATTAGCACTGTGCATCCAAACCAAATGCTCCTCCCACCCAATGAACAAAATTAGGTAAATACCCCCATTTTATAGATGGGAAAACTGAGGCACAAAGTAGTGTCTGCTTCCACAGCCAGCCAGCATAAGAGTCAGGACTAGACCCCAGGAGTCCTGACTCCCACCCCCACCCCTTACTCTTGTCTTTGCTGTTATGTTTAATAAATCTCCTTCATACTTTCCCTGTGCTGCTCACAGAGAGGACACCACCTGCCAAGATGTCCAGCAAACGAGCCAAGGCCAAGACCACCAAGAAGCGCCCCCAGCGTGCCACCTCCAATGTCTTTGCTATGTTTGACCAGTCACAAATCCAGGAGTTCAAGGAGGCTTTCAACATGATTGACCAGAACCGTGATGGCTTCATTGACAAGGAGGATCTGCATGACATGCTGGCTTCACTAGGTAGGGAGGGCAACCTCACTGATGGCCTAATGAGCCAAAGGTTCTGTGCTGAGGACCAAGGGCCAGCTTTTCCCTGGTTTAAGTATTTAATAACTACCTTGCATTAAGGAGCTTTGACTGCTGACTTTTTTCTATGCTCATCCTCACACTGGAGGTGCTGGCAGCAGAGTTTACTGGGGGCTCCTCTAACTTGGAGGTAACACTGACAGCTGCAGTGAGGAAAGCTTGGGTAACTGGTGCCACCTTAGTCGGGGGGCGGGGGGGCACATGCCCCTCCTGCAACAGTTCCCCCAACCGGGGGTGGAGGGGTTCCCCCTGCGGCTGACCCTGCCGACTAGGGGGAAGTCCCACTTGAGTGATCCCGCAATGGCTGATTGCTGTGGCCAATTGCTGTGGTCACTGTAGCCACTTCCAGGAGTGGCTGCAGCCGCTTCTGGGAGCAAGTGCCAGCCGATCGCTGCAGCTGCTCCTGGAAGCGCTTGGCTGCAGCGCTCGGCCAGCATTTGCAGGGGGGGCACTGATGCTCCCGCCTGCCCCCCCTTCCCATTACCTAAGTGGCGAGCACAGCTGGTCAGGGGGTGCACTGGTGCTCTCAGGGGATGTGTGTGCACCCCTGTGCAGCCCCTACGCGTCGCCACTGGAGGAAAGAGCACCTCACACCAGGAAGCGTTGCATTTTCCCACTACTGTAACATGTCTACACTGGTAATCTCTACTGCTGCAGCTACCCCACTGTTGGCCTAACAGTGCCCTGGGTTGGGATCCAAACCCAGGACTTTTTAACCTGGGTTTAAGGATCAGGTATGTTTACTCAAAGGCTATAGCAGACTCCAACCTCTCACTGCTAAAAGTGACAGAGCCCAGCTATTCAAGCAAGCTGTATAGACACACCCTTCATGGAAAAGACCCACAAAGCCACTGGCTTCTTCCCTTGCTCCCACCATGTAGTACTCTGGCGGCATCTGACTGAGAGGGAATTAAGTCAGGCTTGCTAAAGAAAGACTATGGGCATGTCCAGATGAGCATGCACGTACAAGGGCATGTGTTTGCTGTGGCACAAATAGCAGCGGCACATATTTGTACCACTGCTTTGTGCCCCAGGGCATGCCCCTGCACGCATGCTCTAATATACACCAAATTGTGGGGGGTAGGAGGTGGGGAGTATCCTATTCTGTCAGTCTTCTGGTAAGTAGAATTAAAATGTGACTTGACTGTTTTATTTTTTTTTTAATTCTTTTGGATTTTATTCTCACCCATTTTAGGTATTTTTTTAAAGGCCATTCACCCCACTACAAAGTCCAAGTGGCTTTGAGTTGCTTTCTTTGGACTGAAAC
>NW_017729017.1:5951341-5980812 GCF_001723915.1 Gavialis gangeticus | reverse complement strand
GGGGCAGCAGCAGCACCTATTTGGCCACATGGAGCCTGGCCGGCAGCCAGAGCATGGCTCTGGACAGCCAGGCTCTGTTTCTGGTGGTGCACACTGCTGCTACATGCACCACATTTTTCACCATTTTTTTTTTGATGCTGAAATCTCCCAGTGTCAAGTTTTGGCATTGTGCAGCAAATTAGCAGCCTGGTGAATGGTGCACTTATGGTGCGTGCAGTTTGCAGGGCCTCAAATAACTTTGAGGCTCCGCAAACTACACATGCATGCTCGTCTGGACATGCCCCATGAGGGTAAAAGGAGGTTGAACGCTCCTGGCCAGTTCCTGCCGCTCCCTGTTGATGCACAGGAATGCTGTGACCAGAGAGCACATGGGCAAGCTCAACAGCTATTTGAAACCACTTGGGGATGGTCCCTGCAAGCAACACTTTCTTCAGTGGCCGTAAAGCTGCTAGTACAGTGCTCTGGGCATGTTTTCCCCTCTTCTATCAGTTGGGTTGTTGGGAGATGATGCAGCTCCGTTTCCAGACAGTTCAGTGTTCCTCAGATCAGGAGCTCAGCAGGGTCTTCAGGAGTTTGAGCCATAGTGGCTCCAAGCAAAGACAATTATGAGACTGGGTTTACTTAAGGCACTCATGCTATATCTGATCCCAAGGTCTGGAAAGCTCCCTTTCCTGGGGAGCCCCTGGTGACACCAGTGTAGTCATTTGCTGATGCAGATGGAAACATGACAGGAACTGCAGAGTTCTAGTCCAATCCATTCCTTCTGCAGTCTGCTGAGTGGGTGTCCTGTGCACTTCCTCATGCTTGCCACAGTAGCCTTTCCCTAGTGGATCACTGTGGCAGCATACCTGGGGACCAATACTACTGGGGCACCGCAAATCCTCAGCAGGGTCCATAAGAAGTAGGTGATTATACGCTACTACAATGTGCATCTTAGATAAGAGATCTCAGCCTCACTGCTGCCTGTTAGGTGCATTACTGGCATGCCATTAATGAGACTGTCTACCCTGTGGAGTTAGCTCAGAAAAGGCCCTCCCATCCCTCTCTCCCTGAGGAGACTATTCTTGGATTTCTTAACCCTCCCATTCCCTTCGCCAAAGAACAAGCCCCCTCTGACATGCTAAAATACTCACTGGCAACCTCATCTCTGTGGATCATGCATTCAAGGGAACCTGACCTTATGCCTGGTGTGTTAACTGGATGATTCTACTTAAATGACCAGCAGTAAAATAGTTTTAATGCTGGCATTTATCAGTCAGTTTCAGTGATAATTAACCTTCGATGTGACAGAATTAACCCTCCTCCCCACCCTACCTGGAACCTTCAATAGGTTCAAGCCCAGTCTGTGCAAGTGGGGTAAGCAGGTCAGTTGTGGGGGGTCTCTCTGATGTACAGATCTATTCCAGCAGCAGCTCTAGCATGGTTGTGTGATAGTGGTATAAGACACATAATACCAGCTGCCCAACCAGAGGAGCCGGCACTGGAATAAGCCTTTTGACACAAGTATATCCATGCCCACACCATAGTGTATTTTGCTTTAAAGCACCGCCAAGCAGAAGTATGGGTAAGGGCAATAGCCCATCCTTGGACCACAGATGGTGAGTGCAGAGACCAGGGCTCCATACGCAGCCCTGCCATCCCCTGGCAGGGTGACCTTGTCAAGTCACTTCCCTGGGCCTCCTTTTCCCCATCTGTAAAGGAAGGAAGGAGACCCCCCATTGCCCACCACCTTTTGGAATCCGCATCAGGAATCCAAAGGCCCCATAGAGTCGTCAGTGGCATCACAGCTCATACCTATCACACACCCCTCAGCAACCTGCTTCTGTGCTCTCCTCACTGCCCCTTCCACCTCGTTGAAGGGCTAAAGTTCATGTACTACTTCACCAGCAGGGTGGAGCTGAGAGAAGGGGATACCACAGACTGGGGGAATTCAAACTTGGAGCCCTCTGAAAGGCCTGTGCCTTTGAGTGACATTCTTTGTTAACGCTGCCTAATCTTGTCCAGCCCACCAGCCAGCACAACAGTTCTCCAGAGACGGGCAGGAGCCCAAGACTGCTGCTGGTTCAGACTTGCTAAATTCCCCACCCAAAGCCCTTTCTTAGCTTCAGGCTGTGGTTCAGCTTCCTCTCTCCTGTCTCAGGGCTGCTGCTGCAGCTCCTCTTAAGATCCATCAATTATTGACCTGGCTACCAAACCTGTTCTAGTCCAGCTAGGTGGGGGATCTCCACCCCTACCTGAGCCCCTGGGGGAGGTGCAGAGAAGAGGGGCTGGTGGCTAAGAACAGAACATGGGATGTTGAAGGCTAGAAACATAGTTGCTTCCAGCTCTGTTCAGCAGAGGGCACTAAACTGAGCACTTCACTTTGTTCAAGCACAAAAGCCTTATGAGGGGACTGGACTGGGAGAGCCAAGCAAAGGATTCCAAGGAATCCTTTATGCTGAGGCCGCTGCCCTCCTCCGCAAGCTGTGATTGGCGGCCAGGTAACCAGTGAAGTGGGGAAATCCCCTAACTCTAGGCACCAAAAAGTTCAAATCCTTTTTCTATCCAGGCCATCCATTCAGATAGCAAAATCCAATGCTGCTGTTACTAGGCCACATGGCCATGGCCATCAGCCAGAGATGGATCATGCCATTGCTTGGAGGAGGAAGGACTTGCCTAGTGTCTGGGGTGAGTCCTCAGAGAGTGAGCAGAGTACAGTGCTGCAGGGATAGCACAGCACCATTCCCTGCATGTGGCATCCAGGGAGCACTGGCAGGGGGTGGACATGGCCTTGACAGTCATTTACAACTGACAGGAATATTCAGAGAGGCCTCTGCAATGGCAGCTGCCAGGTAACATCTTCAAAAGGACCCAAGGCCTCAGTCCCCAGAAGTATTTAATTCAGTGGGAGCTCAGAGCCTAAATACCTTTGAGGATTTGGTCCTGCATGACTGAGGAGCCTTACCATCTAATGAGACTGAACATGGGACATGGTACTTTTGGAAACTGTGCCTCTTGCTTTTTTCTTTCAGTCCAGATGGACTGTCTGGGGTTTGGAACAGGTAGGAGAGAGGAGACAGAGCCAGGGAGCCTCAGCGTGCCCCTAAAACGCAGCCTGAAGAGCAAATGCAGTCAGGGACAAAGTCTCAGGCTGTGATGAATATAGAGCTGTCTAGACCTCTCCCTCTCTGACTGCCCTGATCCAGGAACAGCCAGTACCCCACCCACACAAGAACACACTTGCTCTCACTGAGCTGTGTTTGTTTTGGGGTCTAGTGATCAGCATGAGGACCTGGGAGTCAGGACTCATGGGTTCTGTACCTGATTCAGTCATTGACTTGCTTTGCACCCTTGGACCAGTCACTTCTGAGCTCTTCAGGTGAGCTGGGCTATCAGTGCAGTGTCTCACCCTGTGTTGGTTCTGTTTGACAGGGAAGAACCCTACCGATGAGTACCTGGAGGGCATGATGAGTGAGGCCCCAGGCCCCATCAACTTCACTATGTTTCTCACCATGTTTGGAGAGAAGCTTAATGGTACTGACCCGGAAGACGTCATCCGCAATGCATTCGCCTGCTTTGATGAGGATGCTACAGGTAGGGCCTCACTACACCGTAACACCCACACCAACACGCTGCCATAGCAAGACAGATCCCTATTCTTTCACCATACACCTCCTATGAGAGTGTGTGGAGCCACCAGGGCTGTTTCCATTAAGCTGGGGCTGAGGAGTAGGGAAGGGAGAAAGCCAGCTGGTTATTTGGCATCTGAGACAGGCTGAGGCTTGTCCAGTGACTGCTGCAGAGGAGCTATAGGCTGCAGCAGCCTTTCCTTCTCAGTTCCCAGGCTGAGTGGAGTGCTGGCCATCACTGACTTCTGGCAAACAAAGGAGTGTCTTTGCCAGGGGCTCCCTGGTGTGGTGTACTGGGGCCCTGGAAGCTAGGGTTGAGGTACGCTCTCAAACTTGCTAAGGAAGCCAAACTGATGGGTGCCACTGAGCTACAGACTTAAAAAACACAGATGCGTGAGGGATCTCTGCTGGGAGGAGTTCCTTCTGGAGGAGAGGCCTTTCCATCTCTCTGAGTCCTGCTTTCTCCTCTTCCAGAAGCTTGCAAATCAGCAGCTTGAATCCTCGTACTAGAACTGGGTCATTTTGTCCCATAGTGATAGAACTGGCAGAATCCATGGGTGACAGACATGTCCTGGTGGCAGGAGCTGTAATGGACTGAATTGGGATTGGGGTGTTTCTTGTGGACTATGATGCTGGGAGAAGTTAGCACTGCTGCCTCCATCTGTTCTAGCTCCATGAACCTCCTCTCCTTTCTTCTCCCTCCCATTCCTCTCCCCCTTTCCAGGTTTCATTCATGAAGACCAGCTGCGTGAACTGCTCACCACCATGGGCGACAGATTCACAGATGAGGAGGTAGACGAGATGTACCGAGAGGCCCCCATTGACAAAAAGGGCAATTTCAACTATGTGGAGTTCACCCGCATCCTAAAGCATGGAGCCAAGGACAAAGATGACTAGAACCAAGAGATGCCGATTCCACTCTGTCCTGTGCACGCCCCATGTCCCTCCTCCCTGAACACCCTTGCTGCCTCTGGCCCAAAGCCACGGTGGGATGACCTCATGGAAAATGCCTTAACACATGTTACAGGAGGACTTGACCTTGCTCTGTGTTAGGGATGAGGTGGCACAGACACAGGCCCCTCCCATGAGGCAATGAATCCTCACATTTTCATCGCTTAGTCCTTCAGTGCACATCAACCAGCCTCAGCCTCTGTAGATCTCATGTACAGCAAGTTAGTTCAGTCCCCCAAACATCTGACGTAGAGAATTTGAGGCGACAGCCAGAGGGGGGAGGAATAACTCCCACAGGCTCACCTAGCCGAATGGTCATACCTGGCAATATGTTTCTGTAATAGACAGCTACCCATTACGTGACCCACTGTCAACTCCCAAGGGAGCAGGGCAAAGTCACTGTTTGTCCCTCATCCACTGTGCTTTCTCCAAAGAGTCCACAACCCCAACCCTCTCCCCTGCTTCAGGGAGTAATAGTGAAACCATGAACCATTCTCTTCTTTACTTCCCCCCTGGGAATCCCTCATTGCTGTGGCCCATCAAGCCCAACAGCCCTGCCCTGCACTAGCCACACTTTGCACTTCAATAGCACCTTTATGCCCCTGTGCAGAAAAGATCTCACCAAGTCCTCAGCATGTCCCTGCCATGCCCAATCTCATCCTGCAAACAGACCCTTGCAGTGGGGTGAAGAAGAGGAAAGGCGGGGGCATTGCTCTACTGAGCAGTGGTAGTTGGTGCAGATGGATGGTGGATACAGAGCCAGGCATCCAAGGCATCCCTGGGGTTGTGTTGCCGTGTGTAGCCAAGGGAAGGATACATTCTTTTGCTATCAAACCTCTCAATGCTGAGGACCGTGGTTTTCCCACCTAATTGGCCCACCTTGCTGAGACACAATAAACTCTTCTTCTGTAATTTTCTTTACAATCTTTACCTATAATCCGTCTGCTATTTTAGTGCCGTAGTCCACAAGACAACCGCTCTCACCCCCATCAGGGCTGTCATAGCTCCTGTCATGAAAATAGGGCTGTCTTTCACGGATTGCCTGTAAAAATGAAGAGTTCCAGGGATGCTGATAGTGGAACATGAGATCTGCTAGAAGGGCCAGATCATGGGTCCCTCCAGCTTCCTGCCTCCAACAGTGTCCAGTGCTTCTGAACCAGGCTGAACCTGGCCAGGATACACCTAGATAAGTGTGGCCTCCTGACAGTCACTTAACACCCTGCAGCATTTTGATTAACCCCTTTCATTACACGTGGAAAATAAAACACCAGTCATTGCAAAGATGCAGGAGACAGAACCTATAGGAACCCACAGGAAACCTCTCCACCTCTTACTATGTAGTACAGCTCTAGCCTTTAGGAACATGAAAAAGGAAAGGAATGTAACTGGCTTCCTGTTCCTTTGCTTAAAAAAAAACAAACCAAGCAACATCCACCCTGTTTTTTATTCTTTGAACAGTTGTTTGTTTTCATGGCTTAAAAGTCTGATTTAAGGGATTCAATATTGAAATTCCATATGAAATATAAAGGATCTAATACAAATGAGCACTTGTGTAGAGTCATTGCATTTACCTTTTTTCTCTACTGGATGCTGCCTATTTATGCCTTTGGTTTAGTCCATCCTGAGCCCTGGTCTTTACAGGATCAACTGGGTTAGAAGAACTCTCCTTTGACTTATCGAGCCTGTCCAACAGACCCTGTGCCCAGGCTGGGTTCCCAAGCCCTGTGCTGTCTCTCCTTGACAGGTGGATCTATTCATAACATTCTCAAGCAGCACTGCTTCTGTCTCCCATCACGGCAGCTTACTGTGTAACCCGCCTGCTCATGCACTAAAGCGATCAAGGGCTTCAGCCCACATTTTTTTGCCTGTAGCTTAAACTTCTCAATCTGTCTTTGTCAGTGAATGAAGGCGGTTTCCTCTGACTCCCTTTGCAACACTTGTGGCATGTTGCTGCTAAGAGGCTGTTTTTAAACATGGGGAACTGACTTGAAAAGGCGCCAGTTTATCCATTTAAACCTAGAGTTGCCTAAGGGTGTTGAAAACTGGCTCTTAAACATATGTATCTCCATAGCTAAATCCTGCACCTGCCAACAAGCCAATTAGATGGCTCCATCTTAAGCCAAGTTTCTATGTCCCTGGGTACAGGCTTGCTAGAAGATCTACATTAGCAGATGCCCCTGTTAATATCTAAAAAATGGCTGATAAACTGGCTGTTATGGTGATGGGTGCCAGTTATCAGAGCGTGGATTGGTATGAGCCAGACATTTATGAAGGGGAATAGCTCTGACAGCCTTAGAGTTGAAAGAAGGCTTTTCTTGTCCCCTAGTAACAGTGAACACCCTTGTGTTTCTCAAGCTGTAGGGAGGTTATTTTCTGGGACATGGTAAGGCACATGGGCTCAGCAGGGTATAACCCAAGTGAAAAGATGTTGCCTAATGCAGCTGTCCTTCCAATGCAGCTTGCAGGTGTTGAACTTCAGACTTCATCTCCTCTGCCACAACTTGCATATGGGGATCTTCACAGGGTCAAGGAAAACTGCATCAGCATCTCAGCCTAATGTCACAGAAGACAAGAATCAGAATCACAAATCCCATTTTAACAACTAGAATTCTCCTCAATTCAGTGACAGAGGCCCCTGTCCTGCAAAGAAAGACTTACATACATGAGATAACTTGCAAGGTTCAGTTTATACAAGTGGACAGTACACATCATCATCCAGGGGCAGACCTGAGAGTATAAGATGAGATCCAGTTCTCTTGTAGCAGCTTCTCTGCAGCATGCTCACACCTTCTACGGGTCCAAAGCTTCTGGGTGCAACAAGTGTGGAGTTGCACTGTAATCTCCCAACACAGCTGCAGTCATGTAGACATTGCCTCAGAGACTAAACTACAGCTCTAAAACCAAAGATAACTGCAAAGAAGGTGACAGAAGAAGGTACCAACAGTTTTAATGAAGCATAATTGTTTTGTATTAGATCAGCGAGAGACCTCCTGAAGACACCAACATTGTACCTGGAAAACACTGGAATGAAGAAAAGCACATTGTCTCTCATCCCAAGAGATGTGGAGGTAGAGATAGCCCAAGCACAGAGTTTCCCACAGTTCCCTCTAAAACTATTCCTACAGACATCCCTTGAACAGGCCGCCTCCTCACCTAACCTGATTATCAAATGACCCTGGCAGAACAATGTGCCTGCCTTGAACTGATTGCTGACTCACAAGCCATGGAGTGGGGGATGGGCAGGAGAGGCCTTTTGAGGCACTGTCCCATGTGTATATGTGTGTGTGTGTATGTGTGTGTGTGTTGGGGGCGGGGGACAAATTCCAAGTGCACCATCTCAACTCCACTCTGTTTTACATTCATCTAGATAAACCAGCACAGAATCCTTTGTGGACCATCTGGGTGACACTTTTCACCTGATCTGGCCACAGAAAGCAGTTTATAGCTGTGACCAAACACAAGTGCACAATGCAAACAGCTTTAAAAAGGGTGGATAGGGTGAAAATCTGACCCCCTATTTCATGAGGTATCAGATAAAGATTTTACAAAAGGTGGAGTCTTTTACAACTTGTGTCTGCCAAGCTCGCAGCCTGTAGCTGTTTTCAGAATGGGAGAGAGGAAAAAGGAGCAGAGGGAGTTCAGCCTTGGGGGGGTTCTGCTCCCCACCCCAGGGTAGGAGGCATGTTTTGCAGCCCCTCTAAGGTGTGAGGGCTCCAATTCACCCCGCCTCTTTCAGCACCAGCTGGGGAGCCCCAAAAATGAGCTCTCTCCCTGCCTTTCCCCGCTCCCATTCTGAAAACAGCCAGCACTAGCTGAGAGCCCTGGCTGCTGCTGTGGGAACCTGGCTGCAGGCTCCCAGACCAGGCAAGATTCCTCCCCCAGCCAACCAACCGTGAACTTCTGTTTGGTTTGTAACTCAGAGCACTTTGTTAAAATCATTCTGAGTTACAGCTGGGAGCTGCATTTCTGTCTGCACCCTCTTATATCAATTTAGACGGGGTTCACGCTGATTTTTCAGGCCTGGCTGGCAAGACTTAAGTTGGCTAGAAAACTTAACCTCAGGGCCCTGGGCTGGGACAGTATGGAAAGGGAAAGGTAAGTTCTGTATCTCAACTGCTTCCATGCGCTAATAGCAAACAGAGTTTATGGTGCCTGGATCTTCTGACAGATTTGTTCCGGACAAGGCAACTTTAACTTTCATTGCCCTCTGGCAAATTAATTATTTTTTCCCATGTTTCACACACATTTTCACCAAGTTCACATGCTTCTTAAAGCTCCAGCACTTCCAGCACCCAAGGGTTTTCAATATTTCCCATCTACATGCATGCTGATCACATAACAAAATTGACTTCCAGCTCCATATATCTTTACACCACAAACTGTAAATCTTCACTGAAGCTGTCTTTGGAAACAGGAACGGATGAGAGGAAAGAGAGCAGCAAAGAGGCAGACACATGTGCCTGTGGGTCAAGAAATGCCATGGAGACTATAAACTGCTTGAAGCAGAATCTGTGTCTCACTCTTTATTGTACAGCACCTTGCACCATTGGGTCCTGATCGTAGGTGGGGGTCTCAGTACTAGTGCAATACAGAGTCATTATAATAGGTGTCCTCTGGCTCCGTCTCCAAGAGTGGCCTGGGGATCTGTATTGGGTCCACCAAAAGGTGCAGGGCCTTAAACTGAGAATTTGGGGGCAAACAGAAAGAGGAACGTAGTCTGTTTTTCCTCCCTTCTTTGCTCCCTGGGCACTCTCTGCCTGCTGTGCCTTGCAAAGTGAGGAACTGGGCACCAGTGAGTGATGAGGAGCAGGTCCCCAGAGGGCCTGTGAATGATTAGAACAGTGCTTCTCAATCTTGTTAGACTCAAGGCAACCCTTAGAAAAAGCCGGTTTTTTATTTTCACTCATTTCTTGACAAGGGCAAAAGCCTAGAGCAATTTTTCTGTTGCAAAAAAATTAAAGACAAACCACAACAGGTCAGTATGTTTTAGCACAATGGATTCCTATTTGCAATCTCTGGGTTTATCTGCAGGTGCTAGGTTTGCCCCCCAGCCCAGGCTCTGAGAACCAAGGGAGAAAGGGTGTGTAGCACCGTGAGCAATGCACTTAGTTGGGGTCCCTCTGTGCTACAGCCTTCCCCATGGTAAGGGACCTGGTCATGATGGTACCATGACAACATTTAATTACAGCCTAAGTTAAACCCAGGTGTCTCCCACCTTCCTGCTGCACCTATCACCATGGCATGCAGGCAGTGATGGAACTGACCTGTCCAAATGTTCAGTATCAAGCCTCTTCTTTTTACCAGCCAACCCTGAAACAATTATAATGCAGTGGGGCCCCTGAGCTGGTCAGAGGCCTGTTCAGTTGTACATCTGGTCTTGCTCAGACATCGGCCTTGATTGCAAGTGCCCAACAAGCTAAGGCTTTAGGTCACTTAGCATGACACGTGTTAGGCCCTGTCTGACCTCCAGTTTTATCTGTGTTGCAACTGGGTCTATCTCCAAGTTGGCTCTGCTGATGGGGTCTTTGGCCAATGACTGCAACTTTTTTATTTCTGCTGTGGCCTCTATTAGCACTAGGTGAACATGTGAGTTGGAGGTTTGTAGTAAATTAAAAGACAGTTAAAAAAACCAGCATTTAAAAAAATCAGGTTTCAGATCTAAAGAGAAGCTGCCAACTGAAAATAAGCTCTCTTCTGAAGGAACAATTGTGCCCAGGGTTGTTAAAGTGACACCTAACGGATTCCTATAACCAAAGGGAATTAGAAAGAAAAAACGCCTACATCCTTCTTTCTGCTTGTTTGTATACCACATCTGACAGCATTTAGGGATGCTCTGTACTGGAAAAGTTAAACTCGCATGATTACAGTGGTTAAGGGGGGATTTTCTAATCAGTCTACTGGTTTAAGACCTGTAATATCATCTTGGTTATACTGGTAAAAGGCATAGTGTGGACACAACATACTGGTATAGTTGCAATCTGGAGTAAACTAGACCAATAAAAGCACTGTTATAATTGTATAACTGCATCCATGCTGGTGGGTTTTTTAATGTCATAACTATTTGCAACTAAGCTTTCTAGTGGAGACAGCCATTTCTGCATTGCTGGGTTCACTGGTTTGTTTGTGTAGTGAGTTTCCCTGTGAAAGAGCAAAATATTTAGGAAAATAATTGACACTAGAACCACAAAACAAGTAGCCGGTGTCTGTGACAGGCTTTGTACCTCTCCCCCCTTGTCCCCTGCTTAACCTGTGGCAGGTTAGGGTGCTATGCCTTGTAATTGTATGACAGGGTTGATAGTGCAGGTTTAGTGATAGGTTAGACAAGGTTTTGCCTGGGATGGTTTGGGTGGGGATGATCCTGCCTCAGGCAGGGGGTTGAACGAAATTACCTCCTGTGGTCCCTTCCAGTCCTACTTTTCCATTATTCTATATGAATACTAGAACCTCACTTTTAAAGTGACTGGATTTACACTGATGCTCATTTTTCTTCACTAAACCCACACGCTACACTGATCATATAATCACCCAATTAAACATGGTAAGACATTCTGTCAGCAGAGTAAACTCCCATTAAATGAAGATTGCCTGAGAAAAGGCTATGTGTAAAAACTTCTGAGATCACATACCCCAAAGCAAACACTTTATATTCAATCCAGGAACAGACTGGCCACTCCAGGGATCTGAGGTGATCATGGAGATCTAGCCAGCAGTGGGAAAGACCCTTGTGTTTTGAAACCTTGTGCTGTGTGTAGAAGGATCACAACAAGCCCATGATGCTCCCTTCTCTGCGAGGTGCCGCACACATCAGTGATGCACTTAGATTATCATCTCACTGGCTGCACTTGGTTTGGAAAATCCCAATATATTTTACCAATAGTGATGGCCACAGTGGAGGCAAGCTACAGGTGTTTTTAGCACTGGCATCTAACATCTAACCAAACTCAGGTACTACAAATTCCTGAACCCTTTCTATGCTACCGTTTCCCCCATCCTTAGCAGCAGCAGCAGGTAATTTTAGTCTAATTTTTAAGAGAGTCTTAAAGAGTACAATTCAGTCACTGCTTTTCAGGGAGCATATTACTGATCAAAAAAATGTGTTTTTTAGGACTAGGGGAGGAAAACATTTCCTTTTCCCATTTTTTTAATTAAACATTTGATTTTTCATTTTAAAAATTGCTTAGAATGTAATACCAATAAAAAAAAGACTTAAAAGATCATTTAAAACTCACAACAAAGCATTGTTTGGCCCCAAATTATTTCTTAACAACAAACAAAACACCAAAAGAAAAATGTTTAATTTTAGGTTGACCCAGACAATATTTTTTCCCCTTCTTTCTCTACTTTATTTTTGGCCAGCAAGATTAAAATGCTGGGTGCAGCTCTGCTGAAAAGCTTATAGCCAGGATGAGGTGCACAATATGTGACAAGGGACACAATCAATAGAGTGAAGTGACTTGACTCAAATCAAAGTGATTTTCATGAAGAGCTAGGATTAGGAAACCGGTCTCCTGACTCCCAGCCAACTGTCCTGTCTTCTAATTTAGAGCCCATTTGGGCATCTGCTTGTCACTAACTTCAGCAGCAAGTGGGCACTACTGAGACATTCTCACTGGAAGATGGTGCTGTGACCTACTCAAAACCCCAAGCTGCTTGAAAGCCAGTCATAAGAAGTAGAATGTAAACTGTTTAGGGCAGATACAATCTCATTGCATATCTTACATAGTGCAGCATTACATAACAATCAGCAAGGATAAACCTGCACATGTTTGTTGTTAATTTCCCCAAATTATTTCAGCCAATATTTACCATTTCTGCATGCCGCTCTTCCAAAATGCTCTCTATGCCCCTGCATGTCCAGGGTATGAGTTGCCCGGCCCCATTTCCCTTTCTGTACACTATTCCTGGTTTTCAGAGGCTGGCAGTCATGCCAAAAGAACCCAAATGCCATCCCTGTTTAGAGAGGGCCAAATGCCATCCCTATTTAGAGAGGGATGCTATTTTTTTCTTTTTTTAAAAAGTGACCCACCCTGTTGGTCTAATTAAATAAAGACAGAAGACAGGGTAAATATGCACTATGCACCACACACACACACACACAAATACACACACACATATATACACATATATGAAAGTAAAGTGTGTGTGGGGGGGGGTGTGCGTTAAAGACAACCAGCTCCCAACATGTTGCCTAAGTGCTTGGCACCTGTGCCAGGCAAGCAACCTTAAGGAGTTACAGGACAATGCTGCAGATTGGGGAAAAAACCTCCCTTACCCCTTCAACTCTCTTTTGCCTTTCACCCTTCCACCTCCACTCCAGAGTCACTCATTAACTATTAAATCAGTTAAGTTTGTAGCCTAATATTCCCCTTCCCCCAGGAGGTCAGAAAGCAAACAGGGAGCTTTTAGAGGGTCGTTATCTCCAGCTCCACAGTACACAGTGAATGAACAAGCAGAAGGGTGGAAAAAGCTTAATCAATACCATCCTTGCTTCTGCCCTGGCACTGGGACAGAACCTCACAAGTGTTGCTGGATCAGTTCCTCTGTCTCCAGACCTATTGAATCTGCAGGACTGCTTCTGCTGTCACATACCGTCTCAAGATCTTCTGTCCCTTCTGCCTCTGCTTTGAGCTGGGATCAGGAAATAAAGAGATGCATAACATTTTGACACAGGCATGGTGAAGAAGCAGAGCTGGGTGAGGATAGGATTTGGGTCCAGAGGAGAACTGGGACTCAGATCAGGCTTGGATTTCAACAGTGCTGAAATGCTGTGTGCTGTTTTTGCAGGACAGCAAGCCTGCTAAGGGCAGGATTTTCACAGGATCCCCTGATCTAGCAAGGTCTCCACTAGCTGGCATCTCACAAGGCCGGTTTGTTGACCAGGAGTTCCACCACTGTGAGTCATTCTCATCAGATTTCATCCATATTTCAACTAAAGCTGGGTGACAAGCCTTACCCCAGTGTTAGACTGCCCCAGAACCATGCAGTAGTTGCAAAAAAGAAGGGTTTGAATCTGAACCCACTATTACTCTGTGGCACAAAGGGCTACATATTAGAAAGCCTCAGATTTTACTGGAAAATTCAGGAGAAATATCATTAAATATTAAACTAGATCTTCCACCAGGATTGCGTTGGTGCAACTCCTTTGAAGCTAGTGGATGTATGTGGATTTACATCAGCTGAGGGCCTGACAAGTTCATGTTGTACTCTTTCAAACCTCTGAAAAACACTCCAGTGAGTCTAGCTTGTTTTCATTCAGCCTCTGGGTCAAAATCTACCAACTAGGTTTTATCTGAATTGCTTTGTTGTGATGCACTTTTCTCAAATCCACATCAGGATTTAATTTTCTGCCACGAATATTCAGTTTCCCCAAAGCTTTATAAAACACAGAAGGAGAAGTCATCACTGGGAACAACAGCAGCATTTAGCCTCTATCCCATACAAACAAGACACAAAACCCAAGCCCTAAGTAACACAGAGACTCACAAAAAAAAAGCATGGTCCTGATGGTAGGGATAAAGGCCTAGCCTGAGAGCCAAGACACCTGGTTTTGTCATCTCATTGTGTATCCTTCAGTTCACTCACCCTATGGCAAACTAAGAAAAATGACATCTACTCTCTCTGTGAGATTAGGATGAAAAATGCTATCCCAAGACTATACTTTGTTCCCTCTTTTTGACCCTACTGGTGAATGGACTTAAAGGGACCTGCAGATTGTTTTGTTAGGAAAGGAAAGGGATGGTGGGAGTCAGGCATTTCTAGGAGGCAGTCCTGCTTATTCATAAAGAAGGTGGTACAAAGTCCTGTTTCCAGAATGCCACAGGAATCAAACATGAGCCAAGCCAGTTTCTTTGCATGCAGCCTCAGGCCTCCTCCCAGCCAACACTGCACAGGACCTTCTCTCCCTGCATTCTCTAAGCATCATGCTGCCAGGGCTGCTGTAGCTGTGTCTGGGGTTTCTTTGCTCCTACTGTATATGCTTCTGTGATGTTTCTGCCACTTCTCACCTCCACACAGACTTATAATCAACTCAATCCCATGCCCCTGCAATTACTTTCATCTACATAGTTCAGGTTTCTGAGTGGACTTGCAAACAGCCTGCATTTTGGGTGGTAGTTCCTACTGTTCCTGTTATCTCTAAATGTTTCCTCATTCAGTCTAAGTAGCAGGTGGTTGCTTAGCCACTCAGCTTCAGTGAGTTTTCTATCACCTCTCCACCTGACTACATACCTCACTGTCTCAGTCCCAGTGAGTTCAAAAGGTGATGCCCTATGACCCATCCCACAGAGAAAAAAAAGAAACAGCCTAATAAGCAGTAAGATAGAAACCTGGGACTGGAAGGGACCTTTGTGTCACTGAGTCCAGTCCCCTGGGACTGCAGGCACCATGTCCAATAATTCCATTCATAAACTGTTAATTACAAATGATACAAGCCAAACTATTTCCATATTTACAGAGTGTTTTCCTGTTGGGATATTTTCACATCAAGCCAAACTGATTTTACTTCCAACTTAATCTCCTTGGAGTTTTTTTTCCCTTCCTGCACAATTTCCTTTCAACCACCCCAGAGGGGCCTCTTTCAGTGAGCCCCTGAGGAATTTTTATTGTTTCTGTGAAAACTGCTGCCAGAGATTCTCTCCTAATGGAGAACTCAGCTTTGTCACAGCCTCAGTTTCCACAGCTACCTCCCCAGTTTCTGAGAGAAGCCATGCAGCCCAATGTATAGTTTCTGAGATGATCCTTATGGACAGCTTTGGAGTTAATCAACGAGCCTAAGCAAGTCCTATAATAAACCACTTCATCAATTTGAGTCAGCACCACATAGGCCAGGGTAATTCATAAGATTTATCCTTCTTATGTTTCAGGGATATAAATTGTAGCCGTGTTGGTCTAAGGACATAGGCAGACAAATTTCTTCGGGGAAAGTCAGTATGTTTTATTAGACCAATAATAATGTTGGTCTAATAAAAGATACCAGATTTATCCAAAGAACCTTGTCTGCCTTATCCTTCTTAATGGCATCTACCCTTCTCTCTCTCAGGATTGTGAGCACACACATTCCTCAAAACAACCAATTCCTTGCTCTCCTGCTTAGAACTATATTTGCAATTAGCCTTCCAACAAGACCATCTGGACAAGGCACTGGCATTACAAAGCTCGTGCCCTAGCCTCCCTGTGACTTTGATATTGTAGCACAGCAGTTTCTCCAACCACCTGGGCTAGTTGTCCCTCACAACTCCTGAATTTAGAGAGCCATTTAACAAGCAGGGATTCATGGTCTGCCCTAACCCCATAGAAATAATAATTAAATGCTCTCTATATTCAGTTTCTGCTAGGAGTTCCTGTCAGATGGTGCAGTAATTCCTGTCAGAAGAACATTGGTGTTTCCTTAATAAGCCATCTCTCTCAAATCCGTTGGATTTTTCTGTCAATACTGGCCCCAAGCTGTAAGCAGGAACATTCATGCCCAGTACAAAGGGGGTTTTGAAACATGAGTAGACCAAGGCCTGAGCCTTTTTCATCTTTGAGAATGTTAAATCACAACCTGTGGACCAACTGGAATGGTTCCTCTTTCTCAACAAACCTGTCTAGTGGTTTCAAAATATCACCCACCCATAAATCTTCTGTACACATGTGGCAGGAGACTACTTCTGTTCTGCCTCATTTTCCCGTTTGTCAGTGGGGGAGCTCCATCCCCAGCGGTGGTGCATGTGCCACAGATAAAGACCTCTTTTGGAACAACTTGCATTTCTCTGGGTTCAGTTTCAGATTGGCAGCTTATCACAGATCAACTGTGAATGTGTCCATTCTTGTACAAAGACTTCAGTAGGCCCAGGATAATCTATGGGGGATACAAACAGGCTGAGACAGGTAGGTGCATATGAAACCCTCTGTTTGGCTCTCAAATGTGGCAAGTGCATTGCTGAATTGAAAGCCATCACTTCTAATTGTCACAAACCCAATCTTCCTGTGAAAGCAGCTTCTTACCTGTCCTTTGAATCCACTTCCACTTGCCAATATCCATTTTAAGATCCCATTTGGAAAAACACATTGAACCTCCTATAGCATTCAGGTCATCATCTTTTCATAGTAAGAATCCTTTAAAGTGACTTCATGTTGCTTCCCATAGTTTATATACAGCCTGGTGCTACAATATTTTCTTCTTAACCAGAACTAAGGGTGAGGGCCAGGATACTGGCTGAAGGCTCAGTTATGCCTTCTTGACATTTTCCTTTTGCTACTGGTCAGCACTGGTTAATGGGGCAGTTTTCCCAGGATCAGTCTTGTGCACGACCAGTACAATTAAATATATTTGTTGGTCTGGGAGAACAGTGATTCCTAACCAGGAAGCCCCTTAGACCACTGGTGGTCAACCCTTCAGCCCTGTTGGCCACATGAGTGACATGGGTTGGTCTACAGGTCAGATCCTGCACAGGGTCAGCGTGTAGGCTTGGGATCTGTGCTGCCCAGATCCCACCCCACACTGCCCTGGCCCTGCACACCTAATCTAGCATGCAAAGCCATAGTATCCACCCACAGGGCTCTCCAGATGTCCACACACTTGGAAGCTGGGGAGTGGCAATTAACACTGCCACTGCTCTCCTATTGCCAAATTTTCACATCTGTGGGGAGCCCTGTAGGCTGGATGACACAGCTTTGCAGGCAGGATCTGACTCATGGGCCGGGGGTTGAGCACATCCCCCCACCCCACCCCATTCGACAGTTCTGCTGCCCACCATTAAATGTACAGCCCTGCCCTGGAACAAGTCCAACAGGAACTCCATGAGTTCACCTTCATACCCTCTCCTTTTCTTCTATGCCAGCATTTACCACATCCACCAGTTCACATTTTACAGCTGTGGTTCCTTGGTTTACTATTTGATATATGTCAGAAACAGTCAGCAAATGATCACGGATCCATTCCTGCTTCAGATCCCCCAAAAAAACAAGAGCTAAGAGCGCCTTTGAGGCCCTGGGTCATGATTAGAATGAGGAACTGAAGTAAATATGGAGGGGCAGTAAGTAAGGAAGTAAACGTGGCAGGGCACCACCACACTGATGGTGTGAGAGACTGTAAGGAAATAAGAAGAATAAAACATGGATCAAGCATGGATAAAAAAGAACTTATTTGGGTCAAAATCACTGTAAGGACAGCTGCTAACAGTTTCTCCTAGGGTAGTGCTGGGTATCTGCTAAAGACCCATGTTCAGTATTAGATGTGGGCAGAGATCTCTGTATTTCTATTAGAGATGTAAATTTTACTTGATTTGTGCCTTTACGGGAGACTTTAATTTTCCAGATTCTGACTTGAGGACAAATACCAATAGGGCCAATATTTTGTAAGTGTGGCAGCTAACAGATTTTCACCAAGCTGTCACAGAATCAACATGAGATGGTACTGTTTTAGAGCTGTTTTCTTGCAAGTAATGAGCATATTATACAGAGCCTGTCAGAAAAAAAATTACCTTGGGTTCAGTGATTACAGTTTGATCAGTTAAAATTAAATAGAAGGAAAAAGGAAAGCAAATCTTTCAGTAAGGCTGGAAAATAGAAGGAAGTTCCTACCAATTACAGCAATGCTGTTGTGGGACAGCTTTTCAAGAGGAGTAGCGGGGGCAAAGAAAACTAACTGCTTCTAAAATGAAGCTTGATCCGTTTGTGAAAAGGATTAGGTGACATGGTGCCTGTTGTGATACTAGGGGACTGGACTCAGGAGATCTCTTGCAGTCCTATATTCCTGTATTTACAGTGGTCTTCAACCAGCTAAGAATTCCCCTTTCCCACTTGCATATTAAACATAGGGCTGTACCGAACAGAGCTTGTGTTTGTCAGTCTGTATCCTCCCCACTAGCAGCTTTTTCTTCTAGAGCACCACTACAAGGAGAGGTTTAAGTCCACAGCCTCTCAGAGTATCTTTGTCCTCCTGTTGCTAACTTTGGTCTGTAAGTCCCCATCTTGTCAAGCTGGGGACTTACAGACCAAACAGTTTGGTCTATAAACTGGTCTGTCGCCTATTTATCCTGGAAGTCTTCATTAGTAGTTGGATGTGCTAGAACCATAACCAGGCCTGGGCATTCAGTGAACAATAAATCCCCCCCAAAAACCCAAACCTCTTCAGAATAACTAAGGCCATTCACAAATTCAGGTCAAACTCCATGAACAGCTTTAACTAAAAAAAAGGAGAGAAATGGAAAAAGTCAGAAAGTTTCATTCTGACATTTTCTGAACGAAATGCTTCATCTTTTCAAATTAAGTTGATGTTTGCATTTGGGAGCTTACTACTCTTTTAATAAAAGGGATTAGATAAGGAATAAGAAACGTACAAGTGAAAAGATACATTTTGTTTCATGTCCAATCAAGTGTTTTGGTGAATCCAAAACAATGTTGTTTTGGCCAAACCCTCCCCCCCCAAAAAACTTCTGTGTTCACACAAAACAAGTCTCTTTCTTTGGTGCTTGATTTGTGGAGAGGGGTAATGGGAGAAGGCAAAGGAGAACACTGCATGGCATGGAAGATGGAGAATTGAAGCAGAAAACAAAACAAAGCCAATGGGAAGATATGAAGGCAAAAGGGGGTGCAGCAGATTATAGGGATGATGGCAGACAGAAAGTCTGGGAACAAGCAGAAGAGGGGTGAGAGGAATGTCAGAAAAGGTAAGGAAGCGACATCACTTGAGGGAGGCAATTAATGTAGGGGCCTGGTTCTGGGAGGGAGAGGGCAACCTCTGGAGTCAGCAGAGGTTGACTGGAGTCTCTGAAGAGGGAAAACCAGTGGGAAGTGAAGGAAACGGGAGACTCAAGACACTTGACCTTGATGTTCTGTCTTCTGAGCTTGTGGAGCGCTTTCGGGAGCTGGATCAGGGAGGCAGGCTTTGGAGGTGGGTGGAAACATTGTAAGAACATGTTCCAAGGTCAATGCCCCATGTTTATCATTAATTGCCAATGATTTCAGCAGAGATGTTTAGCACCTAGGCTGATCCAGGGCTCCAGTCATTACTTGTTGTTATTCACGCAGGATGACTGGCACATAAACCTTTGCAGGCACACTAATACCTGCCAGTTCGATCTCAGAGCTGTCTGAAAAACTCCTGTGGCTGTGCAGGAAGGAGTATGGCAGCTGGCCCTCTCCACGAAATCCAGTGTTAACACATCAAGGTTAACATTCCAGTCAATGGGAATGAACGTAGCTGACAGGAAGGTTGCATCACACAAAAAAGCTTTGCTCCCCCTCCCCCCATAATAATCAAGTGCAGCCACATTGGCACCAGTGTGGGTAGAACTTCAGACTTCACACTGGGGGCAACTAATCAGGTAGTAATCAACATACGTGCCCTGTCTATGCTGCTGTAATTGACTGTAATTCTGTAGGACCTCCAGCTAGGACTGGGGGCACTGTTGTGCTGCAGGGTGCAAATCCAAAAGCCACTGCCAGAGATGGAACAGCAATCCCTAGTGCAGTAAGACTGAGTTTCTTGCTTGAGCCAAAAAGACAACGTGTTCATCCACAAGCTCTAGCAGATCCATATCTTCCAGGGACTGGGCATGGGAGGCAACACCTGGCTCACAGATATCTAGGAACAGAAATTACACATAAACCAGTATAAATAATTGGAAATCAACTTAAATCTGTAACACAACAGAAGTTCAGTGCAAATAAACCACTTTCAAAATTTCTAAAACCAGTTGAAGATAAATCTGGATGAATGCAGTATCAGACTTAATTGATTTAGGTTAAATCAGTTTATTGAACTTCTGTCCAATGTCCCCTCCAGATTCAAGTTAACTCACAGTCCCTCAGAATCCCAAGATGTCTTGCAGGGTGGGTGGGCTAGCCCTGGCCCAAGCTGTCTGCCCCAGCTGAGCATGCTCCACTGCCCCTCAGATTTAGGCCTGAACCACTCCAGGCATGTGGCTGCATTTCTGGAATCAACAGTAAATGTCTGTTCACTTGCTTATTGGTTCAATCTACGCAGCTTAGACTAACCTGCAAAGATTGACTTAATTCAGCCTTGGGCATTTTGACTGTCTATACTTAGCCCTAGGCAGGCTTCACAGGTACAATAAGACAGACAGCAGATGAGAAAGTGCTACAGGCACCCAGAGGGGCAGTGGCCAATGCCCATGACCACGGTCTGTGTTGGTTTTCCTGGCTCCTGACATTGTTAATGCTACATCACTGAGACTTGTTTGAAGCAGGGTCCCTCTGTCCACTACACCTCCCCCACCTTTTTCCCAATGGTACCAATGAGAACTCATGAGTTCCAGTTAGCCCTAATGATGTTGCAGCCTAGCCTGTTTTCTTCTTAGTCCCCTGATGTTTTCAGAAGCTCCTTTGACCCCAACTGGCTAATTGTTTCTTAAATTGCCTGTGTTGAAGAGCATTAACATTTCAATGGGCCTAGCTGGGCCTTGCAATTCACACTGTGCTGAGGTGAACAGGGTGTGAGGGAGCGCTGGTGTTAGGGCTTAAGACGGTTTTCTGCAAAGCTGGGTTCACATGGCCTTGCTGCATAGGATGCAGTGTGAAGGGACTGAGGCAGGAATGACATTCTTCAAATATAAGCAAACCTGAAGATTTATATCCTGCAGAATTTTGAATCCTCACCTGGGAAGAGCATGCCCCTAGGTGTCTGTGGGCTAACATCCCTTGGACAACCCCACACCCTCTTCTGCCCCCCTTTCTCCTGTTAACACATCAAGGTTAACATTTCACGCAATGCTAATCAGCTGAGCATGGCCCCTTCCTTTCAGCTTGTATCTCAATAAACTGGCAAATCAGCCTGCATTAGCTGTACAACCAACTTAATGTTCATTAAATTTAGGCATGCTTAAATACATGTGTAGACACGCCGTGTGTTATCTAAGATTTCAGCCCTTTTTCTTAGCTCCTACTGCCAGTAGATGCCCAACTTTTACAGACAACAAATAGCAGTGATGTGCCCTGGTCATATTTTCAAAAGCTCCCGTGTAACTTACAACCATTGGGTCCCATTGCAAAGCAGTGGCGAATGCCTTTGAGTTTTCCCAAAACTCTGGGATCCCAATTCTGACTGAATTAGGGTAATGTTAGAGGTCCAAAATAGCTACTCGTTAGAAATAGTTGCATGCTCCCAATGTAGTCACTTTGGGCTACATTTGCAAAAGTTTCTAGGCACTTAAAGCTCCAGGCAAACAGCGAGCTTCTCCCTTCCTATCAAGCAGTCACAAGAGGACTTACTGTCACCAACTCTGCTGAGCGGGGTGTGGATGGCATTTTGCAAGCCAAGAAAACAAGGCAGTTCACAGAACTATTCTGAGCTCACAAACCATTTCCTCCCTTTTCTCCCCAGGGGAAATTCTAATTAGAAAACAAACTTGGGGGTAGGGGAGGTCGCTTTCCAGCTAAAGGGAAGCCAGTGCTGCAATTAGAGATGATGAGGCTGTTAAAGGGGAGGGCCTGTGCTGGGAAAAGCTGTTCTGCTTTCACTGTGCTGGTATTGTTAAAGTAGTCCGTGCAGATGCAGTGATATTGGTATAAATGTGCTGAAGCCACTGCAGTTGATTTGCTTATGAATGTTTATGCCAGTGTGTGTCTACATACAAGAGTTGTAACAAGTGTCAGTATATCAGTAACAAGTAATCACTATTACATGGCAAACTGGCTTCAGAGAGGTAGTTAGCCTTGTCAGTCAAATCACTCTGTACATTTTTATATAGTGATCTGTGCATATCCAGGCACAGCATATGATGAAGTGATCTTAGGTTCACCAAAGCTGCTGTACATCTGTGATCTAGGTGGTCTATAAGGTGCAAACTGGCATTAGGCCTGTCCTTCTCAACATTGCTGTAGGAATGCAAAGGTTTGATCTGGAAAAAGTCATGGGAAGGAGAATCCTGGAACAGAAGAGGTTGAGAACCACCATGTAAGAAATTTACCTAAGGTCTCTTAGCAAGTCAGTGGAAAAGCCAGAACCAGCTCCTTGTCTCATGCTTAGTCCACTAGGTCATAGCACTCCTTCCTGAATCAGTGCATGGTAACTTGACATTAGATTTCTGTTTGTGATATGAGACCTGAGTTTTCTGCACCCTCTTTGTTGACAGCCTATTTGATTTGTAATTAGAGATGAGCCCAAATGGCTGAAAACTCCCATTCCTGATCCGGAGGCCTATCCCAGATGCATGAGTTAGCCTATTTGCTTATGTTTTAAGTCTTTATGTTTCTTTTTAGTGGCCTGCTCTGTAATTAGATGCAGCAGCAGGAATCTCTCTCACCTCCCAGCCAGATGGTCTCTCCCTATCCTGTTTCCCTTTCATACCTTTGCTTTCAGTGAACCACTGAGCACCTCCCCCACACCCAGGTTTCACTGGGCTGCTCAATCAGGACAATCAACTCAATTCACACATTTTAGGCAGCTAAACTAAAGACCTTGATCCTTTTCCAATAGAAGTTAATGGTGAAAACCCATTGACTCCAATAGGCAAAAATGGGTTTTGAATTAGGCTGCACAAATAACTGCAGGTATCCTGCTTTTCCAAAGATATTTTATTTCTCTCTAAAGGGTGGGAGCTTGTCAGGTGACCTGCTCTTTGGAAGGACAGGATCAACATATTGCAGGATCACGCCCTAAGCAAAATACCTTACTAGTACTGAGCTGCTGAATGCTCACCCTGTTGTCCCTGTAGCAGGCCCCCTAACACCTCCAGTGGAAGCTCAAAACTGACCTATGAGCAGCAAGGTTTCACTCCAGAAATGCCTAGTGACCATACTATGCAGGGGACTCATCACAGAACCATTTCCTACTGATGATAAGTTCTAGCAATATGGCAAATGCTAGTAAAACAAATCCACCACCATGAAGACCTTCAAGGTTGTCACAACACTGGGCACTTGGCATGTTAATACACCAGCCTGGACAGACTCTCAAAGCAAAAGCAACATAAGCTAATGGAGAACCTTAGCAGAACAGCGTGGTAGGCAGATGGTTATGTGTTTTGGAGATGAGGTTGTGATGATCCATGTGGGTGTTGCCAGTTCCTTATCTGTCAGAACAAGATCCTGTCTAAACTGACTGCTTCTCCAGGGCAAGGCATAAAGTTAACAATTGCTTCAACCTGAAGTCTACATTTATGTTATATTTTTATTAAGCTCCCATAAAAGATTGCCTATCCTGTATTCTGGCTGCCCTTGCCAGTTTTTTTAAAATACTGGGGGAAAAAAACAGATTCAGCATTTATCTCAGAAACAAATCGAATAACTCACAGAGAACAGAAGCATATGTAGAATTAATGGACTCCCCAGACATCCCCATCAAAGTCCAGCACTAGCACTTCCCAGCCCTCCCCATCTCTTCATGGACAAGGGAAACAAAGGCATTGCAGCACATCCCAAAGGCCAAGAACACAGGGTGTTACAGTCACAGAAGAGCAGAGGGCTGCAAAGGACTTCGACCTGCATTCCACTCCCTAGGTGGAAAGGAATGACCAGGTGCCAACTCTACCAAAAAGAGAGTCGTCCCTACCCAAACTTTGGTTAGGACCCTGTTTGCAAACAGCTCCTCCTTTGAAGTGATTCAGGCCCCAACCTTACAAACATTGTGCACGTGGTTCACTCTAGAAAAGAACTTCTTGTGTGCAAGGCCTCACTTCCACAAACGGATTAATTTTGAAGGGAGTTATGGCACTGGGCTGCTTTGTAACTGGCCCACACGAGCTATGAACAAGCGGCTTCACCGTTAGCCATTGCATTCACACAGAAAGATTTTCTCTGAAGCATTGTGGCCAAGTAGCCTATGCTCCTTTGCACTACTGTGTACTTCCTGTCACACAGTGGGATACCCAGAGGAAAGTGGCTGGAAGCCTCCGTATTCCACATGGGGTCATTCAAAGTCCCAGATTCAACCATTTTGAGTGAAACAGTGCTCTATGATGCAGTGCTGGTAGGTGTGAATGTGGAGGTTTGTTTTTAATTTGGCTTCTAAGCCCAAGAATTCCTGTGCTGTGAAAACTAATCTCCCATTGTTTTTAAAATTCAGAGATCAGATTATAAACCATGTGAACCACATCCCATGTATAAACAATGACCCCCTTAGGCAGATTTTCTAACACCTTGCTCCTGGGCAAGCGCAGCTCTGCAAGCTAACTCCATTGCATTACTGAGCAGTCCTGGCTACAGCATGGCACCAAGTTACAGCTGCCCCTTCCCTGCTAGCAACTGAACCAAGAAGATAATAAGGTGGATGACGAAGACTGCTTCAGGAGGGACTTTTCTTGAAATTACTTCTCTCTGTCCATCCCTGTTTCTGGGCTCCTAAATCAAGCATCGATAGGTAGGAGGGGATGAGTCTCAGATCTGGAAAGACCAGCAGCAGCTCCAGAACTTTGAGTGTACAAAAAGCACCTGTCCAAGTTCTCATCTCAGAGCTGCAGAGGCAGGACACCAGTCTGAGGGATCTGTTATGTCTTCAGAAGTGTGTGGCCTTCACTGTCTGGAAGCTGGCAGCCGCCTGGCACACCAGCCATCGGCTAACCCATTTGGGCAGCCTAACCCTTGCAGGTAGGCAAATGGACATGTGCACAGCTATTGAGCAGGTGCTGTGGTCACGTGATGCAAGGCTTGATAGTCCTCAGGAGGGTAATAATGACTTTGTCCCTGTGTTTTTCTCCAGTTGCACTGGGGGCAATTGATAGAAGCTACGTTCCTGTTTTTGGCTTCCTGCATAGGGCTGTGGAGCTCATAAACATTCATGGGTACCACTCTTCAAGCGCCGTTGCCTGGTTGGTCGCGGCAGTAGCTTAGCTAATGCTTAGCCATATGAATGTGGGTTGGTCTAGAAAAGTTCATGATGCTTGTTTTTCAGGAGTTTTACCTGTTTTTTCCTCATGAAAAATGCCCATCTTCCAGCACAGCCAACAGTATGGGTAGGAAGGGTGTCAGCATTCCCCTTGCTATCCCTGGAGACCTGCCTACTAACTACAGACCTGGCAGATGAAGCCTTTTGCTGGACATTTATATGTCCATAGAGCAGAATGGTTTAACTGCCCCCTAGGCAGCTTCAGGGGGACAGTGGAGGAGTGGTAAAGATGGCAGGCGCAAACTGGAACTCTTGAGGCAGTTGAACACTGCATGCCTGTGTGCTGTGCTCTGTACAACACCGCAATAGCAAGAGAGACTGAGGGCTGGGGGCTCTATTTTTGCTATGCAAGGGCTGTTCTGAAGTGTGGAACTGCACTTCGTTGTAGGAGCAATTTCAGTGCTGCAACCTACCAGCCTAAGGGGGTCATTGTTTAAATGTGGGATGTGGTTCGCATGCTTTAGAGATATCTGAATTTTAAAAACAAAGGGAGATTGGTTTTCACAGCACAAGAACTTGTGGGCTTAGAAGCCAAACTAAAAATAAACCTCCACATATAAAATATATACTAATTTATTTTCCTACAAGTGCAAATGCTTTGACCCTCTCCAACAGGGGGTTGAATTAAGCAGGGGCTTGAATTAAGGGACATTTTGGTTCATAAACTTTTAGCTGTTGGCCCACTGTCCAAAAGCTCACTGTTGCTTGCTGCCCCAGACTTTGCTCTTGATGGCTGCCTGGGAATCTTGGGAGCCACAATGGTGTGGCACCAGCCCCAGGTCTGGAACACAAAGAACAATGTAATTTGGCTCCCAGAGAGCTTGGTGTTCATGCTGAGAGCTGCAGCAGCAGGTTGTACTGGCAAGCCACTTCTGCCCAGCAGGAGGTCATGGACCTGTACCACTGGAGCTACAAAGCCTGAGGGTTTGGGGTTGAGAAGGTGAGTGGCAGCTATAGTGGTGAGCTTGCTTCCCAACACACGTGTCCGTGTGCTCACTAACTCCATCAGGTGCCTCCAACCACCTCTTGCTTCATTCCTGCCGTCTCCTGGATCCACTCTGACATCAGGGTCCATTTCCCACCAGGCCCCTGCTCACAGCAAGCCCTGTCTCTGCCAAGAAGCCCCTCTCTTCAGGAATTTCCATTGCTTTTCAACCTGAAGAAACACCCTCCACTCCTGAGTTGCCCTCCATCATTTTTCAGGGCTTTGGTGAGGTCACTTGAGACTGCCTCTTTTGTTCTCTTTTACCTTGCTCTCCAGTTTCCTTGAGGCTGAGTGGTTGTTAGCAGACGTGTGTGGATTCCCACATGGCTGGTGCAGACCCCTAAGGTGAGAAAAGTAGCAAGTGGTTCTGGTTAACTGCTCAGTTGCTGTGGTAGCAGGGATAAAATGTTTCTTGCCCTACAATTTTGAGGTGCTACAGCTACTTCCCAGCCTTGGGAGACTGGAGGCCGGATGACCTGTTTCCCTCTTCCATCCATTTGTTTTGGAATTGCAGTATGGCAGGCCTCTATAGCCTGCAGAGGTGGACAGCAGTGGTTGCCTGCCTGGCTGGTCACTGCTCCGAAGTTCTGCTGTAGGGCACTTCAGGTTTGACACCCAGCCTGGGGCCAGAGGCCATGGAGCAGGACAATAAGGAACAGCACTTCCTGGGCATCGTAGAGGAGGTAGGATGAGACCAGGCTGGTGATTGCTGGTGGTTTGTTGCTCTTCAGGCAGCCCCAGCATTGGGGAACGCATCCCTGAGACATGACCAAGCAGAAACAGAACCACCTGTTTAAGGCCTAATTTCCACTACACAGTTTTGACAAGCAATGTCCAGCTGTGCCAGCAAAACTCTGAGTCCACAAACAATGCTTCCCTGGGGGAAGAACTTCCTTTCTGCTGGCAGAACTAAATCGGGCAAAGTGCAGTAAGGCTTCTTCTGCTGCTTGACGTCCAGCAGAAAGCATGTGCAGGCCTCCTATGTGTTCTGGTCCCTACAGTGCTGGTGCCTGTTTCAGGAGCACTTTGTGCTCTGGGACAGCTGCTGAGGGGAGCTACCAGAACCCCCTAGGCATGCACGTAGTTTGGTGGTAGCAACCGCTGTCTGTCACTAGAAGTTCTGGTGGTCAGGTAAGTAGTGACCTCCTGATGTCCTGGCTGGAAGAATGTGACACCTATTGAGGAACCTGGGAGAAATCAGCCCTGCCTTGCAATATTAGTGCCTTCTTTCCATCAACGATTGTGAATTGTCCACCTCCAAAACAAATTGCACATTACTGCTGGGATCCTGTGCCAAAATCCCATCCACTTCGTCATAAGGACAGGTGGCTGGGGTGCTATTGAAAGTCTGTTTTTTTCTTTTTCTCTTTTACCTTCTTGGAACCCTTTTCTATATTCTTTGCTTTCACACTACATTGTAAGATGTCCCTGGGATCCCACCTGGCCATCCCCCCCTTTGATTCTCTCCAAAATGCCAGTGTTCCTATGTCTTGAGGCCATCTCTTCCCCTTCCCAAATATTTCCCAGAAGGTAAGTCCCCTCAGGATCCATGCCTGCTGCCTGATGAGGCCAAGTACAACGTTAGAACAAAATATTGGGTGTCTAACTCCTGGAGCAGAACCCACTTGTGCACCCGCATTTAAATGTGGAGGTGACACCCATTCACCCTGGCCCCAGGGCACTACAGGACACAAAGGTAATCAGAGTGGCTGGTGGGGCTAGGGGATAAAGCAGAGTGGGAGGCAGGTGGAGGCTATGATTTACTGGAGGTGAATACTGCAGGCTTCAACAAAAGTAACAGCAGCACAGCACTTCCCTAAGTATAGTGCACTCAGGAATGGCGTTGTGTGGATGCACATCTCTTTACACCAGTACAACTTGGTTTAAAAACCATATAAACAGAAAAGCCCTGAGGCCCAGTCTATGCAACAAAGTTCTGACCAACCTTTTGGGCAGGCGTGCCACAAATTAGCCCTCTGCTCTCTTCAAATGTCCCTCTTATCCCCTTCCCCAGCTCGATCTGCAGCTTGATTTTCTGCTTGGAGGCCTGTGGTTCCTGCCCAATCTGATGTTCTGTTTTCTGCTACCTGTCCCCTCCCTGACCTGCTATCTGCCACTGTTTGGCCACTCCTGGGGAGTGGTGTAAATTGCATGTGAAATCAATTGTGCTCCTTCTCAGCCTCCAGTGAAAATGGAAGCAGCATGTGGGCTCCAAAGCTCTAAAGTCACCTTGCGGCACCGGCCTTCAGCAAAACTCACTGACAGGAACGAGACTGCCCTAAAGGAGAACTCCAGCCTTACAAAGGTGCTGTGAGACCTGGGGCCTCGATTCATGTGTGTGGGACCCTGGCCACATGTCGAATCTCAGCTGGCAAAGGAGGTCACATGCACCCAGCAGCTTAGAGACACTGGTTCCCTCTGCCTTCCAGTCCCGAGCACAGTGCGTTCTCTGCCTGCTCTCCTCCCTCTGAGTTCTCAGTCTTCATCAACTGTAACGCAATACAGTGATGCACAGTTTCTTCCTGGGTTAGTGGACCAAATGCCAGGAAACTCACACAAACAACTGTTTTGGGGCTATGTTTTTAAAAGGGTGTTGAAGGCATTGCTTCCCAGATCACAGAAAATGGGGGCATTTAGTCCAACCCTGAGCAGAGCAGAACCATCCCCAACTATCTCATCCCAGCTAAGGCCTTGTCGAGCTGGGTCTTAAAAGCCTCCAGCGATGGAGGCTCCACCAGTTCTCTGGGTAACTGGTGCCAGTGCTTTACCACCCTCCTAGCAAGAGAGTTTTCACTCGTATCTAACTTAAGCTCTCCCTGGTGCTCGGCTTTTCTCTGCCGGATTTGATGGCTGAGAAGTTGGGCCCTGGCTGCCGCACAGGCAGACCCTCCCGCGCAGCAGGCCCGGGGGTTTAATACCAGCCCGGCCCCGGCGGGACGCGGCTGCAGGGACCTGTTGAAGGCAGCGGTTGCCTCCAGCTCCTGGCTGCGCGCGGCCTTGAGGCGCACAGCGCGGCTCGGCGGGGCCGCCCTGAGGGAAGTTGGGCGCGGGGCGAGCAGCGCCTCCCCCTCGGACACGCGGCCCGGCCCGGGGGCTGCTG
>NW_017729017.1:5950423-5950861 GCF_001723915.1 Gavialis gangeticus | reverse complement strand
CGGGCGGGCAGCGGGATCTGACGTCACGGGGGCCCGGCCGAGCTGTCACCGCGTGCCCGGGCCCGTCCCCGCGCACAAAGCCCGAGGGCCGCCGGGGCCGCCGCGCAGCATGAAGCCGAGCAGGAGAAGTGAGTGAGGGCGGCTACAGCAAACTTTGCGCGGGGCGGCGCGGGGCGGGGGCGGCTTTGTGTGGCCGCAGCTGTTGCGGCGTCCAGGGGGGAGCGCCCAGCCCGGGCAGCGCGGTGCCGCGCGTGGGCCGCGCGCTGACAGCCGGGGCCGGGCCCGGGAGTTCCTGTTGCTTTCGGAACAAAGAGGCTCTGTCTGTCCCGGATCTGTCACTGCGGCCGCCGCAAACTTTCTGTGCGTCCGGCCCCTGGCGCCCGGCAGCTGCACCCCCGGGGCCGGGCGGGGCAGCAGAGCACGGGGCCCCGCGGCGGG
>NW_017729017.1:5936573-5949490 GCF_001723915.1 Gavialis gangeticus | reverse complement strand
GCGGGGGTCCCAGCGCTGGCGGGGGCCGTGGGGCGGAGGCGGGGCAGCCCTGGGGCGAGCGGAGCAGGCTTTGAGGAGAGCGGCCGGGCAGCGGGTGTCGCGCCCCCTTCCCTGCGCACTGAGCCCGGGCCTCGAGCCCGCTCCCCCCGGGTCCGCCAAGGGCTGGATGGAGGCGCTGGAGCTGCGAGGCGTGTGCTTCTGTCTCGGCCCGCGCTGGAGCTGGGGCAAGTGGCCTGGTGTCTCCCTCCTGTCCCCTCAGGCACTAAGTAGCTTCTCTGGGGCTCAGGCTTTGGCCCCTGGATCCCAGACAGGCGGTAGAACAGGAGCCCCGTAAGTGGGAGGCGGGAGGAAAACAGGCAGTGGAGATGGGCTGGAGCTGCCCTGCTCTAGGTCTCTAGCTTCAAGGACTCCCCATAGTTGTGCTGCTGCAGTAAACTGCCCTGTGATCTGGTCCCTGTTTGGTTTCCACCTCGCCAGGCTTTCCCTCGGAGAGGTTGGTGGGCAGCTGCGCCATGTCGGATAGCGACCTCGGGGAGGACGACGGGGCCGTGTCGCTGGACTTGTCGCAGTCGAGCAAGAGGAAGAGGAGGGGGAACCTCCCCAAAGAGTCGGTGAAGATCCTCCGAGACTGGCTGTACGAGCACAGGTTCAATGCCTACCCCTCTGAGCAGGAGAAGCTCAGCCTGTCCGGACAGACCAACCTCTCGGTGCTGCAGGTGAGAATGTGCCAGGCCTCGACTTCTCTTGTCCATGTCTGCCCTCCTGGCAGCTGTGCAGGCTGAGGGGGGCAGCACAGTAGGCTGGGATAGGGGCCTGGTGCTGCCCAAGGATGTTTTATGTGGTTACCCCTTGTACTCGTGTTGGGTCAAGGGGATCTCTTTGAAAGAGCTTGGTGAGGTTTATCAACAAACAATTTAAATGTAGCACTCCTGAGAGACATGTTGGTGGGAGGAGACCCATTTCACAGAAGCAAACAGGCCAAGAAGGTTGAGATGCACAGCTACTTTCATAATTGCAGCATGTTTCGGGGGTCCCAGGAGGCCTGCTGCATACTGCATGCACATAAATCACCCATCCATGTAGTACAGGAGTGCAGCTGTACCTCAAAGTAGTAGGGGCTGGAAAGGAGCAGTGTTTGGCTGTGGGACCGGGTTGCAGCCTTCATGTTTGCAAGATATTTGTTCGTGGGCTTTTGTAGGCCCCACTGCCTGGCCCAGGTCTTTGACTGCCCAGTTCATTCATAGACTACAGGTCAGATGCAGCCTCCTTTGCCCAAACTGAGTAGTGTCTACTAGAGATGGATGGGGTAGGGATTCGCAGTTCAATTAGACCACTATGTGGTAGGCATTTTCTTCCTTTCCCCAGCCTCTTTGTGTGTGAGGAGGGTGTAATTATTATCACAGGGCAGGGGTGAATGTGGTCTGATTTGAGGCATATCTTCACCATGCCCAGAGGAGCTCTTGGGGAAGCATTTGCAGCTGAGGTGATGGGCTGGGCTGGACTGTGCCACCCACTTGCTCACACCTGGTCTGAGTGAATCATTTCACTTTAGGAGGACTTGGCTCAACTGAGGGGTGCCTAGGGCAGGGTGTCACCTTTTTTTTGTTTTTTTTGCTACTGATGCTTGTTGAGCAACTATTTTAAACACCTGTTTTCAGTGGCAAAAAATGAGTTGACATCTCCCCAGCATCAGTAAGCCACTGGCCACTTGGGTTCTCCTAGGCTGTTCTCAGGATGCCCACCTAGAGAGCCCAGATCATGGTGCTAAGGTTGGGTAGGGCTGTGTGAAGGATCCTGCAGAAACAGGCTAGAGACTGCAAGTTGCAGCTTCAGCAGGCCAGTCCTGGAGAAGTCAGCCTGTGCTGCAGTCATAGGCAGAAGGGGGGAACCCATCTCCTTCACTAGGATCTGTGCCAGGGCATCCTCCTTATTTATTGGACCCCTCTTAAATGGTGAGGTCACAGCTGTATCTCTGCTTGCAGGGATGATGCTGAGAGGGTGCATTGGCAACCTGATGGGCAGGGGATCCTCTTAACTGTGCTAGGAGTTGTACTGCTTGCTTGGTCTTCAGGTCTGTACTCACCTGCTGCACCAGGAGGCTGTGCCAGATATGTAACACCTGAACTAGAGCATCGTCTGTTGACACAAGTGTCTTGGTGGTTGTGGCACAAGTTTTTGCAGGCTTTTTCTGCAGTGGGGTGGCCAAGAGCTCCTTGCCACAAACCAGGGGGCTGCTCAGTGGGGGGGGCTTAACTCAGCAGGCTCCCTGGGATGGGTGTAGGGCCCAGCCACCCACCAGTCCGTGTGAGGCTTATTGAGAGCTGCCACCTACACACTTAATTCCTTAGCACCCCACACACTGTGTGCTGGGATTCCTTGCCTTCTGCTGTAGTGCAGCCACCCCTGGGCTGAAGCAGAGTAGCTTTTTAATAGAAGGGAGCAATGCCATCTGATGGGACAAAACAAGGAGCAAATGGCTGGAAGGGTGATAGCAAAGTGGACAGATTGTAATTGCCGTAGTTGGGGTCTGGCTAGGGGGCTGCTGCGCAAGTTTTGACCTCAAGGCACTTTCCAGTGGCCAGAAGTGACTGCTGACCTTGTTCTTGTATATCTGACTTAAGAGAGATCTGCCCTGTTTTAACACAGGGCTCACTGAACCAAGGGATCAGTGCCAGCTTCTAAGCAAAGTGCCTCCTCTTCATCACATCCTGTTGTAAATGAGAATCACTGAATTGCATACTGACCAAGACAGTGACTATGCTGAGCAGGGCAGTCAAGGGCCAGAGCCCTGCTCCCTATGACAGCTGTGAGACAATACAGTAGCAGCTGGACCAGGCCACTTGACCCTTTTCTTTTGGTGTGAAAAGAGAGAACTCATTGGAGAACAAAACAGAAGCTCAAGGCTCTGAAGCTGTACAGGTGACTTGGGTCCCTCTGGCAGAAAGGCTGAAGAGCCAGATTTTCAAGCCAGTCAGGTGCACAGTTGTCACCTCATTTCAATGCCTGGTTGTGGTGGCCAGCTATACAGAGTGTGATTCCTCTTATTTTTGGGTACCCAGAAGTTGCTGCAGCAAAGCTGTGTGACTGGTGTGGAAGCAGTTGGCCTAGTAGCACTTCTGTGCATCAGATAAAGTGAATATTTTTGGCTGTAAATAACACAATACAGAGGGTCTAGGTTAACGTGCTCAGAGCCCCGTCTCAAAACAGACTGCCCTTTCCATTTGCTTTTCTTATCCCCTCTTCCCACTTGTGCTATAGGTCTGTTTTGGGGGCAGGGAGGAATGCCTCTGAAGTAAACATGCTGTCACATCCAGATGTGATGTCAGCAAATCCAGGGTGTAGGGAGGATCTGAGCAGGCCTCTTTCCCTGCCACTGCAGAGAACCAAATGGATGTAGGCCCAAGGGCACAAATTCCTTCTATCCGCACACTGAGCACACTGCATTTGGCAAAGGTGGCATCTGGATAGAGGGCACTAGAGTTTCTCTCATGATGTTTTCATTTAACTCCCCTGCCAGTTGCCTGGGCTTGTAGGGAGCCTCTTCAAATTGGTAGTAAATACTGGGCACTACTCAGTCAAAGGCGCGTAGTGGTTTGTTTGTTTTTTTTTAAATCCCTGGGCTCTCGGCTCTGGGACTAGAAGCTGACATACTTTCAGTGGGAGAAGCAAGATTTGTGAGGTGAGGTAATACCTTTTATTGGCCCGATTTTGCAGTTGGGAGAGAAATTGGACAAGCCTTTAGGCACAAAATGCCCTTCCTCAGGTCTGGGAAAGAAGCAGATACAGCTTGAGCTGAATACCAGTTGGAACAATTGACTCCGTGTGAGCAGCAGCTCTTGATCTCCAGGGAAACCAGGAAGCCATGTATCTCTCTTCTTGCAAAGGAGATAAGAATGTTGTGCCTGATCCCAGGAAACCTGGGACTCGGCGCAAGCTTTGTAGCTTGTGGGTCTGGCATTAACATCCTTCCCTCCTCCCGCGCTGCTTCTTTCCTTCTGTACCACCTCCCTAACCAAACCAAAACTATCTCCAGGAGCCCAGCAGGCTTTGTGTACGTTACCCATGCATCCACATAAGTCTTATACTGTGAAGGCTGAAGTGGGGACTCCCATGTCAGGCCAGTACTGTGAAACGGCTATGAGTGGCTTCCAGGGACACGGGGACGGGACTGGTACTAGGGTAGAATGAATGCTGACTTTAAAGGCAGGTTGACTTATTTTTATGGGGGAAGACAGTGTAAGGCAGAGCCTGTCTGGGTGGTTAAGCCCTGCCTTAGCTGGCTAGTTACAGAACCTGCTGCACCTTAATGTTCATTTAACAAGTAAGAGTGTGTGTGTGTGTGTGTAGGTGCACATGCGTTCATGTTTTTCCCCCCTTCTGATGGTGACCTGTGGTGTGAATCTACATGCAACAGCATTGTATATAACAACTGGAAAGTGTGGCTGACTGCAGTCATTGGCTTTCTCCTGTGGGGCCCAGGCCTCGGCTGCTGTAAATCATCTGAGGATCTAGTCTTTACTTATTACCCATGTTGTATGTGGCTGTTTGTAGGCACCTCCCTTTCTAGTTGTAGTGTCCAAACTGAGCAACCTGCATCAGGCAAATGGGGCAAAGCCCAGCAGGACTTTTTATCTGAGGAGTCTGTCTCATTTATCAACCTTTAAGAAGGTTAGAACGTATTTATAGAGCCCAGTCCTCCTAGCAGTAAAATCCAGAACAAGACTTCCCCTTGAGTGAGAGCACAGGATTGGACCTGGAATGGGTCTGGAAGGAACCATTTAAGCAAATCAAAGTAGAACTTAATGTGTTTTTTCTCTCTGATCTTTGAAACCTCCCACAGAACTGACACAGACTTCAGAGGGAGCTTGAGGCTTATGAGATTGGGGGAGGGTGTATTTATGTATGTGGTTAGGATAACAGTGGCTTGTTTGCAGGCGTTTAAGAAAATCTTGTTTGAAAGACAAAAAAACCTTCCAAGATCATAAGGGCTGTAACTTGCAGTAAGTTGTGGGATTTTTGACCCTAGGGGGAATATTTGGGAGAGATTAGTCACTTTGTGATTTATACTCTTCTAATTGTTTTCTGTGAAGAACACAGTAGCTTTAATCTATCTATGTTTATATCAAGGTGTAGAACAGTGCATTGTAAATGGAATTGAACAAACTGCATTTCCTAAAAACTTCCAAAATATAAAGTCAGAGTCCTGCACCTTTATATAATAAAATATTTGTATATAATAAATACTTTCAAAAGTTTATTTGAACTTTTTTTTGTAGCTTTGCTGTTTGGCAAAATACAGGGAAGTGTTAGAGTATCATTTTTGTAATCCACTGTAGTATTAATAGTCTCTCAGGGTTCTGGTCTTTCAGGTAATGAAAACCCCCAAATAATTAAACAAATCTGCAGTTAACTGCCCTTGCATTGTATCCTAGAGGTGGCTGCATTTCCATGACAAGTAGAAGGATTCTGGCTCATGTACACTTTGAAAAGTGCTTTGGGGTGGAAGGCACAACATAGACTGTCACACAAGCGATATGTCCTCATACTGATGCATGTATTCCCTGTCCAAGTGCTGCTGACCTGTATCTCAGCATGCAAACACATTAGTTAATTTGGCTGTCTATTTAGAAAGTTCCTTTCTTCTTTATTTTAACAAAGGAATTCTGTCTCCTTCCTGGCCAAGAATGCATAAACCTATTGAGCTAGATGGAGTCTTTCTATATAAAGACTGCATCCTCCTGATCAGATCTGGCGCAAGGGAAGAAGGCATGCTAGGAATCTTGAAAGAATATCTGAGCTTTGCCCTCGGTTGGCTGGGCAGCCCACAGCATGGCCAAGCAGCCAGTGTGTTTTCAGGTTACAAGTGTGCAGGTGGTTGGTGGTCTGGATCAGCTGAGTTCCTATTTCTCCCTCCATCTTACCTGCAACACCTGTGGTCTGATATTGCAGTGAGTCTCCTGATCTCTGTCTGGCCCATTCCCATGCAGTAGTCCTGTGCTCTCTGAAATGGCTCAGCTGGTTATCAGGATGGGCTGGCCAGGCTCCGCATTTGTTTTAGGGTGAGTCCACCTCCCTTTGAAATCCCTGGCAAATCTCACTGCCTCTACTGGGAGTAGGAGAGGGGTCAGGACCATGTTTGCTGTAGCGCTGCAGCAGAGCTCTAGCTCCCTCAGCAGAGATGCAGCTGTTTGTAAATCACTGCTACTCCAAGAAGTCTATTTAGTGGCACTGGCTGTGTCAGTCCCAGTCTGAGTCTGTGTAACTGGGAATTCCCAGAGAAGTGAAACTCTCCCTAGAGCGGATGAAAGAGCCCAGTGGCTCCACCTGGGACAAGTCCATTCCCAACACAGACTTGGCCCTGCAGATATGTGACTGTCCTGAGCTGTACCTTGGGCCCACTTGTCTCATTAGCTGTGTTTCCATCAAATGCTGTTGCTCTTCAGCCTGATGCTTGTCTGGGGGAAGAGCAAGCTGCTTGCCTCTGATGTGATCTCAGGGCTGCATTCTGTCTAGCACCTCTATGATAGGTGAGCCTAGAGGATACCTAGCAGACTGAAAGTACAAGGTGGCCAGGCAGACTCTGCCTTTGGGGCCATCCGTTCCCAAAATGGACAGTGCTGGCTGGGATGGGGTCTTCTGTGCAGTCATTATCACAACTTGAAGCTGTTGTGTTCAACTGAAATGCCAAAGGAGGGAGGGCAGGTGGCAGCACCTCAGCCTGCCCTCTGCAGAGGAGCCTCAGAGAGCGGGGAGAGGCTGGGCCAACAGTGGTCTTGAGCTGTTGCTGAGGGCTTTGCTCATCACTCTCCTTTCTGATGGAGGCCTGCCTTGTTCTGCTGCCAGACCGCCAGGGCTTCTTGCCTGCCGATTCACAGTAGGGATCGGTCTGACCGAGCTGTGTTTGTGTTTCCCCAGATCTGTAACTGGTTCATCAATGCCAGGCGACGTCTCCTCCCTGACATGCTTCGCAAGGATGGCAAAGACCCCAACCAGTTCACCATCTCACGCCGAGGGGGCAAGACGTCAGACATGACCCTGCCACGGGGAGCTACCACAGGCTCTGGGGTGTTGGTGGTGCCTCCCATGGCCTCAGCTGCCACGGCTCCCTCCAAGGTGTTGTCCATGTCTGTGTGCCCACAGATGATTTGTCACCCTGCCCAGACGCTGGCCAGCAACGTGACAGTAGTGAGCGCCCACAGCAAGGAGCGGGAGAAGCAGGCCGCCTTTCAGCGGGTGGAGCTGGACCCCCACCCCAAGCCACACCTGGGCACAACAAACAGCACCATGGCGCTGCTGGCCAGAACGGATGCAGCCAGCCCTACTAGTGGACTCTTCAACACGCCGCCCCCCACACCCCCTGAATTGTTTGGAGAGGACTTCAGCAGCTTTCAGCTGCTGGTGGAAGTGGCGCTGCAGAAGGCGGCAGAGCTGGAATCTCAGAGGCAGAACGGGCAGCTGCCCCCCTCATTGCACATGGAACCCCAGGCTGCCCCAGTCTCCAAGTAGCCTGCCTCAGGCCAGTTCCTGCTGCTCTGTTTTTCCTTCCGTTCTACTAGGGTTATTCTGGTTTGGTCTCTGTTGACAGGTGGATTGTTTTCTGCAGTGAGGATCCGCTTCCCAAGGGGGCTGAGCTCAGGCTTTCTCCCACCAGGAGCAGGACCTAATGAATCTGACTGCATCCACATCTATGCAAGCTGGCTCATCTCAAAAGCAGACTCCCTCTCCCAAGGGGCTACAGCATCTTCATGGTGGGGGAGGGTTTATATCATTCATTCAGCGTCACTGCATTCTGGAGCTATCACATGGCTTCCACCTTCCTTTCCAACCTGGGTTTCTTATGTGATGGCAAGGGCATCACTTCTATCCAAAGGTGCCCAAAGGAGGTCAGCTCAGCTCCTTCGAAGGATCTCGTAGGCTTTTAGCTGAGTGACCATGACCTCTTAGTTTCACACCTCTTAGTACCACACCTGTTTGTTACAATGTTAGACTTTGTACAGAGTTTCCCTTCTGAAACGCCTACTAACTTTCTTTTTTCTTGGCGTAACAAAGGTCCAATCAGTGCTTCATCTTACATGGGGGATGAAAAGAACCTTTTCTTTGATGCAGCCTGGGAGGAAAAGTTCTCCTTATTTTTGGATTTGCCCCTTGGCTTCAGTTTTCCTCGCATTTTGTGAATTTTGTTGCCAGCTGGCTCATAACCCTGTGGCCTGGAGGGGCAAAGATGGAACTAACTGGAAACATTAAATCTGTGGCATTCTCTTGCGTGGAATGAATTGGAAGCCCTAAGGTTATATATTAGGGTTCTGTATATTGCCAGTAAAAACTCTGAGGTGCTGTTTAGCAATTTTATGTGCTGGAAACATTTCCTGATTGTGACTCTCTCTTTTTCCCTTTTTTTTTTTTTAATTATTATTTTCTTCTTAAAGCTCCCCCCCATTTCCCTGTGTTTCTTTTGAGGTCCAACTGAAGATGTGCATATGGTATCATGGAACAGAGAAACGCTGACAGAAGCAGCTGAGGGCATTTCAGTGTGGGTGGGGAAAGTGGGGTGAACCTGACTGACTGTGAAATAATTTTTGTACCATTTTTTTTATTCCTTTTTTATTTTTTGGTGGAAAGGGGATATTGTTCGGATATGGAGTATCTGCTTCTCTTCCTACAGTCGTAATATTTCAGTCTGTGTAAGGCTGCATCTCCCTTTTAAGGAATGAGCAAGGCATTTCCTGAGAAGTAGAGTTGTCTTTGAATCAGCAGCAAGCTGACAAACTGCCTATGAAATGTACGCTGGTTGGAGTTTCCTGGAGCCTTGCTTTCATCATGTTGAATGTAGGTACTGCTACACTGGTGGGTGATCTCTAGTGGCCAGCTGGCTTATGCAAAAGGCCAGGTCTTGCAGGGCATCTGAGCCTGCACTACATCTGCTGCAGAATTTGGCACATCCTTACCTTACCATGGCCACGACAACAAGGAAAACAGAAACCAACATCTTTAGTCCTATGAATAGTTGCAGTAGCTGGTGGGGGCAGGTTTGGGTCACAAACTGCAGGCAGAGCGGTTATGAATCCAAATAGCTGTGAGTTACACAACTTGCACCTTTTCATTGAATTGCAGCTCTTGGGCTCTGAGCCAAGAGTGAATGGAAGCTGGGACAACCTGGGTCAGTGAATGTCCCTGTGTTTAAATATTACTGTTTCACTGTAAATGTAAGTTAAATAGTGATTATATACATACCTATCTATCTTGAGAAACACTAATCCTAGGTTATTAGCCTAATTATTATGTTGCATGAATAGATATTAATGTTAGCAGGATACGATGCTGCAACTTGCTATTGGCATCCGCATCTGCTGCAGACAGGAGATTTTGTAAGCAATAGAAAAGAGCAGTGCATTGTGGAACTTAGGACATTAAAGGCAAAAGTGACAGCTTATTGGGGGAATCTCTTAAGTAACCTTCCCAGTGGGAGTAAAAAGGAGAAATCAGGAGCTGCAAGTAATGCTGTCTGTAGCAATTGGACATCCCACTTCCTATGTCTCTCCGACAGGCCAGAGACTTGCTTCTCTGGTCTGCCCCTTCCAGTACTGTGCATCGGTGCATATTAGATGTGAAATGGGAGCATTCTGGCTTCACTTATGTCTTAGTCCCAGCATGTGCTGGTGCACAGGACCTCAAAAGGGGCGAGGCAATGCAAAATCTACCTCTGGGTTCCCTTCAAGGCAGAAGGACAGCTGGTGCACTGTCTGGAAACTTCCTACCCTGGTAATCATGCATAGCATGTTCTGTGCTGTCATGATGGGGTGTGTCTGGGGAAGGACAGTTGCCATCAGCTTTTCACTACTTCCCCTCATGATTCCTATTTTGCCCCCTTCCCCACCCCCCCAAGGATAAAGGGTGCAGACCTAATCTAGTGCCCAATTCCTGGCTGTTTCATCCCCAGGCTTTTGATCTTTTAGAAGGACACGTCAGTCAAAGGAGCTTTCCTTTCTTCTGCTTCCTTCCCTGCCCTGGGAGAGTGGGCAGGCTGGCTGATTGGTGTGGGGGCTGATGTCTGTGGCAGAAGGGAGCAAGCAGAGCTTCCACAGTCCTGCTTTCAGCTATCACAGGAGCAACACTGATTTATCCTGTATCATCATGGTGCTGCCCTGATTGGTTGGCTTTGGATGTGGCAAGGGAGTGAAGCAGCATGGGGAGGGAAGGAGTCCTTTAATGAAACTTATGGAGCAAAATGGAACGAGAACTACTGTAAATAACTTTGGGGTTTTTTTCCAATAAAGTTTTTTTTTAAAATACATGTTGGCGAGTGATGTGGAAGTGCCAACCTTGAACTCTAAACACTTGGGCTGCTTACAAACGTAAAAAAAAACCAAATGGCACTTTACATTAAACTTAGCATGCCCCATATTGAGCCCAGCACATGCTGAGAAGAGGTATTATGTTAGCTGGACCTGGCTTGCCCAACATCTGTATAGATCAGAGTGCCAAAACAGCCCCATTGAAGCACCCAGTCTAATAGCTGATTTGATCCATTCAGATACTGTGGAGCCAGGCTGAACTAACACACTCTTCTGGAAGAGGCAATTTATGGGTTTTTTTGGTTTTATAAAAATTCATGTCTATCAGCAGCCTTGACATCCTGGTTATGTGAAAGCTCATCCAGAGCTGCTATACTTTTCAACAACTGAGGCTCTGCGTTAAAGGACGTCCCCGATCCTAGATGTGACCAAGCCCACCAGCATGGGGTCCCAGTGTTATGATGATGTGGAGCTAGGTCATTCTTAAACCTTTGGCAGATTTCTTTGGAAGCAACAGGCCTGCAACCTCCTCCTGGGATTTGGGAGCCAACTTGGGCCCTTCCCTTGGTGTCCTCCCACAGCAGGGTCATGAAGGGCAAACATTTCAGCAGGGTGAAACAATTGCCCTTGGTGACCCTGCAGGACACATGTTGCATCCATTGCTGTCTTGAGCAATAACAGGTTCCTGTTCTTGTTTCTCTGGACCTGAATAATTAAGAGGTTGTAGAATCTGTGGATCATTAAAGCTGGCACCATGCTCCTCTTCCATGGTGAGGGGAGATGCTCAGGCTTGGATACTTTGCCTTGAATGAAGTGACTTGCCATGATGCCAGTGTCAAGGTTCCTGTGACCCTGGGTACATTGGGTGTGTTGGGAGCAGGAGAGAAGTCGGGAACGGGGGCATGGTACAAAACTGACCATCAGCTTTGCTGTACAACAGCTTGGCCCCCCATCCACCTTCCACTGCCCTGCTGTCTGCAGGAGGAAGCAGAACTTGCTCAGGAGCTCAGATCCATTGAGAGATCCTGCTCCGGGTTTGACGCTGCATCTGGTATCTGAGCTTGCAGTGCCCCGTGGTGGCAGCAGCATAGTATGATGGCACCCCTTGGGGATGGATAGGAAGCACCAACATTTCAGCCTGGATTGGTTTTTCCCTTTTTTCTGCTTAGCTGGGGTTTTTTTCCAGAGGTGGGTGAAGTTGGAGTCTCTTTGCTGTCCTCAACCTGGAAGGAGCCAGTGGGACAAAATGTTTAACGGCTGATAAAGGTCATATGTGTAATTCAGGCGAGAGCTTCTAGTGGCAGAGTCTGAGGGGTTGGTAGGACACCAACTTGTGCTGACTTGCTGGTGATTTATTAGTGGAAGAGCTATGGCATGGTTCAGTCTTACATTTAATGGAGCTGTAAACCAGACTGGTTGTTGGTATTTGCCTACAGAAATGTGTCCCCTGCCTTCCTATGCTGGACTCACAGGAATTGGCAGATCTTTTCCCAGGCTTCTACTGCAGAAAAACAAAACTGTCTCGTGCTCCCCCCCCAGCTCTGGTGGTCACAGCCGCTGCACTCAGCCACTTGCTGATGTGGATTTAGGAAGACCTTGGGCACCCAACAAGTGAGACAGCAGTTTTGTTTCCCTCCAGTGGATTCTGCTATAACAGCCATTCTGTATTTGGGGAAGGCTGACCTTAGCAGTGGGTCAGCCAGATTGGCTTCTGTCTGAGCTCACACTGACATTGTTGCCTTCACTCTGGAGGAAATACCAAAGCTGTTAAGCCACATGCTCAGCTCAGGTGCAATCAGTGTGGGCCCACTTTACTGGCAACTCTGACTTGACCACCAGGTCCTTGACCACCTGGGTGATAGCGATCATCGCTTGCTGGAATTCACTATCCAGCACAGGGTGCCAAGGGCCTGCAGCAAGGCAGTAGCCCTAGACTTCAAGAGGGCCAACTTCAATATGTTGAGATTAGTGGGAGAGGTGCTGGGGTTCTCGAGAGCAGAGGAGCTCAGTGCCCAAGATGAGTGATCGGTCCTTAAGGAGACGATACTCAGGGCCTAAGGGGTGACCATCCTAACAAGAAGCAAGGGGGGCAGAAGTGCCCGAAAGTCCTCCTGGCTCACCAAGGGTGTCCGGGAATGCCTGATTGCCAAAAAGGTGGCGTACACCCAGTGGAAGGGGGGTTGCTATCACCAAAGAGGAGTATACCTCCCCTATTCGGGCCTGTAGGGGGGCTGTCAGGAAAGCTAAGGTGGACATAGAGCTAGGACTAGTGTCCAAGATCAAAGATAATAAAAAGTCCTTTTTCAAATATATAGGGAGGATGAAGAAAGCAGTGGGAAATGTGGGGCCCCTGCAAGATACTCTGGGCAATCTGGTGGTTGCACCAGAGGAGAAAGCAGACCTCTTTAACGAATTCTTCACCTCCATTTTCTTGTGCAGGGACCAGGACTTCCCCATCGTGATGCAAGACGGACTTGAGGGGAACACCTCCAGACCTCAGGTTGGGGAGGACTGGGTTAGAGAGCTTCTGGAGGGGCTGGATGTGTTCAAATCAGCAGGTCCACATGCTCACCACCCCAGGGTGTTGAGGGAGTTAGGGTTATTGCAGGGCCCTTGGCACAGCTT
>NW_017729017.1:5934645-5936562 GCF_001723915.1 Gavialis gangeticus | reverse complement strand
TACAAGGTCCCTTCCGACCTGACTTCTATGATTCTATGACTTGCACCAGTTGGATTTTTACATATTTTTAGCACTTAGAGGTAAAGTCCTTAACTTCAAATTGACTGAGCAGTTTGGTGGGGGAGCAGGATACCAAAGAGAGAGCCCATCCTATTCTTCTGCATCTAAGGCTAGTTCCTGTAAGTAACCCTGTGTGTGGTAATAATCTAGGAGTGAGAAGCCCATGGTCTAATGCAGGGGTGTCCAAACCATTTTCCCCAACAGGTCAGATCAAGACTTCAGGACTTCTTGGGGCCAGACAACCCACCTCCAGTAGAGGGGCAGCAGCTTGTCACCCAGGAGATGAATGCTGCTGCCACTCACCCCCTTCCCCTGCTGCCACTCTTAGTTGCCAGTGGTAACAAAGACCCCAAACTGGCAGGGGGCAAGAGGATTGAGGGAGGAAGGCAGCAGCAGCGTTCAGCCACTCTGTTTCAGAGCTTGCACCAGCAAGCCCCACAGGCTGCTAGTTCGGCAGCCCTGCTCTGGGTATGTACATGGCTCAGTTCCCTGCAGTATCATTCGTGGCCTTTATCTTCCTATGTTCCCAGGAGGCAGGCAAGTGGTATCTCCATTTCACCCATGCAGGGGCATGTGAAATGTCTGAATGGAGCAAGGTGCTGAGTCCATATCCTGGTGCTCAGGGGACAGTGCAATGACCTTTGGCTAGAACAGCTCTGTTGGACAGGAGGTAGCTTATGCAGACAGTTGTGCCAGCAAAGGCCCCTTTTGATGGATGCCATTATACCAGGAAACAGGCACTTGGGCCAGCCCAGGTTTATGTTGTTTGTGGGACTCAGACAAAGCTGTGCTGACAGAAGTAGCATATGGCCGGTATCAGTCGTGTCCACGCTAGGAGCCCTGAGGGGGCCCACAGGACCCTGGGCTATGGTGCTGGCAAAGCACTCCAAGACGACAGCCTGTGTCTGCGTGGAAGTGCTGTGCTGCCTGAGGATACCTGGGTGCTAGAGGCCTACTGAGCACCCCCTGGCCAGATGCATCTCCTGGAAAGTCCCGGCTTTGCACCAGCCTAGGAAAACAAACTAAGAAAGTCAAAGCACCAGTTTACTCACATAACTGTCTGCACTAGGGGTTTTGGCTGGCACAGTAATGATATCAAGGATTGCTCTTCTTCAGTGTCCAGCCAACACAGCTGTACCTCAGTCCTCAGTTCAGTGCCCTGTTCTCCAGATCAGGAATACCACAGCTTGATGACAGGGCAGACTGACCTGGTCTTCAGAGTACCAAGCTGGAGCCATGCCAGCCAAGCTCTGTCCCTTGTGACCTTGGATAAGTTGCTTCCTCTCCATGGGCTTCACACGCCCACCTGGATGATGATACTCCCTTCCTGTAAAGCAGTGGTGACAAACCAGGCTCACGGGCTGGATCCAGCCTACAGAGCCACACTATTTGGCCTGCCAGGACAGGCCAGGAAACATGGTAGCAGGGGCACAGCCTGCCACAGACTCTGTGGCCCTGTTGGACATAACCATTGGTGACCAAGAGTTAGCAAGGGCTGCGCTGACAGCCCTGCTTGTTCTACAGCTCCCAACCACTTCCCACATTGCTGCGGCAGCCCTTGGCTCCATCGTCACTGCCTCTCTGGCAGCTGTCACTTGCCCCATGGATCTGGCGTGCAAGGAACCCCACAGTCCAGATCCAGTCTGATGCATGGGGTGAGTTTGGCACTCCTTCTGTAAAGCACATCTGTGAGGAGTGCCATTCAGTCAGGGCAGCCTGAGAGCAAGCAGTAGCTGAAGGGGAGGAAGGTTTTCTGGGAGAATGTGGTTAAAAGAAAAGAAAGAGACACTAGCCAGGAAAGAGGGGGCCCTGAAAGGAGGTTTGGGAGAAAGAGCAGTGTGGCAAAGCTGGAACTCC
>NW_017729017.1:5920626-5929645 GCF_001723915.1 Gavialis gangeticus | reverse complement strand
ACACTAGCCAGGAAAGAGGGGGCCCTGAAAGGAGGTTTGGGAGAAAGAGCAGTGTGGCAAAGCTGGAACTCCCTGACTAGCCACAGTGCTAGTCTCCCACCTGCCTCTGGGCACTGCCGACTTTATTGTTCAAAAATTAACGCCTTGATTAGGTGGGAGGCTGCCCTTCATACGCCCTGTTCTCCTGAGCCTATGCATGCAGCTCCAGCCACCCCTATACTGGTCCCAAGCCTTGCAGATGTTCCCAACAGCTAAGCTCTGCTCCAGCCTGAGGCCGGGCTCAACTCATCGCAGTGTCGGGCCTCTCACTTTCCATCCTATCATGGGCCACACCCAGACTGCCTCCCTCTCACTGAGGCTTCTCACTCCACTGCCTTTGTGGAGCCACTCTCATACCACCCCGCCTTTTCCCGGGGCCACAGTCACCCTGCCCTCACCCGGAGGGTCCTGGGGCTTGTTTCCCTGTACCCCCAGCCAGCAAGCACACGGCCTCTTGGGCCTCTCCCGCAGCCCCCATCCGAGTGAGTGCTGGGTGGTTTGCAGACCACGGGAGTGACTCTGCCTCTGGTTTCTCACAGGGTCATCATTCCCCCCAGCTGCTCTGAATTAAGGACTCCTGACCCACCCCGACGTTTACTGGCTGCACTTCCTCAGCCACCCCACCCAAATCAGCCTCTGGCCCACCTATGGCCTCAGGTGCCTGAAGGCTTACCTGGACCTAACTCAGCCCACATGTTAGCAGGGCCTACACTTGAGCCCCCTGCTCACCAGGGCCCCCTTTGCACCTCATCCTCACAGGGACTTATTTCTGTCCCCCTGTCCACAGGGCCTCACTACTCACCCTCTCTCTAGGCCTGCACCAGGGTGGTAGTTGGGAAGCTGTTGGGTGCCCCACTGCACCCCACTCTACACCACGGAGGCACATACTCCACTCCATATGCTGGGGTCAAACTCCCGCACAGGCTCAGGTGCCTCTCACCGGTGTGCCTGGCCCACCACTCTCACCCCTTGGGGTCTTGCACCCCACACGGGCTAAGGAGCCTGCAGCTGTGCCTTACCCCCAACTGCCTCTTGTGACCCACCCAAAGGTGGGAGCTGGATGTTTAGACACCCCTCCTTGCCTCTCACCAGGGTGCTAACTGGACCAGCATATCCTGGGGACTCCTGCACCACCAGGAGCCCCACCAGGCCACCCATCCCCAGCAGGGTGCAGTTTTGGGTCATGCCCAAGACTGAGAGCCTCCAAACCATCCCCATGCACTCTTGCCCTTACCTCCACGTGTTAGCAGAGGAGTAGCTCTACCAGATGTTGTTCCCTCAGTGCTAGGCAGCAGACTGCTGCCTCCAGCCCTGCTGGCCTGCCTCTCCAGGCTCTTAAAAGTGGCAGACAGTAGAGGTGCTCTACCACACACCTTGCCCCCTTAGGAGAGTTCCTGGGGAAAGGTTACTTCAGCTGCTCTGCCAAAGCAGGCTCCCCTCAGAGCCTGTGAAAGCTCTCGAGTGGCAAGCACCCCCCAAAGGTGCTCTGCCACAAGCAGCTAGACATGAGGAGTGAGAGGAGCAAATGCCAACAGACCGTGGCAGCAAGAACACAGACAGGGGTGCGATGCAGTTAGGCACAGCTGTGCAAGGGGGTGGTTGGAGTGGCAGGGAAGGGACATGCCTTGGTTGCGCCTGCCAGCTTGGCCTCTCCAAGCACAGTACTTTCTGCTGCTCCCACCGAGTCAGAGAAACCCTCATAATGCTGGGTCCCCTCCTCTCCCAGGAGCAGAAAGGCCCTTTCTGGCCCTGCCACATGTGTGACCTAAAGGAGAGACTAGAGAAGTGGTTCCAATAAATGGGGCAGGAGCTGAGCAAACTGCAGAGAGGAGCTTCAGTAGTAGAGATAATAAAGAGTTTATGGAGACCTGAGAGAGGAAGAAGCAACACGACTGAGCAAGAAAATCTAGCTGTGGAGAAAGGGGAGGGTCTGTTGGTGCCAACTCCCTAGGGTACAGAGTGGGCAATGGGGGGCAGGGCTGGGGCAGTAGGGAGATGCATTTGGGGGGGAGGAAGGTGCTGTTTTGTGAGCTAAACCTGGAAGAAGTGGCATACAATCCAGCTGCTGGAAGGTGCCAGGTGTGAGGCTTCCCCCTGACCGGAACTACCCTGGGCTCTCCCCAGCCGGGGTTGGGTAGTGTTACATCCAGGCTGTGGGACCGCTTCTTTGCTAACAAAAGTATTGTGCCCTGCTCAGTTCCTCCCCAGTGAAACAGCTAACCTAAAAAAAAAAAGCAGTCCCCATGCCCCTCAATCCTTTGTAATGTGTGGGTCGCTAGAGGGCAGCCTTTGCCTGCTGTCAGCCACTGAGCACACAGAAATAATAAGGCAGTAAATTATATTCACTGTAGAGTGCATTAGCAGCATCTCACTGGCAGAAACAAGATATAACATTGCCATCAGCTTGATGGGCTTCAGTGTCCCAATTTTTGGTATGCAGGCCCTCCCGGCCTGCTTTGAGATGTGGACACAGCTGCAATCACCACATGTGCTTACTCTGTAAAATGATCAGGCCCTCAGCCTGGAAGGGGTTAGTGCACCAGCTCCAGTCCCAACCCTACTGTTTTCTGGATGGCTGCTGGGAGTCAACAAAGCCGTAAGTGCAGCCCCCTTCTTGCTGCCAGCTGGGGGAAACAGCAAGGGAATCCAGGCACCAGAACTGCCAGCTCACATTGCGTAGAGTGACCAACTGTGCTGGATTTCCCAGGACAGGCCTGGATTTTAGATCTATATTCTGTTGTCCAGTGACAATTTTTTTCTGAAGTTCTGTCCCACTTGGACAGCACCGGGAAGCCTCCTGCTGAGGCTGTGGGCTGATTAGTTCTGCTGGCTAGTTATGTCAGGAACTGCATAACCCACATGCAGCAGCAACACTTACCCAAATGGGAGGCATTACAAATTGGGATCCTCTGTAGGTTTGTCAACTGCAAGGTCAAACCTATTGCTGAGATGAAGGCACAGGACAGTGGAGCAGGTCAAGAACCTGCAGTGGAAGGTATTTTTTCCTTTTAGATGTTTCAGTTTGTCTCTGGTGCTTGTAATCAGGAACACATTGTTGCCTGTGATCCCGGAAGTCTAGCCTCTTTCCCTCATTAGGATGCTGTAAACAAATTGCACAGTGCACAAAGGAGGTCTGAAGTCCTTCAGGAAACTCAGGACCTTGAACTGGTGATGTCCTGCCTTCCTGCCCTCTGTTGTTGTTTGGACCTCTTTGGGAATCACTGAAGACTGAAGGCAGGATGATCTGTACATCACAGTAGATTTGGCCACGGAGTGTATGCAGCTATATATGCTTCTTCCAATGCAGCTTGTAGGGATGCCCCAGCTCTCAGTCATTCCTGGAGCAGGAGAGCTTTCAGCCATTTTGAGGACCTCTGTCCATAAACTGGAATACTTTATCCCAAAACAGTTAGTCACACCTCACCCAGAGGTCCTGGGATCTGGTCATGTGCACTGGCATGCTATACTAAAGGAAACTTTTAGGGTCATACTTTTGCGGTGCCAGCTGGGGACACCTCTGCTAAGTCAAGTCTCTCTCTTAAATGGTTATTATTTTGAGCAATCCTGGCACTGCATGCAAGTGGGAACCCTCAAAGTCTAAGGGACAGTGCATTGTCTATTGTCTCATTTAGATATAGCCAGTTAAGAGGACCTGGCCAGGTCCTCATAGACTTGCTGTGCTAATGAAGTGGGTACAGAGCAGCATGGAACATCGAGCCACTTACGAGAGTTGTTCTGAGTCTCTGCCACTGGGATTTCCCTAGGCTTAGCTGCAAGTCTCACGAGGACCCGGAAAACATTGAAGCCACCTGGAAAATATTGGAGTCACCTGAAAGACCAAGGGTCAAGGGCTCCCAGCCCTGTCAAAGGAGGAACAAGATACTGATGCCGAGTCAGTTGTTCCTCCTCATGCTGGTCCAGATAATGTGACTGTTGAAGCTGCTCTACTCAATCTGACGATGGCTTGTAAGGGAAGGTGATCCACCCCAGAAGTGGGGTTGTAAGAGTGAGGCTGCAGACCTTGCAGAGCCCAACAGGCCAGCACTGGAAGTTATGACAGGGGACTGGAGTCCATCAGGGTAGAAAGGAGTGCGGTTCCTGGTGGATTCCTGTCTCTCATGCCTCTGGAGATAGTTTTTTGCATGCCCTCTCAAATTTCCAGAAAAGCACCCAAGGAAAGAAGTGGGGAGTCTCCCTACTGTGGGCTGATGGGAAGGATGAAAGCAAATACACATCTTCCAGGCAGCAAGCCAAGCCTCCTAGTGTCCTAGAGCAACTGGACTAAACAAGCCATTCTTGTCTTTGGGTCTCAACAGTCACAGGCAGGTTATCTTAGCTGAAGAAGCAGGCTGAGAAAATAATGGCTCACCAGGTGATAGCTCAGGGAATGACTGGGGAAGATTTTGGAGGTCTGGCCTGGACTTGGCTCTTCTCACAGTCTGAGAGCCTCCCTAAAGCACACTAACAGCTAAAGCTTTATGCAGGAAACACTATCTTTTCTGTCTGCCTGGGAAAGAGTGGCTAAATGGAACAGCAATGCAGGTTTATTGGTTCTTCTTTCAACCAGACAGCACGTGGACACAACTGTAGTAGGATTCAAACTTCTGAAATGCAGCCTCTGCTACAAGAGCAAAGGCCCGGAGAAACTTAGTACAAGTTGTCAACAGGGTACTCTAAAAAGGACAAATTAAGCACAGCTGACTAGCTAATCCTTTTGTTGTTGTTGTTGTTTTTAAAGAAATTTTTTGTGTTCCAAGCCAAATCAGCCAAATCAAGTCTAAATCCATGAGTCGGTCCAAAACTGTAAGTGTCCCTACAACTGGCAAACATCCTCCACACCCACCAGGGGCTTCAGATATTTCTAAAGTCTTTTGGCAGGCATCCTATGTGCAGGCCCAAGTCCGGAGACTTAGGGTTCAGATGCCCCCAAGTTTTGCCTGCCCTCAGTCATGTGGCCATAGGAGCAAGCTAGGGAGGAGCCTTCCATTTCCATAAAGTGGGCTTTCAGCCCCAACACCTTGGTAGGTACTGAACCACACCAGAAGAACAGTTATTCCTGGGAGCACTTAAGGAAAACTGCCTTCATGGACCCAGATACATGGTGTTTCTCTTGCCAGGAAACCTACCACAAGGATAGGTTAGTGAAGCCCATCTGACTAGCTAATCCAGCAAGCAGAGAGCAGGGGCAGGTCTCTGCTGGAGAGAATGAGAGCTGTGAGGAGCAGCTAGGTCTGTCCTGTCCTTCATGGCCTCAGGTGGTGGGGGGGTGTGGACACCTGGGTGCAGGTGTGGTTCTAACAGATCTTCCCTGCTAACCTTGAACCCCTGGTGCTGCATGCTGGGAATGGGATCTATACAGATAAATATTAGAAATCAAACCATTTATCACCCCCACCTCTTATTTTTGTGGGGTCCTGCTGATGCCCCATTCCTGCTGTCCCTTAAAGACACTTAGCCTTTAGCAAGGTAGCACAGGATAATGAACAGAAGGAGAAACTCAGATTTCACTTTTCAGAAGACCATACTTGTGAGAGCAGCGATAGTTGAGGCTCTAATTTTTACAGGCTCTGGGAAGGCCCTGCCTCCCCTTGCCTAATTGGTCAGGAGTTTCTCCCTCCCATATCTGAGGCTGCCTAAACAGAAGAAATCCCTCCGTTTTGGAGGGGGAGGGAGGAACGTTGAGCCTAGTGTTCAGCTAGTTTAGTTTAGTACTGAGCAGCTGGCTGAGCACCTGCAGGGGAAAGCAGAGACAGGTGTTTTTTCTGCAGGAAGGGATGTGAGATGCATGGATCAGCTGAGGAGATGAAGGGCTGGCCATCTCCAGAAGATAATAGGGGTGGGGGAACAAGGCTTCCAGGTCCCATCAGAAACCTTGGGGTTCTAGATGGGAGGCCAAGTGCAGTGGGAAGTTGGAGCATCTTGTGAATGTAAGGGGCGGTAAGGGTTTGGGGAAGGAGCAGCAACAGTAGACCTGGGGGCTGGGAGAGGGGTTAGCTTAGGGTGTTGCTTTAAGAGAGGAGTTGGTGGGGAGGGGATTGCTTGCATGGCCTTGAAGCAGTTGAATCCTTCCCCTTCTGGATGGACCCCTAGTAACGAGGAGGGGAGAGTACACTTGTGCAGTGTGAACAGGAGCAATTGCTGCTCCCCTCCCCCTCCCCCTTCTAATGCCCTAGAAGAGCAAGTAGGATTCCTCTGTGATGCCCAATTCTCCTCTTGGCTGTAGGAGGTCTCTAAACCCACTTGTTTCAGGGGTGGATATAGGGCGAGTCAGGTGATAGGTGGGATCTGGAATGATGCTTACAAAGGTCATGGTGCCCTTTGGCTCCTGTTATTTCTCACTTGCAGTAGGTCCTGCCTAGAAGCCTTTGTCTTCTGATCATAGATTAGTTTGGAAAAGGTTGACTGATCTACTGGGGAGAGAGGGAAGGCAAAAAGAACAAGACCCACAGAAGATGACTTGACCTGCTCACAGTCACACAGCAGGTCAGCGGTGGGGCCAAGAGCAGAACCATGTGGCCTGATATACACTGATCAATCAGCCCCTGCTGCCTCTGACCTTAGCAGGTTCCTAAAAGCAAGAAGACATGCCACAAATTAGCCCAACACCCTCTCTGAGTGCCACTTTGTACCCTTTCTTCTGCCCTGCTTTCTGTTCCCTGCCCTCTGCTCCCATCTGATCTGCTGCTCTGCTTTCTGCTTCCTCTCCTTTCTGCTGCTGTGCTGCCTGTCCCCTCCCCAGCCCTCAGTCTGCTGTATACCACACAGAAAGGCTGCCTATGCCCCTTAAGCCACAGGTTGGTCAACCCTGTGCCAGATGGAAGCCAGGGGGAGGACCCAGCTCAGCCAGATTGTAGGAGCACTTGGAAACCATAAATCGCTGGTGTGAGCAAGAGAGTGAGCTGGCCTGCATGCAGCCCTTATATTGCAACAGATGTGTACACTCCTGCAGGATAGTGCTTGTGGATCATGCTCCACCCAGCGGTAGTGTAGCTAAGGGTGGGGTGACTAGGGCACCAGTCCTGGGCATTGAATTAAGGTGGGGAGGGTGTGTGCAAAAATAGCACCTAGCCACCAGTGCCACTGCTGACAGCACAGCCACTGACTGGTGCTACCCAGTGTGCAGAAGTGCCCAGGGCTGCCTCAGCTAGCATCCACTCCTGCTGGGCCTGGGCCACAGCTAGAGGCCAAGTGGTTTGAAGCCTGCTGAGCGATGACAGCCCATGAAGGTGAGAGCTGTCCTGGACATGGAGGAGAGCACAACAGCCTTATGGAAGATGACTCCCTAGGCTGTGGCTAGCAAACCCTGAGTGAGTGCGGAGCACCCCAGGCAATGCTGCAGAAGTATGTGAGTGAGGTGGCTGTTATCCCAGAGATAACAGCAAGTGCCCAGACTGTCTGCTTCCAACCAGTGAGCATCCTGGGACAGATGCTCAGTGGTCCCATGTGCACTGGCTTTCAGATGCAGGCAGGAGGGCATGAACCTGGGCATTCAGCAATAGTGCTGTTGTTGGGGTTTATTCTTTGGGAGATGCTGGATTTCCTTTTACATACTACAAATCTCAGTTTTCTTTAATATGATGGATCAAGTAGTGAAATATACCCCCAGACTACTTGGTAGATATGAATTAGCTGCCAACAAACTCTAGGGAGGCAAAGTCCACATGCTTTCCTGTGGGAAGTATGAAATTGGTCTGGGTAAAACCTCCATTTGCAAAGTCCCCATCCCATCTGGAGAGTGGGTGGAAGGTTAAAGCCCATGGTGTATCCAGTAGGTCAGGCTGTGGGGTTGGAGGCATCTGACCTGGGTGGGGTAGGAGGTGACCCAGTGAGGGAGTGCAGTTGTATGCCAAGCTGCTCATGCTCTTCCAGGCTTCAGCACAGCTCAAGCTGCTCAGGTCCCACCTTCCCTCCCAAGCCTGTGGCAGGCTCCCTCCCTGAGGTGAGATGCATTGGACTGCTGCAGCTTGCTGTTCCATGACGTGTCAGGGGTCCCAGTCTTTTTGCCCTGAATGGTACTCCCAAGGCCAATGCCTCTACAGACCTTTTCCCAACATCTGAGCAAGGCTGTGACCTGTGTCCTCTCTGGCTTACTCCTTGGGTCTTTGGAAGCAGGAAGGGGCTGATTCTACCATCAGGGAAGTGGGACCTTAACCTGGGAAAGAACAGACAAGTCCTGACTCCTACTTTCCACTGGAGATGAGAAAAGAAGTGAGGCCTGAGAAAAGAGTCCAGACTTCCTGCTCCATTGCCATTATTGTGATTTCTGGTAGCTGAGTTGACTGGGGAGTCCAAGCCAGCTGGGTGAGGGAAAGAACTGGGAAGGGACCTGGGCAGAGCAAGGAGCAGAGAGTGGGGTGGGGTAAGGGTTGCACGTGGCTTCATGCCATTGGAGAGGACAGAGCCTGAATCTTAAGTGGAAACTTCGAATGCAAAGTAAAGCTAATTTTCTATGAAAATGTTAAATATTTGGACCAAAAAAAATGGAATATATTTTTCTGTGGAGAATGGAAACATCAGGAAAAAACATAATTTGGTCTAAGATCTGACTTTTGGCAGGGCATTTTTTTCTGTCAGGAAATTTGGGGCTGCTCCTTTGCCACTGTGCAGTTAACTCCAAGGGGCAGTATCTTACCTGCCTCCCCTTGCAGGGTTAAAGGGCAGGGGTGTTAGGAGATGCACAAAGAGGTGTGTTAGCTGGGGAGCATAGATATGTGTAGCCGCGTCTACATGGGACACTGACTGCATGGTAGCCCATGAATACTGTTCAGTAGTGTTGTTTGGCAGCAACCATGATGTGATGCTACAAGACAACTGAGCAGTCAGCATCACAAAAAAGCCATTCCTTGGCACTACTGTGCAGCAGCTCTGGTTACTGCACAGTCATTTAGTACTTGTTATTACAAGTGGTAAATGACTGTGCAGTAATGACTGCACAGTCAGTGTCTCAGAGTTTCATAGTTTCTAGGGTCGGAAGGGACCT
>NW_017729017.1:5903974-5919703 GCF_001723915.1 Gavialis gangeticus | reverse complement strand
GGCACCTGCAGGACAGGTGTGAGAGTCCCCAGTCCCTGCATCTCGTGTAGATGCAACCACGTGTAAGTATAAGGGATTACAGTAGTAGGTGTCTGTGTGCGCGCACATGTGCACGTGGCTAGGGAGCAAAGCAGTTGACTTATGTGAGATGTGTCGGCTGGGTTACTAGAGCTAAGGCCCGTTCAGGAAGGGAGGTTGGCTTTTGGGGGCTTTTTCTGCCTTCTGAAGTGCTAAAATGCTGTTAGCTAAATAGCTGCATGTCTGGACAAGGAGGGAAGGGCAAAGAGGCTGATGGTGGCCAGTGCCACATGAAAATATGCACCAGACATCTGGCCTAGGGAGCCTCCAAACAAAACCTAGACCCACCAACCTCTGGAGCACAGACTCCAGGTCTCATCTCCCTTGGATCCTCTGCTCTGCTCCTTCCTGGGCTTTGTGACAAGGCCCAGAGGCAGCTAGCAGCTGCCAGCCCCTCCAAGCTGCACCTCCTCTGCCTGAGCCCTGCTAACAATCAGAGGAGAGGCAGCCCTGGCCTCAGTACTGTGTCTCGGGGAAGTGCCACTTGCTCTGAAGCTGAGTGGTGTAGACAAGGAGCTGTGTGCTATTTACAAGATTAGAAATAGAATGGATGAGCTTCTAGCCCTAGTCCCAGCTGGAGAGAGTGAGCTGTGATGTTCTCTCTGCTCCACAGCCATTGCTGCTCTCTTTGATAGCTGCCCTCACTAGAGAGCCACTGCCTTCAGTGCCTGTGGCAGCTGCTCCATGTGGAGAAGGCGGGGGGGGGAGTATGGTGTGTTCCTACAAGCAAGCAAACAAATCAGTCTGTTCCTTTCATCCTCAGAGACCACTGAGGGAGGTGACAGTGGAAGGGGGAAGAGGAGCCTTGACTGATAGAACTGGAGCAGCCTTGGCTTCTGTTTCAAAGACAGTAGTGCGAAAGGGGCCTTTTAAGATGTTGAGCTTGGCAGCCTTTCAAGATTTCCAGTGAGGTCTCCCTGACAAAGGCAGAGCACATCCTAGGCATTGCTGTCAGGTGGTGAGCTTCAGCCAGGTGTGGCAGCCAGGCAAGTGGGGTAAGTCGATTCCCATAGCTTTGGGTGAGCGCAGGATGCAAGCCTTACCTTGGCCTGTGAGGCTGAAACAAGTAACCAAGCTTGTGAACACCAGGGCCTGATGGCAGCAGCAGGGATGTTGTGTCAGTCAGTTATCCATCAGCTTCTGGAGAATCTGGAGAAACCCCATGGGACAAGTCTCAAAGGATGAAATTCACCCCAGTGCCAAAGAGCAGTGTGAGGGCGATGTATCACATGGTTCTGCTTCAGAACAAGGCTTACACTGGACTTACATCTTCAGTGGGCCCCTTGCCCAGTGGTGACTTTCACAGACAGGGGGTGTATCTACATGAGATGCTTTACTGCATGGTAGATCAAATTACTGCATAGTAATGGTCTATATCTACACATGCAGACCCTTTACTGCACAGTCATTTGTTCTACTTGGCAGTTAATTTGCTACTTGTAAATGCAAGAGCTAACTAACTGCCGAGTAACTACTATGCAGTAAGGCATGTGTAGACAGCTGACTGGGAGAAAATTTGCTCCCAGTCAGCCAGGCAGCAGGAGATGGGACTCCTGCCCCCCAGGAGCTACCTGCTGCAGAGGCTGGCTCCGCCACCAGAGCCCAGGTGGGGACAATGTCTCTCTGCCTCAGCAGTAGGGAGCTTCCAGCGCCCACTCCGTGATTGCAGAGCTGGGGTGGGAAGCAATCTCCCAGCCTCCACTCCAGGATTATGGAGCTGGGGCAGGGAGCTCCCTGCACAGGGAGAGTTCCCTGCCCAGCCTGGAGCTGGCTGGGACTTGCCCCTGACTGAGACAGTTTCCGGCCAGCCCCAAGCTGAATGGGAAGGTCTGCACATGCAGCCTGGATGTGGCTGGGGACTGTCCAATTTCAGGCAGTCCCCAACCAACTCCAAGCTGCATGTGCAGACTTCCCCATGCAGGGTAGGTCCCAGCTCTGCAGATTTTTCCCAGTTAGGGGTAGGTCCCAGTTCTACAGATTTTTCCCAGCCTTATGCAATCAAGGCACAGGCCTTAGAAAGAGCTGCAGGGGAGGGGCAGGGCTCAGCCCCATGCCCTGATCTGCTGGTGGGGCAAGTAACAGTGAGCCCTCAGCTGGGCAGGGATCCCCCCCACCAGCACGCTGGAGCAGGGGGCTGAGACGTTGTCCCCATCCCGGCTCCACTACCAGAGTCCGCCCCAGCAGCAGGCACCTCCCGGGGGCAGGGAGCAATCTCTCAGCCATCCCCAGGAGACAGCTGCACAGTAAATTTACTTAACAGTAAGCTCTTGTGCAGTAAGCAGGAATAGGCCAGTGTCTACATGTGCAGGAGTTAAAGTGCATTAATGCTGTGTGTGGACTGACTTGGGACTAAAGTTGGTCCCAAGTCAGTCCACACACACAGTGTTATTGTGCAGTAAGGTATCTACATGTGAGTTACTGTGCAGTACCTAATTGGGCATAAATTTGATACTGGCATGATGTAGGTATCAAATTTATGCTCAAGTTGGCATAAATCTCCATATTTACTGTGCAATACTGGGTGCATGTATAGATGTACACCTGTACTGTGTCGTAATTTTGGTTACTGCGCAGTAAAGGTGCATGTGTAGATGCGCCCTCTACATGATATTGTCCCCATTTAACACACAGGGGACTGAGGCACAGACAGAGAATGTCTAAATTTGTTAAGCATACACTCTAGGTTTAGCTGCTCTGTTTCAGATGTCTAGTCTTCCCCACTCTGAAATTTTACAGCATGCTTGGTTTATGTTTGGAGCAGAGCTCCTATAATGTTTAGTAGCAGCTGTGGGTTCTCAGCACTTCAGATCAAGCCCTAGGGCAGTGGTTCTCAACCTTTCTAGACTCAAGGCACCCCTCATTAGATTTGAGGCACAGCCCCTCAGAAAATGCCAGCTTTTAGTTTTCACTTATTTTTTTGACTGTGGAAAAATAATAAAGCAAATCTTCTGTTGCAAAGAACTTGGAAAGACCACAACAGGATTCCTGACACTCTGGATTCCTATTTCCAGTCTCTGGGTTTATATTGTGAATCTTGTGTAGGTGTTGTGCACACCTAACAGTGCTAAGATTATGTGGTACCCTTAAAAGACTCTCATGGCCTCCCAGGGTGCTGCAGTACACTAGTTGATAATCACTGTACTAGGGGTTCAAGTTAGCAACCTACAAAAAATGAGGAACATGCTTAGGGGCCAATTGTGCACACTCTGGTTTAGTACCTTGGCCATCATCGTAAAGGAATTAAGTGGCAGAGGCTAGGAGAGATTCCAGTTCTCTAGGACCCCACTTTGTTTCCTTATCCCTGAGATCCTCCTTTTTCTTTCTACAGTTTTCTACTTTCTGTGGCATAAGTACTATAAGTGGCATGGGCAGCCTTTGTGTGTGGCATGCAGCAGATTGGAGAGGGGACTGGCAGCACAGTAGCAGATAAGGCAGGAAACAAAAAGCAGAGCAGAAATCAGGCAAGGGTGCAGAAAGGTGCAGTAGAGCAGAGGAAGGGGATCTTGAGAAGCTGATTTGTGGCACACCTGCCAAAAGTGGCTTCCCCACTGCTCTACCTCAGTCACTGTATAGTTTCCCCATTTTGCAACAAACAGAGCTGGTGTCCTACAGTCTCCTGTATTACACAGTCCTAATTCTCCCTCAGAACAGGTCCTGTTGGGGCAATGAATGAGGCAAGGGGTCCTAAAGAAAACAGTACTGTATATGATTAAAGCTCTATCATAATGTACACATACAAAAGGGCTGAATTAAGGTTCTATCGACGCCCTTAATTCAGGTGTTTCTCAATGGCTGAGTTTTGCAACCATCAATGTAGATTTGAGGATGGAGGAACTACGTAAATGTCATGGTTATTTTCTAGTTGGCACAAAAATGTTGAGATGTGGGAATCTGTGGTTCAAGCACTAGTTCAGTGGAGCAGTGCGCTGCAGTGGTTACAGACCCTTCTGCCCATGTACTTCTCCTGCTACCCCGTATCTGTCCCCCTCAACCCTTGCCCTCTGTATTTGAGTCAGGCTGATTTCTCATCCTCTTCCATGCTCCTTGTGCACCAGTAATAGGAGCATTGGGAGTACAGGAGGGACAGTCTTCTGGCTCTGTTACATTGTTCTGTGCTGGTCCTTTCACAGCAGCTGATGAAGTGAGCTCGGGCTCATGAATGCATATGCTCTCCGTCTCTGATTTAGTTAGTCTGTAAGATGCAAATCTCTCCATTCCTTTGCCAGGCACCATAATGACTGTGGCTGGTGAGTGGAGGATTTGCAGGGAAAAAAAGCCCTGCTCAGTCCTTGTAGTCCTGGCGTGGAACATGCCCTGTGCAGACAGAAGATTGGTTTTGGTTTTTTTTAAGCTGCAAAATCCTAACCCATCTCCAGGGAACATGAATATATATGAACAAAAACCCTACCACAAAGCTGAAAACATTCTTGCCCCAAAGCAGGGAGGCACTAATAAGTCTCCACAGACTGGCTGTAAGACTCTTTTTTCTTAATATGAGGAAAGTTGTGTGAGAAGCAGCTGAATTGCTGTTAGACCAGTACGCTTCAAATAGCCAGCCTGACACCAGGCTCCCAGTATGGGGAAACATCAGCCTGGAGCGCTCAGTCTGACACAGGTAAAAGCAACTGTACTCAGTAGTTCATAAAGAAGACTATCAGGCACCTCTACCTATCAGTAAGTAGAACTATGACATGTACCTATAACACATTTGACCATTCAACTGCCAGAAAAAGTGTGTGCGCTTCTGGGACCTTTGTCTTACTTAACTTAACTTGCTTACCTCTGACTGCTTCAGCCAGCAAAATAGCCTTTGATACAGTGATTGCCTTGAATGCTATTTTGCATGGGTGTTTTTATGTCCACTTATCTATACTACACGAAGCTGGAAGTTGCTGGGGTTCTAGGCACATGAAAGCCATGAGTCCACAGTGGGAGCTGAGTCTAATCTGATGTGTTGGCATAGTTAGTGCTCACTCCTCCTGTATCCAGGACCCTGGCAGTACCAGTGGTGTTTAATGGTAGCTTGCCTAGGCTGTGACTAGGCAGTAGCAGCTTTGCCCATCTATGTTAGAGTTTTGCCCTTGTGCATCTCTATTGGTGGCTGAAATGGACTAATTTCCAGTGCAAGACAGGCATACAGTGCCTCTTGAGTTAGTGAAGTTAGGTGGCCACTGATGGGAGTGTTTGAGCTATACTTTCCTAGTGTAAATTCTGCCAATAGAGCGGGAAGGGGGAATTTGCCCCTCTCTGATGCTGATATTTGCCTGGAGTCCAGTGGGGTGAGTCTTTTCTTTTAAAACAGAGCTTGCCATTGGCATTGATTCAATTGTAAAATGCATCAAGAACAGAAATCTAGTTGCTGTACCCTCCACCCATGGGAATGCTGTTCTCCCTAATTAAGGCAAGGTTTTATTTGCAGAGGGCTTCACTGTGTTTTATGAGGCAATGAACAGCCTCTTGTGGCAGGAGACCTGGCTCAGGCCAAACATAGCAAATGTCTAGTTGGCACTGTGGCTGAGGTGAGAGCATGGAGCTGGCTGGGTCTGCCTGGAGCTCTGTGTGTGCTCCATCACAGTTATTCAAATCCTTTGCCTCTCACTGCCATTGACACCCCAGAAGATTTTGGACCAAGTGCCAGTTCTGACTGAAAGGGACATGTACCCATTTTGGGCTTGAACCCCACAACAAGGGAGACAAAGCTATGCAGTCACCGAGTGAAGAAATGCTCTTAACTTGTGAGGTGTGACAGGCTCTTCTGGCTGGCAGCATCTCTCTCCAGGCTCCCCTCTCATCTTGGGGAAGCACTGCAGCTGCCATGCCTCCGGAGAATGTGAGTATTTTGGAGTCTCGAACCATATTGCAGGCCTGCAGGAGAGAGAAAGCAAGATCTAGAGCCCTGGCACTGATGCAGGGCTGGCCAAGCTGCATGCTCTCCACCCCAGAGCCTGCTCAGAAGGGAGACCGAACTAAGAACCTGCCTTCTCCTTCATTCTGCTTGCTTATGACCAGTAATCCTGGTTTTCTCTATTTAAAAATCACAAATTCACTGAAAAAGATGCATGTTCTCTGATTTAAAACCCCCAAATCTGTGCTTTTTCCATTAAAATGAAACACCACTGATATATATGTGTGTGTGTGTGTGTGTGTGTGTGTGTGTGTGTGTGTGTGTGTGTGTGTGTATCAGCTGAACACAATGTTTTATTGATATATTTACAATTTTAAAGCAATTTGGAAACCTACCAGTGCCTCAATCACTATAATGAAATAAATGCTGAACACTTATAAATTTTGGTGTTTGATTTCAGGTTTTTTAATCGTGGAAAATCAGAGCTACCCCTGCCACCTTCGCTCACCAAGACATGGGTCCAGCTCCAGGAGCTGTCCCCACTCACTGCTTTGTGCTGCTGAGCAGCCCTGATATGCCAGTGCCCTGCCCATGCCACTGCCCCTCACTCCCAACCCACAGCCTCCCAACCCTGCTAGTGCCTTGCACTCCCCACCCGCAGCCCACTATCCCCAGTCCTGCTGGAGGGGACACCCAACTACCAGGGCTACAGGGCCAGGGACCCGAGTCCTAGTGGGCAGGACCCAGTGTGGCAGGATAGAGTGGGGCTGGGTGGGGAAGGTCAATGCTGCTGCCACAAGCCCCATGCTGCCATGGTGAGGCACCCCTGCCTACCCGGCAGTAGTGGGAGTGGCGGCATGAAGTTGTGCCCCTTGCTGCTGCCAGATGGACAGGGGGCACCTTGCCATGGCAGTAGGGGGCTTGCAGCAGTGGCACAAAGCTTCCCTGCCCTGCCATGCTGGGTCCTACCTGCTTGGCTGCTGAGGCCCCCAGGAGGAGGAGCAGCCCAAGCCCACAGCAGGCATCCTGCCTTGCCTCCTTCCCACACAAAATCTGGGAAGCACATGACTCCCATACCCCCTCATGACTGTGCACCCTACCCCCCGCAGGAGTGTGCACAGAGGCAGAGAGCCAGCCCCCACCCCCGTCACTGACAAGCCACCTGTGGCTCCATTCTGCTCTCTGCCCAAGCCCTGTGGCTGCAAATTCCAGCCCTGAGCTCAAGCCCCATGCACTAGCCAGGCTGGGCGGCAGTCCCAGACCTGCCCAACTCCCTCCCTCCCTCACTATGAAGTCTTCAACTCCTGCCATCCTTCCCCCTGCCACCAGACTTACCTATGGGAGCTGCTCTCCAGGCTGCCTGGTGGGCATAAGCCTGTGTGAATGCCCACATGCACAGGGGATGCCCTGCTTGGTCGCCCTCCTCCCACTCCCCCCAGCCCCTTGTATGCTGGAACTCTGCCAGCCTGCAAGGAGAATTCCACTATTTCGCATCTTTTTCTCCTTTAAAAGAAAAAAATCTGTTTTTTTCTCCTTAAAATGAGAAAAATCTGGGTTTTACTTTTATTTTTTTTGGTTGTGAATGGAAAACCCAGATCCCTGCTGATGGCTTGTGCTGATCCTTGGGAAATACACAGCTTGCGCAGCCTCCTAGTGACAGGCACTTTGGAACTAAGCAAAGCACCTCTCTAAGGCAAGTAGGAGATGGAGTAGGAATAGCAGCCAGACCAAAAAAAAGCCACAGTCTTTGCCAACCTACAGCGCCAAACAAGCTTGAAGTAAAAGTAGGGCAGGGCAGGGCTCTAGGGCCTCAAAGATTCTCCCTTCTTCCTCATACCCTGCCCTTTGGAAACCTAGTAGAGACTACATGTGGGAGCAGGTTTTGGGGATGGGCTGTCCCAAGGCATCTTGGACAGGTGCCACCAAGCAAGCTGCAGCAGGCAGCTGCATTCAGGAGACCCCTCAAGGGGTGTCATGGCCTTGCTGAGTCTGACTCCCTTACAGAACAAGGCCTGAGAACTACGAGGAGGAGTTAACTAGTTACCTTGCTGGCCACATGGGCTCCAAGTGCAGGGTCAGGAACAAAGAAGAAAGCCATGGGAGAAGTTTAAGGTGAGGCTGATCCTACCATTGGGCATCACAGGGCTTCAGGGGCCTCTCTCGAGTCACAGATGCCTCAGGATAGAGGCAAGAGGTGCCATGAAGCTTGGCGGCCTGCCATGGCAGCATGAGATGGAGATGGTCATGACGGCTTGAGGACATCCCAGGGTGCTGAACTGTAGAGACAGAACTACCACATTTGGCAGCCTGAGTGAAACTGCTGGGGGTGGGCAGTCTTACCTGTCCTGGGGACTCAAAGTCCCTGGCTGCTGATGCATCGCACAGTTGTTCCTGCTGCCCCTACTGCAGTGTCCTGGCACATGGCTGCTGCTGCTAGGGCACAGCTTTCCCAAGGGCTTCCCCTCTTCCATGTTGGCACCACCAATGTATTGCTGGGTGGGTGAGTGAGGCATGAGCTCCAGGCACTGGTAAAGGGGCACAGGGACACTGGAACAGAACTGGGAGGGGCACCTTACCCTTTTGTCCCTTATCTGCCCCCTGTACCTTCCTCTGCAGCTCCAGTCCTGGCAGCAGGGAGTGTAGAGCAGCTGCAGCAGCAGTCTGGAGGGCGAGGGGAGAGAAATGTCACTGTTCGGTTTTTTTTTTACACCAAAAAACAGTAAAAAAAAATCACTGGGCTTTTGGCTGCTAATTGACATGTGTTGGTGGCAACAAAGGAGGTGACATCTCCCCGCCTTCCCCTCCTGGCAGTAGCAAACCTCCAGCTGTTGCCTCTGCACCACCACAGCCTGGGGCACAGAACTGGCCAGTTATACCTTGAGTTGGCACTGGGGCTGGTTCCTGCTTGTCCACCTCTAGGTACATGCCTCTGAGTGCTGATGGGTAACATCCTGAGGTGGCTGCACCCCTGCATCTGAGGAATGATGAAGGAGGAATTTCTACAGTGTTGTCAAGGCAAGATTCAGATGCCGTTTCTGCATGAAGTGATCCTGGAAGGAGAAGGTAACCATGTGGCACATGTGGAGAGGCTGTGTGGATCTTTGCCTAGTGGCAGGTCAGCATGGGGAGGGCTTTGCTTGTTCAACCACACTCTGTGGGACATACCGCCTTTCCAGTATCTTTCCTGCCTCCTCCCATGCACAGCCCCATCAGCAGTTAATCACTGTGACCCCAGAGCCTCAGCACTGCTATTGACCCCAGTGCGCCTTCCCTCACTTGCCCTTTGTGCAGTGCTGGGCACACTGCCCCAGAACAAACCTATGGACCGTCACACTTCTTCCACCATGGTTACCCATAGGAGTTCTCATTACCCATATATATGACACTGGGTGCTCTGTGTGACACCACCATGATTTGCTGGTGTGATGGGGACACAGGGTCAAGGCTCAGATTGAACACAGGGCTCCAAAGCTGTTTTACTTAAGAAACAAACATCTCATCTTTGCAGAAGCAATCTAATATGCTGCCAAGCTGCACTTTGAGGAGGTTCTCTTTCCTCACAAGTGGCACATGACACATCCCATGGTCCCTGAGGGGTGTTCTGGAGTTGTGAGCTGGCTGTTCACACTGGGTGTGTCTCCACATGCAATTAATTTGAAGGAATAAACTCTGGCACTTATTGAGCCTGAGTTTATTGCTCCCAGGAGCACTGTTTGAACATGCACCTGAGACTGCAGCATGTTGAGCCAGGTCAGAGCAGCTCTGGCTGGCAGGGAGCCCTGGGGGCGGGGGGGTCAGCCTGCCAGCCTGGGGCTGCTTCCCCTGGCTCAACGTACTGTGGAGGGCATGAGTGCAGAACTAGCTGGCAAGCAGCTCCCACACTGAAGTACCCTTGTGCCCCAGCCAGCCTTATCAGCATCCACATGTGCACTGCTGCAGAGTAAAAAACTCTGCCATAGGATAGTATTTGTATTTACAAGTGTAGCACACCCAAAATGTATAAGTTATTTTGTGGTATAAGGGGTGTTCTGGTTGTATATTGCTGTGTATCTTGTTTGTGTTGTATATTATCCCTCCTCTAGGACTGGAAGAGGACCACCTCCCATCCTCCTCTTTGTGTCCAGACCATTGTCTTAGGAGTCGTCAACAGAACCTGTGAAATCAGTTTAGTGACTGGCCAGATCCAGGAGCGCTGACCACTTTTGAATTGCTTGGTCTGCATAAGCAGTATTTCAATGATGCTATTTCTTGATTGGGACCCCGTGATGAGGTCAGAAAGGTTATTTAAGGTTCAGGCCACCTGGGCTGGGAGGGCGCTCTCTGTTTTTCCCCTGGGTCCCCTCTGTGGGGGGAGAGGGAACTCTGGAAAGTGGAGGCCAGGTGGTACAGAGAGTCAGGGCTTTGAGTCAGGTAGCCGTGTGGGGTTTGGACTAGGGATCCAGGGCAGAAGCTGGTAGCACACCCCCACAGCCACCCAGGCAGGAGCAGAGGTCAGCGCTTCCCAGCAGCTCTGGGGAGTTGCATCAGCTCACCTAAGGGCCCTTCACAATGCAGAGGGACCTGGTACCCCGTAGCAGTCAGTGACGGCGAGGGAGCCGATGCAACCAAATTCCCAGGGACTAAGCTCTTTTGAGTCAAGACTCTCCCACTCTTGGACTGCTGAGCCTGGGGTCAGAGGCTCCCCAGTAGGGGTAGGGCTGATACAAGGTATACTTTGAACTGGGACAGTGTTTTGTTTTTTTTCTTGATCATACTTTGTGTCCTGGTGTTTGCCTCTGTAATAAGTCAGGGGATGTGTTCATACTGCTTGTGAGGGAAGGGTTGTTGGTTTTATTGGACAGCTTAGTGATTCAATTACTGTTTTCCAGCTGGTTTGGATGAGGTGAAATACATTTAATACCCCAAAATTGAACCTGGCTCTTGATGCTGCTGATGGATGCTCAGCAGAAGGGTTACACAAGTATTATCTTGCTGCAGAGTTTATTAGTTCACTTGAGCTTAATAGCCCTGCACGTGTAGGTGCCTTTGGTACATGTAGGTGGACCAGCAAGAATTGGTTTCCATTAAATTGGCAACACTCTGCCCTGTGCTGTTGGACAACAGGTGGTGCTTTCAGTTTGGATGCATCAGTTCTGAACTTGGTCAGTTAGAAGGTCCAAGAGCAGCGTATATTTGTGCATGAGCATAGTGGACTAAGGGTATTCTGGGATGGCACAAATCATGATGGCTAGGAGTGATTGACAGGAAAACAGCAATGTTTTGAGAGAGCCAGCAGAGACTGCTCGGGGGAGCTGACCGTCTCAAAAGTGAACCTGAAGGGTCAGAAACACAAACTTCAGTCAGGTACTTTTCCCCCCCTCCAGATTTCTGAAATCAGCTGATTAATTTCCAGCAGGTGCAGCGCACTCTTGCTGGCCTGGCTGCACAGCCAGGAAAAACAGCCGTGGATTCTGCTTCCCAGAATGAGTTTTTCAATTAGGAAGATTTTCCATTTTTCACACCAGCTCTGAAATGAAGAGCGTGAAAGCCAGTTTGGCTTTGCTAGTTCACTCAGTGGATTCTGTTTGTGGCTTCTTAGGTATGGGAGGCAAGGATTTTTTTGTGATGTCTTTTACTGGACCAACTGTTTAGTTTGGAGAGCTCTTGGAGATTTTTTTGGGAATCAAGTATCTTTTTTCAGGTCTAAGGTGTTGTGTCTTATTGTGTTTTCCTTGCACTGTCCCTTGAAGGCCAAAGCCCTCATGTTCAGCACTGCAGGGTTCAGTTTGCTTGTGGCAGTTTTGCAGCACTGGGGACTCCACGTTTTCTGCCATGAGGAGCCAAAGGCATCCTTGGTTCCTCTCCGTCCACAGGACTGGACGGGGTCAAGTCAGAGGCAGAGCAAGTAAAAGTTCTGCATACATAGACTGAGGGCAGCTGTTAAGATCCCCCCTGGATATAATTTCAGAGAGACAGAATAATAAATGACTGTTAGTACAACCCAGGAGTGTCCAGAGGGACATGTATGCTGTGGATTCCTTCTCCCAAGGTGCAGCACCCTGCACTCGTCCACATTGAACCCCATCCTATTCTCATCTGCCCACTTTTGTAGTCTGTCTAAATCTAGTTGCAGCCTCTCTCTCCCTTCAAGTGTGTCCACCTTGGCACACATCTTAGTGTCATCAGCAAACTTGGACAGTGTGCTTTCCACCCCCTCGTCCAAGTTGCTGATGAAGATGTTAAACAGTGCGGGACCGAGAACCAAGCCCTGGGGTACCCCACTGCCCACACCTTGCCAGGTTAAGTACAACCCTCTTCAGGCTAATCAGATAGCAAGGATGACTGCAAAAGACCCTATCCTTGCTCGTGTCCTCAACTGGGTGTGGAGGGGCCAGCCTGCAGGCAAATTGGCTGAGGAATTCAGGCCATTTTCATCATGTCAGCATGAGCAGTCTGCCCACAAGGGTTGCATCTTGTGTGGAAATTGTGTCATAATTCCAGAAGCAGGACACCAAATCATACTGACAACACTGCATGCAGCACACCCAGGCATTGTGAGGATCAAAGTGCTGGCTAGAAGTTATGTATGGTGGTCAGGTATGGACAATGACATAGAAAGGGTTGTGAGGGAGTGCAGTATTTGTCAAGCATCCTGTCATAATACACCAAAGGCATCAGTATTCTCTTGGGAAATGACAAAGGAACCCTGGTCATGCATCCACATTGATTTTGCTGACCCTTTTCATGGTAAGAACTTCTTAATTGTTGTTGACTCATACTCAAAATGGCTTAAAGTGATTACTGTCTCAACTCTTATATCAACTACCACTAGAACAGCTCTCTGTCAGCTCTTTGCAACTCATAGGGTCCCTGACACTATCGGCTCTGATAATGGCAGGGCATTCACCTCAGCAGAGTTCCAAGGTTTTGCCAGCAGCAACCTCATTTGAACTGTTACCATTGCTCTTTGCAGGCCACAGGCTGATTGACAAGCTGAGCAAATGATGCAGACTACAAAAGATGCACTGAAAAGGATTGTTGTAGGAGACTGGTCTACCAGACTGGCCAGATTTCATGGGATGGTGGTGGGGATGGCTGCGTGCCGCCCAGCCACCATCATGCTGCCACTGCCGCTCGGTGGCTGCACAGCTCCGGGCCTGGCTCCGCGGCAGCAGCGGGAGGTTTTGTAGGCAGTGGCCGTCACCGCTGTCACAGGCCTCCGGGTAAGCGGCAGTGTCCACAGTGTTGTTGCTGAACTCGCAACATATCGTAAGGAATAGGAGAGAGAAGACTCCTCTCCATGGAAATACAAACAACATGCTTGGAGTCTGCTATTTAGCTCAGCCTGCATCTGCTTCTCTCTCAGACCAGAGGAAGGACAAGCCCAAAAAGCTTGTCCAACAGCTCTCCCAACTATACAGTTGGTCTAGGAAAAGGTATCACAAAAAATAATCCTTGCCTCTTGTATGCTTCCTGGCTCATTCTACAACAACTTTCCAACCTTTCTACTACTTGCTTGTGATGCACATTCTGTAACTCCAGAGATTTTACTTTAGCCAGGCGTCATGTTCAAAGCTGGCAGAACATGACAGATCAGTAGATTATTGTGAATAGTTCTCATATGTAGAGAGATTTAGACATTAGCTGAGGCAAAATCATGCAATCAATGAAAGAAAACCTTGCTGAATTAATTCTCTGGAACACTGGCAAACTGTTTTGGAAAAGCTTTTTCATTTCATCAGGCTGCGTAGAATAGAAAAACTTCCCCTCCAATGTTCAGTGGGAAAATTCTGTCCATCCTACCATGAAATGTGTAGTGTTCCTTGGGAAATGAGACTGTGCTGAAAGAACATCTCCAAATTATGGTAAAGGAAACTCATGAGCTTTACTTGGGCAAGAAACACTCAGAACAGAATCCTACAAATTCGTGAACAGTATCGAGAAGGAAATTACTTCTGCCTAGAATGCTGCCAAGTGGTATTCTATTATACTTGACCGCACTGAAAGCGTTAGTAAGAAAGAGCTGACAATGATTGATTGCTAGATTTTTTTTCTGCAGACGTAGTAGCACAGGTGGGAGGAGATAGGGTTATGGTTATAGCACTATTTAATTGGATTTTTGAATGTGATAGATTATCCTGGAGTGGCAATGCCAGAAGCAATCCTTGAACCACTAAAGGAAATTGGGATCTTGCTCAGAGATGGGAATCTCATTGATTTGAGAAGTCAGGCCCAGAAGAATAGGGCAAGCACAGCAGAGGGCTGCAGAGAATTCAGGCTCTCGTACAATACGCTTTTTCAGATCTTTGTAATCTGTGATGGTGTGAAGCACTGGATGTGATGCATTAACATGTGTATGCGTTTCCAAAACCCTTAAGTGAAACAAGATGGGAAGCTGAATTGATGCCATCCAGATATTGATACCAAGCTTCAGAAATCTCCAATACTTCCATTTCAGTTATTCAAACCTAAAGGGACACACAGGAAACCAAACTCAAACTGATGCCAGCCAAAAGTGCTGGCTTACAAAAATCCTAAATTATAAATTCTTGGGTTCTTTAGAATGATGTACTGTTATGAAGGCAACATTGCAAGTCAAATGATTTAAGAAGGTAAAGTGGCTTTCAAACAAACTTTGCAACAGCTAAAAGCCTTGAAGGATTTCCTTAGAAACAATTATTCTGCAAAGGGAATTCTCAAATGACCTGACTGATGCAAAGCAACTGGTAGAAAGTCAAAAAGATGAGGGGGGTGGGGCCCCTCCTGCGCACACACTATCCAAGCCAAAAAGAGAATGCCTGATTTTGAGGCCAGCATTGAACTTTTAACTAACCAGGGAAGAAATGTAAAATCATTTTTTCTAGTTTTTTTAAATGCATAATTTTACACAGTGACTTGGAAGATTCCCGCTGCCTGAGGAGCTCCATAAGTAGGGACCTACCTAACTCACAGCCAGAAAAAGCAATTTGGCAGAGGCCAAAAAGCTGTGGCCCTGCTACTCAGCACGGATTGGTGGAGAGGCCCCACCCCTTGGCATTGATTGGTGGAGAAGCCCTGGGGGAGGAGGCATGAAGAAAGGTGCTCAAAGAACATCTGCCATCTTGACTGCTGGCTGCATCACACAGCCCTGCCTTTGGTGCTGATTGGCAGAGAGGCATGAGGGGGCAGCAGCCATCTCAACTGCTGCCCTTCTTGCTGCCCTGCCAGCTGGCGCCTTCCCCTCCAGGGCGGGCTGCAAGACCAGGCTGCAGTAGCAGTGACGACCTCTGGTTCCCACTAGGGAGCTAGCATTTTATTTTTCTTAAGGGTTTCTTTTTTTTTTTTTCCGGTTGATTTACTGAGAAATTGCATACAATGCCATTGTCGCCGCCGGGACTCAACTAGTCGCTTTTGTGCCGCTCTCGCTTGGGTGATTGATGTTATGCACCTCTTGGGCTCGCGTCTCTGCCTGAGCTGGTGACTTCTGCCCGACTCCTTGACCCCGTGCTCGCCTGCCACGACTTGATGACCTCAGTGTCCAGGGCCGTTCATCGGGTGTGCTCATTGGCCCAAGGTTCCTCCCGGTGGTTACTCTCGGGGCTCCGCCACCCCTACACCCCGGCCTCACGCCTCCTGTGTAGCGGTATCAAGCTGGTCGGCATCTTGCTCCTGGGACCCTTGACCGGGTCCTACTCAGGCCCCCTTCCCAACACTATCTAGCCTACAGTGCGGGTCCACTGCCCTCAGATTCCCCTGGAGCTCAGGGAAGAACAAAAACCAAAAGAAACAGAAAAAGAAGCTCCAACACAAAACCGGGCTTACTGCCCCTTTAACTACCCCCCCCCCCC
>NW_017729017.1:5893485-5903964 GCF_001723915.1 Gavialis gangeticus | reverse complement strand
CGGGACACTGGCTGCCTTATACCTAGGCACTCAGTTCCCTGCCTACCCCAAGGCACCTCTTGGTCCAGCGGCGATGCTCTCTTCGGCTGCACCTCTTTCTTGGATCCCTCACAGTCCCTCTCTCCCGGGGCTGATCTCTTCAGGGATACCCCCCGTTGTCCTCATGAGGCGATCCTGACGTCCCTCCACAGCCACATCCACAGCGTTGTCTAGATGACCCTCTTCTTCCTTCTTGCTCCCGTCCCAGATGTTCCTACTCTTCTGACCTGGTGTACCAGCTTGCCTCTGCTGCGGGGACATCTGTTGCAGTCTCCTCTCCCTCTCCCCTGGCTCCGCAGCATGCGCTGCCATTTTTATTTGTGCCGGCCGGCATTCAGCGCTGACGTCACCGGCCGGCTGCAGCTGTATAAACAGGCAGCTGACGAGCCGCATGGATTTTGTCTCCCATCCTCCACGTGCTGTTTCCTGAGCTGCCGGTGAGTATTCTTGCGTCCCTCACGTCCCGGGACAGCCATATTTCAGGGTGGTTGTGGATATTGCCATTTTTCATGGTTTCCGTGAAAATTATAAAACCGTGATTTAAGTAGGTTCCTATCCATAAGCTGTTCCTTCTCTGATGTGTTGAAGAGGTTCCCCCGCCAAAAATGACCACAGCAGTGCAGTGTGTTAAGGCCACCATTAGAAGATGGGCAACCTAGAGAAGAGATTTAAATACCTTCAAAATTTGCAATGAACTTCAAAGCTTTTGGCAAGAGGCTCAATACAGGAATATGCCCAGATCTGCTTTGGAGCTTGGACACAAAACTAAGCTTGCCTTTGTTTCTACGTATCCAGCCCGCCCTAGTTCTGTTAACCTCACTTGGTTGTGCTCCCTGCACATGGGGAGCACAGGCTTCTGAAACTTAGCTTGGAAGCATATTGAGCCATTCTAGGATGCAAATCTCACTTGGTGGGTCTCCATTTACCTGAAGGCCAGCTTGTGAAGAGTAGCAATCTGAATGATACCATTTGCCTGTTCATAGTTATTAAAACAAGAAAAGTGAAATTCACCAAGATAATGCTAATCCCAAATCTTGGAAAGGAGTTTGAGTTTGCTTCAGAACTGCATCACTGCATCAGAACAGGAGCGAAGAAACAAATCCTTTTTGCCTTTTACCGGGGTCTGGGCAGTTAATAAGGGCAGGGCAGCAAAAAGAACTCCTGCCTACCCTGAAAATGTAGATAAAAGCCAGCACTGGTACCACCAAACAGAGCATGGCTGCAGGTTCCCTGGAGCCTGGACTCAAGAGAGCATGAGCTAAAACCCAACATCCCTAACCTGCCCACTGAATGCATTAACCTTCAAGTCTATCCTCAGGGCCCTTCACCCTCCAACATTATAGCTAGACTCAAACACTTTGGCTTAGATCTGCTAAAACATAGGTAGTGGGGAAGGTGTGTAGGTAGCTCAGGGCATTAAACAGAATGGTCCCCCCTGCACTCAGGTCCACTCTGAGCTACAGGCCAACACATCCCTCAGTCAAACATACTGCAGCCACCCAAACCTGGACCAGCTCTAGCCCTTCCAGTAGTAGCAAGCGCTATGGCAGCCACCCCTAGCAGCATCAAATGTCCTATTAGCTAAGAAGGGCCAGAAGCCCTGCCTGGGAGTGAGCTGTCAAGAACCATTACAACTATTCAGACCTAGAGGCCCGCCTTGGCCACCGTCTAACGATTCTGACCCATGCCGCCCAAAACAGCCAGAGAGCAGTAGGCTCTGGCAGCGGGGAAGGGTTGCAGTTTCCAGCTCACTTTCTCCTCAATGCTGGATGTGAGAACTTTCCAAGAAGCCTGTGTGAGACCAGGGGTGTGCTAGGCATCTGGGAAGTGAAGCTTGCCTTGCAACCCTACAGAACGCTCTGAAATACTGTGCAGGAAGCACGGGTCTGTCTGGCTGCAGTGGCCAAGGGGTCCAATACAGGCAAGTGCAAGAGCACTTGCCTTACATAGTCAGTGGGAAGGGAGCTGGTGGGACCCCCTACTGTCCTTCAGAAATGCAGTGTCTCTGCTAGGCAGTGCAGCATACAGCAGCATAGCGATGCCACCCCACCCTGTCCAGCCCATTCCAGTGCTGCTCACTGCAGCGCGGGCTTGTACTGCCCCAGGGAAGTGGCACTGAGGAAACAAGTCCAACACTGCCCTGACAGGAGGTGAGGCACACATTGCACAGGTCCTTCCAGGACTTGCAAAGCTGGCAGCTGGGGCTGGGCCTTGGACACGTGTAGTGTGCACTGGCTGTGGGAGGAGCTGCTGGGAGGTTTGGGGTGGTGAGAATGGGACTTTGCCACTCTTTTGCCCCTCACACCTCACAGCTGGTGAACCCGCCGCCAGGACAGCTCTTCACAGCCTTCATCAGGTCTCTGGAGTCTGTGTCAGGTGCTTGGCCCAGCTCCCAAGGTAACGGTTCCACTGTCTCTGCCAAAGGAAGGTTATGGGGAACTGAGAGGCAAGTGCCTCTGGCTCTGCATGAAGATAGTGCCAGGCTGTGCTGACTGGTTTGAAATGGACAGCAGCATCCCCCTTGGCAGGGATGGAGATGGAGTACAGGTGCCTGGGAAAGTAAGTGACCCCAGGCTGGACAGTGAGGTCTTGTGCCCTTGCTTCCCATGAGTCCTGCAAGTACTGGTGGAAGGGCACAGCCTGCGAGTGCCCCAGCACTGCCCTGCTGCAGCAGCTGGCCCCTTGGGCCCACGCTCTCCCATTTCTGTGTGAGTGGGTCAGAGGCCTGCTCCTGACAACTGCTTCAGCTATGGTGCAGGGCTGGACCTGTAAAGAAGTTGAGCTCTGTCTATTGCCTTTGCTTGCTTTCACCATAACAGCCTGGTCTCCATAACTGCAGCCACTGCCCCGCTCTCTTTACATCCTGCCTAGATTTCTTTCCTGTAGCCAGTTCTCTTTCCTATGCAGACTTGCTGGATACCATGGCCTCTTCACCTTGAGGTGCATCCATCACCCTGTTCCTCCTGCTCCTCTCCTGTTGCTGTCCTGTAGTCAGCCAGATATGTGGGATCAAGGCGACAGCCTTTTGAGGACATTGTGCCTTCTGCCAGAGCCTGGCATACCGTAGAGGGGTAGGTTGTAAATAGTTTCCCTTAGTAGATTAATTCTCTGCTAGAGAGCTCTGCCCAGCTATTTTCCTCTGCTGCCTTCATCCCAGAGCAGAGGGACCCAGCAAAAAAGCCGTGACTCACCCAGAGCATGGCAAGTTCTAGGAGCAGCAGCTCATTTCACAGCAGTAGGACCTACACTGCCAGATTCAAAGCGCTCCATCCTTGACCCAGCAGACCAGTGCCCAAGGGTAGCAGTGAACTGGGACTCTCACCCTGTGACAGGCCCTTCCCCCACGTGCACCCTTGAATTCCACCTAGATTATGGTGCTACAGAACAGGCCACTTAGGTTGCACCTTCCTTCTGATGGGGTAGAACTGGTGCTCTTTACTACTGCCCCATGTTTCTATAGGAAGTGGAAGAATAGAAGGGCAACAGAGGGGTGCTCCTGCCACAGTGGGTTCCTTGTTCTGCTGCAGGGTGCTGGCTGAGTACCAAGTGTCTGCCCTTCTCATTTACAGACCTGTGTGCTGCCATCAGCCTCCTATAAAACAATTCTGGATTCATCACACAGGAGCCCACAACAAAGCAGGTGCAGGAGCATACCACAGCCTGCATATAGCATTGACAGATACTCAACAGCCAGCACAAATTCAGTAATGGGACAACAGCACAGCAATACCTTAGGGAGGAATCCTAACTGTCAGTGCAGCATCACAAGGTACCTGATGATTCAGACAAGACGAAGTTCTGGGACAACCTCAACAAGGCCAGCCCATTTTACATATGGTCCGTCTTCTCCAATATCAATTCCCTATTCCAGTGATACTCAGCCAGGGTGCCGCAGCAATGAGGGGTACCTTGAGAGTCTTTCACTTGTGCTACATAATGTTAGCACTGTTAGGTGTACAAATGTGATTTCAAACAGAAATTTAGTTGTTCTTTGCAACAGAAAACTGCTCTGTTATATTTCCGTCATCAAAAGAAGTCAAAATGAAGACCAGGCATTTTCCAAAGGGTACCACAAGCCTATCCAAGGGTGCTTCAGATCTAAAAAGGTTGAGAACCATTGCCCTATTCTTACAGGCCATGCATGCTCTGGGAACTCTGCATGGCAGGTGTACAGAGGAGAGAAAGCTCTTGAAAACTGGTGCTCAGTATTAGCAATAAGCATCGTCTAAGAAAGTTTAAGTCTTGTTCCTTGTGCATAATCATTCCCAAGCACAGGCTCAGCCTTGACTTCCTCTACTTGTCCATCAACCATTTCTTAACTCTTCAGCGAGAAGGTAAGCATAGTGCATGACTTGGGTTGAGCCTTCAAGGCAAGGGACAACCATGTGCCTTTACACTTAAAAGATTTTCAGCCTTACCCTGCTATTTTATTTATTTATTTTACAGGAGTCCGCCTCCTAGCTCATCTTCAGTTTTATTTGGGAAGATTCCTTCTTCTTTGAAGTGGGAGGATAAACATCATTACAGGCACTGTGGCTTAATGACTCAGCTTCAGGTAGGAGTTAGTGTAGAAAGGAAGGGGTCTACAACAAATGGCATACCAAAGAACCAGGCTTGAAAAGGATCAGAAAAACAAAACCAAACCTTTGTCTGACTTTACCTGCTAGAGCACAGAGCCCACCATACTAGAACAGAATTATAGCCAGGTATATCCTACTCTAGAGTAGAATATCTACTCAGCTTTCTTTAGAGCACGTAAGCAACTACCCTTTTGCTTCTAAGTACAGGCTTCTAAAGACTTTCTAGATGGCAGGACTTGGGTGCACATGTTCATTTTCAGAGTAATTCTGTAGCTCCAGCTAGAGCCAGAAAGGTGAATTCTACCTCGTGACCTGCTCAGCTCTACTGGCGGACGCTGCGCCAGTGATGGACTTGCCATGTCATCTTGTTAAGTTCTGATAGTACAAAACAGTACAGATCACACAAGTGCATATCTACTTCAGTAGCATCAGAAGGTGCACCAATACAGTGCCATTAGAGTGGTCCCAAGAACTAGTAAAATCCCTATGTCCAAACTAATGCAAGGTAGTACTTGTTTCTTGTCATTATCATGTAGAAAGCTTTATGTTGAGCTTGGAAAAAGCTAACTATCTATGAATGAAGAGTTTCATTAGTTTATGTCCATATCAGAAACTGAAATGAAAGGCAGAGCTGCATTTTCCTAGAATAACATTGACAGTAAGAAGCCATTATCTATTCTAACATCTCATTTCCACAACTGGAGGCACATTACTTAAGATGATGCAGAACATATTCAACCACTTAAGCTTAAAAATATTCAAATGCTTAAGCTTGAGATTCTGCTGAATGTCCTACTTTTCCAAATGCTGGGGGAAACTTCTCTTAAAAAGTGCTGCCCATTCCCTACACCAAGAGGCCAGCAATGAGGAAGCAATATAGCCAAAAACTGGCACAGGAGCCTTGCTGCTCTACTACTAAGTCCTATCCAGACCTGGCAGAAACAAACATGAGTTGTACAACTACAGGGCCTTGCCTATCAATGTATTGGGCTTACAGATGTGCTCATGAAAGCAGTGATATTGATTTTGCTTCTGTTAGTGTCTTTTAAAAATATCCTATTTATTGCCTTCATTTTAGACCAGACCCATTTTTGGCAACTTAAGGGCTTAAAGCCCACTAAGATGGCAGGAACATTGGAGGGGTGGGGGAGGAGGCTTAGAAATTACCTTAACTAAGTAACAGAAAAGGGTGCAAGAAAGGGCAAGTCAATCCATACATTGCTGAGAAACAGAAGTCACTTAAGCTAAAGGTAATTGGCACAACCACTGCTTAACTTGGGGCCATTAATAAACACATGGAGACTTCCAAAGTTTGTAGTACAGCACTCTTGGGAAGCCATACTCATTGACGTTAATGCCAGACAAAACAGGTGCAATGCACAGGAACCGATGCAGGGCTTACTTGCCTAGCTAGGGCACAGCCAGAAGTGCAGCTCCCCACTGTATTGCAGAAAGCTTTGCACTATCCCCTGGAACAAACAGAAGTTCACTGTTGGTTCCAGGGAGAAGGGGAATCTAGCTGCCGGCTGCAGCCGGCTTCCTCTACCAACAGTCCCTCCTCCCTGGAGGCTCCAAAGTTTTCAGAAGGGCGGAGGGTGGGGGGAAAGGGAGCAGAGACACCACCTTCTGGGGCAGTGGCTCTAAGCCTTTTTTGGACCAGGACCCATTTGTAAACATTAATGGCCAGTCTGGACCCACTACCCCCAGGCCTGGGCAGAGGGAAGGCGTGTAGGTGTATGGGGGGGCGGGCTCCCAAGTAACCTCTTGTAGGAACTCTGCCAGCCTGCAAGGGAAAAGCCATGGTTTTCCACATATTTCTCCTTTAAAGGAGAATCTATTTCTAAAGTTCACTGATTTTAACTTTTGTTGTGACCCTTTCATATAGGCTTGGGACCTACTTTTGGATTATGACCCACAGGTTGAAAAATGCTGTTCTAGAGGTTCCCCAGCCAGACCAAACTCCCTCTGCTCCCCTTCTCCCCTCCTAGTCTGAAAACAGCAGACTGATATTACAGAAGAGTCTCCGTTTTGAAATGTCTTCACGTGACCCCCTCATGCAATGAGTGTTCAGATTTTCAGTGGACTGGCCATTTTTAAGCTGTCTGAAACCATGCTCTAGTTTTTGGTCATGGCTATACACTGCTTTCTGTGGGCAGATAGGGAGAAAATTGTCACTTCTGTCTTCACCCTTCTAGAGATAGCCCACCTATTCCAACTGGATTTTCTGGCCTAGTGACCTTAAGGCAGAACCACGGACACCTCCTTGTCAAAACTTTCCTCTGGCCACCTGCAAAGCTAGCACACTTGACCCTTAGGAAGCAGATGGCAATCAGAACCTACTGCTTATGAACATAGCACGTCTGCCATCACCTTGTCTTCACCCCCCACATTAGTCGGTCAGTCACAGGTCTGCTGTCCTGGAGTGCAAGCTCTCTAGGGCAGGGACTGGCTTTAGTCATTATACAGCACCTACCACACAACCCCCCTCCCCCCCTACTCTTTGCTTAATGCTTAAGTGTGACTAATAGACATGATTGTAACTCAAGGCCACATTATATAGTTTGATTTGGTCCAAATCTTCACAACCATTTTAATCCTGCCGACGGTTATAATACAAGTCCCTGCCCCAGCAAGTTCTTCTTGTGAGTAGGGCCCGCCGGAGGAAGGTTACAAACAGCAGGAGACAAAAGCAGAAGGGCACCAACAAAGGTGCCATCTTTTTTTACTACAGTCTACAATGCCAGCAAGGTTCACATTACAAAAAAAAAATGGGCATCAGTCTAGATACAAGGCTTCAGTTATCAAGGCTTCATGTGGAATTAGTCACACATTTAGAAATGTAGAGAAAAATTAACAAAGATGGGGCTAGACAGATCTTCAGCCATGTAGATAGGCTAAGTCACTGCAGGAAATTTTGTACAACTCAGGATTTAAAAATGAAGTAATGTTAATTGTAGCACTGTATGTACAATTAAAAAACCACATCCACATACTTATTAGAGCTATAGAAACATCTATTAAGCACAGTTTCAAGAAGTAGGCTTCAGGCTTGGGATTTTCATCATAACCACTATATATTTACTGTGACATCAATCACTTCAGTTGAAATGATCTCCTTATAGAGAGTCTCTTTAGACCACTGAAAACCAGGAGCAGTGAAAGTTTACTTGGGGAAGAGGAAAAACAAAAACACCCCTCCCCAAACCTCCCCCATCCCAAAACCTCCCCCCAACTACTTCCCCACAAGACTGCTAACACTACTGCTACACTGATGAGTAGGCTGATCTCAGCTCAGAGATTGTTCCCCACCTTTCCTCACTACAGCTTTCTATGTTGGGGCTGATCAAAGTTAAAAAAAAAAAAAATACAGAAAACCGAGACTGGTCAAATTTGAAAAACACCCAAAACCAAAGCATTTCTATACGGAATGGGCTGGAATGAGTCCAGACTGGTCAGTCCTTCAACATATGGGATAGAGATCAGCCGTCACTCACTTGCATCAAGATCAAGCAATGTCCTTCCCCCACCTCCCCAGATTGTCAGGGATCGGCACAAGCCAGAGGGAGGCACTAAGATTTATTTATTAGGCTTGATGGAATCCATTCCCTTGGACACATCAACACATTCGAGCCTTTGGAGCTGGCTGGACCCTATGTACCCTTCCTCAAAGACTCATCACAGTTTTGTGATGTCTAGAAGTGTTCATTTTAGTCCTGGATACAGGTATGACCCTCTATAGGAAGAGATGATGGTAACATCCCCATTCACTGTCAAAAGCCTATTTCTTTGTCAATGGCTGAGTTTTTCACTCTGAATCACGAGGTATATCTGTTGCTACCTTGTCACCCTATTAGGGAAAACTGAAAAAAAAAAATCCAATTTGCACATGCAAATCAGATCTCCCCAGCTGTTGATTGGTTCTTGTGGGGTTAGGAGGTAAACTGAAGCTATGGGAGGGTTAATTTAGTCCTAAGAATAAACCCATTTCATTCAACTCAGAGTAAACACTGAAATATCAGTACATAAATCACACAGGCCGGATGGCCATGGCCAGTCTAATGCATCAGTTCACAGACATTACATACAGGTGATGTCCATGTTGAAAACAGCTTTCAGTTCATTTCCGAGGTCAGAGAAAGTTCATTAAAAGAAAAAACCCAAAGATATTTTCTTAAAGAAAAAGTACACACACACATACACAAAACCAAAGTAAAGAGAAAAAGATCTGAGAGCTACAAAATGAGGGATGGGGAGGGTGCATCTCTGGTGTTAAGCTTTTAATTGTAAAGCCAGCCAGCTGTCCTTCCGTTTTTAAACCGATGTTCTTTCATCCAAGCACAGAGGCACTCTGGCAGAATGATTCAGGCAGAGGGGCAAACTACTTGCTTCTAGTTGTCCATTGTTGCTTAAGATGCTTTGTTGAGGGTCATCCCAAACACAGCAACCTCAAAGTGGCAGCCAGGCATGAATGTCTTATTTCAGTAGGTCTGGCTAGGACCCAGGGAGTATATTGTATATTCTCAGTGCAAGGAGCCATATACGAGATGAACTGAGACAAGCTGAATGATTCTCACCAAAACAAGAAAATCTAAAAAGGTCATTCAGAAGGCTACAGTCTACAACGCTATGAAACTGCAGCAATTTGGCTACCATTGAAGGCATGGATAAGATGAATTCACATACGGGTGTTCCAATTTTAATACTAAACAAAGTTTTGAAAATTTTAGCCTTTTTTTTTTTTTTAAGCAGCCAGTACGACCCACCCAGCTGACACTTCTTAACAACAGCATTAAAGACCAGTGCTGAACTAGAACCCCACTGCTTCTGGACAAGCACGCAGAGATTCTAATTCCAGGCTAGGAGATGCATCTTGGAGGTGGCCAGGAAGAGAAATCTGTAATACTATCTATGCATAGACACAGTATACAGTATTCACTTAAACAAGATTCAGGATTTTATTGTTTTGCCTTTTTAAAATCACCAACACCCTGGTTTCAATTCCTTTGGGATTTCCCCATATGAAGCTGACACATTATCTCCCCACTCATTCAAAGCAGCGAGACTGCACAAAATGGGGGAAAATGTTCCTTCTGGAGAGGGCGGGAAGGAACACGATGCTGGCACTCAGTCCCAACTTCAAGACGACAGGATGAAAAAGGGACTGGGGAGGGCAGGGGAAGGGGCTAAAGTGGTATTTAGTGACCCCCTCCCCCACCAAATGAGCAGGGATACAAGGTAAAAATAATCATCCGATTATACACAGGGTATATATTTTTACACACACTTACACACATCTAGATATAGTACATGTAAAAATATATGCTATACATATGCCCACTCTCACCGAGGTGCTTTTAATGCACTGTCTGCATGTGTGTGTATGGGTATGTATACGTGTGTATGCATTATATATACAGATCCTAGTAAGTCCATATGTGCATATGTACACATACATACAGGCAGGTAGGCAGACTGCCAACCTGCCATGAGCCACCCTCATCTTCCTCTTTTTGTACAAAACCCATCATTCTCCACCCAGAATTATATTATTTCCCTCCCCTTCAAAATAGGTCCCGCAGTGTAGCAGCTTCCTTCTCAACAAGTGATTAAGGAAAATTAAATTTGCAGAAGGGGAGAAAATAAAGTGTGCACATGGGGGTTGAGCTCTTCTTCACTCTGTTGTTCTTCCAGCTCCCGTGCTGTGCCTGCACCTTCCTTTCAGTCAACCAAGTGCTGCCCCTTCCTCCCATCACCATCTATTGCACACGTTTGCTTCCAGGCTGCACAAACAACTCTGCATTACATTCCACAAATATTTCCCTCCCTTTTGTATCATTAAAATATAGATATGTGAACCCCA
>NW_017729017.1:5888105-5888485 GCF_001723915.1 Gavialis gangeticus | reverse complement strand
GAGTGCAACAATAGTACACACTGAACAGGTGTTCTCTTCGGGAGCTCTGGAAGAGAGGTTATTTCTAACACAGTAAACGAAGCCATGCAAAGGGAGAAGGGAACGGGGAAACAAAAATGTAGGGATGAGAAGGAAGAACAGAGAATTGTGGAGGAGGAGAAAGAACGCAGCATGGCAAGTGCTCAAGGCTTCATTTTTTTTGTCCTCTTCTTGTAAACAAGCTAATAATTCTCATTAGATAGAACAAGTAAAAAGACTGAAGTTCCAAGTCTGGGGGCTGGGGTTTTCTGGAGTCTGTTCAGTTCGGTCAGCAAACACCACAGCCACTGAGAGAAAACAAGGGGGGTGCATTTTTTTTTTCTTTCTTTTTTTTTTTTTTT
>NW_017729017.1:5886770-5887791 GCF_001723915.1 Gavialis gangeticus | reverse complement strand
TTTTTTTTTTTTTTTAAACTCTTCATTACTTAAAGCTGACAGGAAAAAAAAAGCTGAAGTAGAGCCCTTTAAGGTAGGCTCATCGTCTCTAGACTGAATAAATCATACTAAGTTTAGAGAGAACCTTTTCCCCCCCTTTTTTAATGACTTAAAGACCACGTGTTTTTTTTCCTCTCCCCCTGGGCTCAAAGGCGGGTCTGTGCCTCTGGGACGTAGATCTCGATGCTGTCCGCACTCTCTGTGGCGGAGTTCTGCCGGACAGAGGCAGCTCGCTTAGCTGCCATGAGACGTTTGCGAGCCTCCTGGCGCTGTTTATCCACAGAGTCAGAAGCTTTGTCCCGGTTCAGTGCAGTTTTGGGCTTGGCAGGCTTCTTTGGCACAGGAGGGGGTGGTTTCTTCTCTTCCTTTAGAGAGACAGTAAGGGAAACCAAAAACATAAAATAAAAATGCACATACACATGTTCTCCTAGTTCATCTGATAATCACAAAAGTGTAAAGCTGGTGGCCTAACAGACAGGACTTTAAGCAACAGAACATTAAGTTAATGAAGAAAAGAACAACTGCAATACAGGACACTTGTTACAGGCTGTTTTCACAGCCTATGTACTCAGTTTTAAGTGGCATAGAATCCTGCTCTGAAATGGATACTTAGGTTTGCTCCTAGGGCTCAATGATGGGTGAAGGATGTCACAGATTCAAAGATCTGGACCAAACAGTTTGCTTGGCCAAGTAAAGTTAGAATTAGATTTTTCAGTATTTTGAGGAATCCAAGCTATTCAGACAGGCAAGGGCAGATCCAGGGATGCAGTAGTACAGTTGCAACTCCCTTTCATCCCTGCTCCACTCGAATTTAGAATCAACTGCCTGGGAGAGGCAGCAGCATTTCTATTCAGGCACTGCTAAGGAAGTCGATTGACTTAATGGTTCATGGTAATCTACCTGCTTCTTGCTCATCTCTGCATGGGCATTAAAAGATCCTCTCTTTTTTTTTTTTTTTTTTTGCAATTTTGCTGTCCGATCC
>NW_017729017.1:5884917-5886759 GCF_001723915.1 Gavialis gangeticus | reverse complement strand
TACCCAGGGGCTATGCAGCATCATCACTGAAAACTCTCTCTTTTTTTTTTTTTTTTTTGCAATTTTGCTGTCCGATCGCTATTCCTGTTCATCATTATTTCATAGCCCTGGAGACTGTTTTTAGTACTAGCTAAAAAGCCTTAACCTCAGATGTGGAACTGATTGACAGTGAAGTGTTGGATGCACTGCCAAAATGCTCAAAAAAGGATGGGCCCAGATTTCCTAGTGTTAGGATTGTAGTGCTCAATATAAGGTTTTGATTTACAGCAAGTTTGTGTTCACATACTTTCCAGCCCCATCTCAGAATTGATCTAGGAAGCAGGCACAGAAACACAGCGCATGTTTCACTTGAAAACAGTTCCAGTAGGTACTTATTACATCCTACTCAGTAGACAAAGGCCTATTTAATTCAACAGCCATTTAACAAAAAGGACTGTCTATCACTTCTCTCAATGCAAGTGCACACTAAATCACTGTTTCTTTATTTACCTTGAAATGGTTTATCCTGGGAGGTTTCAGAGTTCTTCAAAACTCTGGCAATGCACACCCCTGAACTATTACCCAAGGTCTGATATATGTCCCTGAAGATCATAAAAAGAGCAGCATCTTTATTACCCTTTAAGTCCAAGAATCTTACTGCTAAAAAGTGGCTCAATAATGTGTCTAGTATGCTGCAAGCAGAAGGCCACAAGAATTAAAAAAGATCTAGTCCATGAGACGAAGTTAAGAATCAACTGCCCACTCAGAATGCTGGAAGGAAAGTTTTAAAGGCTGCTCTGAAATGCCCCATGCTCACCTTCTTTTCTGGTGTCTCTGTCAGTTGCCAGCTGTTAGCTTTTAGATGGTAGAGCTCATCAAATTTCATGCTGATGTCTTCAATGGACAACTGCAAGAGGTCCCAAAACCCAGCTAGGTCCTGGGCAGTGGGTCTGGGATTGGCGTTAGGGTTCTGTAAAGGAGAGTGTACTGTTAAGAAAAAAGAAAAAACCAGCATACCTAAGCCAGAGTACAGTTGCCTGAATTAGTTTACACAGTTACCTTGGGCAATGGTGACCTCATATTACCATCTACTAGCCCTGATCTGTGTCAAAGCAGCTTCTGAGTACTCCCCAGCCAGGACCAAATTCAGCAGCCTCACCACACAGCAAATCACTTTATCCCTAAGGCTTATGTTCTAGCTAGCTCAGCCAGTCTGAGACATTGTGTCAGCATTAGCTGTAGAAGAGACCAAATCAAATATCCAAATACATGTTGACAGCAGGAAGAAATAGTTCTTTGGTCCCAAAGGCTGTTTAGTTTTGGGCTAATCCTGTAGCAGTATCATGCTACAGGTCCTGATTTTCAGCTCAGGAGCCAGAAAAAAAAAAGTGTGTGGTTTCTTAGTGAAGTAGCTGCCTGTTAGGGGAATACTACACATTAAAGACTGGACACAACATGATCAAAGCAAACAGAATGCAGCAGGAAAACCCACATGCCATCTGATGCATGCCAACTTAAACAAACCAACTGTTTAGGCTAAAACTTGATCAAAATTACGTTTTTTTAGCTTTTATTTCCCTGAAAAAAGGAACTTTGGAAGTTTCTGTAACTCAACGCTTACAGGAAAAGAGATTCTAAACAGCTGACAGAAGTGTTGCCAACAGTTTGCTTGGAAGTAAAGTTAGATTAAGATTCCTCAATATTTTTTGAGGACTGAACTGTACAACTGACCTTGGATTTCTACAAGATAACAGACCAGGTTTGAGTGTGCAGCTGGGACAAAACTAAGAGAGGTCAGTATTTCAGATGTGCCCCAAACACAGATCTCGTTTAAAAAAAAAAAAATCTAGTTTCCAGTTTCTC
>NW_017729017.1:5874672-5884906 GCF_001723915.1 Gavialis gangeticus | reverse complement strand
GTCTGGGATTGGCGTTAGGGTTCTGTAAAGGAGAGTGTACTGTTAAGAAAAAAGAAAAAACCAGCATACCTAAGCCAGAGTACAGTTGCCTGAATTAGTTTACACAGTTACCTTGGGCAATGGTGACCTCATATTACCATCTACTAGCCCTGATCTGTGTCAAAGCAGCTTCTGAGTACTCCCCAGCCAGGACCAAATTCAGCAGCCTCACCACACAGCAAATCACTTTATCCCTAAGGCTTATGTTCTAGCTAGCTCAGCCAGTCTGAGACATTGTGTCAGCATTAGCTGTAGAAGAGACCAAATCAAATATCCAAATACATGTTGACAGCAGGAAGAAATAGTTCTTTGGTCCCAAAGGCTGTTTAGTTTTGGGCTAATCCTGTAGCAGTATCATGCTACAGGTCCTGATTTTCAGCTCAGGAGCCAGAAAAAAAAAAGTGTGTGGTTTCTTAGTGAAGTAGCTGCCTGTTAGGGGAATACTACACATTAAAGACTGGACACAACATGATCAAAGCAAACAGAATGCAGCAGGAAAACCCACATGCCATCTGATGCATGCCAACTTAAACAAACCAACTGTTTAGGCTAAAACTTGATCAAAATTACGTTTTTTTAGCTTTTATTTCCCTGAAAAAAGGAACTTTGGAAGTTTCTGTAACTCAACGCTTACAGGAAAAGAGATTCTAAACAGCTGACAGAAGTGTTGCCAACAGTTTGCTTGGAAGTAAAGTTAGATTAAGATTCCTCAATATTTTTTGAGGACTGAACTGTACAACTGACCTTGGATTTCTACAAGATAACAGACCAGGTTTGAGTGTGCAGCTGGGACAAAACTAAGAGAGGTCAGTATTTCAGATGTGCCCCAAACACAGATCTCGTTTAAAAAAAAAAAAATCTAGTTTCCAGTTTCTCTGCCAGTGCAAATGTTATCAGGCAAAAGCAAAAAGCAGGTACTCAATACTACATTTCCCTTCCCCAAAATATAAAATTTTCCTAAACACTGATTGAGGCTGCAAAGTCTGACAATCTTAGATGCATCTAAAGCTCTCAGAGGAAAATAATTTGCTTTCAGACTGAGTCCTTTTGGGGAGTCCAAACAGTAGGTCTTAAAAACAAAGGAATGTGTAGATAAAGCTAAAAGAATAGATTCCGAGAATGCTTAAGTCTGCCCTGTTTAGTCCTAAAGACAACCACATTCATGTTTGAAGAAGTTTGATTAAAAAAGTGACTGGCAATAGCCCCATGGGGATGGGTTTGTCATTCATACAAAACAAGCATGTTCAGAGCAACTTGGAAGGCTTTTCAAAACATTTCACTTCTGTCTTAATCTCTGCAATTCACCTTGAAAGGCCCCCTAGAAGTAATGGGACAAGCAACTCTGCTTGGTTTACATGCCCACTGGCTTCTTACCTCTGGGTATAAATATATCCAGCCAACTATTACTGCACCCCTATTAATGCCAAACAGAAGTCACAGCATGCACCCAAGAGTAGAACATGGCCTTAACACTGTGCACATGCTGAAAGTATTTGGGACATGCCCCAGTTCTTCAACTTCAGCTGCTTAAGGTATAAAAGAGTGGTGCATGGTAAGAATGTCAGCCTCCCACTGAATACTGTTCAACCTGAGTAGTAATGTTTGTTTAAAGACCGCACACCCCATCTCCAACACCACAAAATGGTCAGACTGTACTAGTCAAAGCTGCTATTAAACAACTTTTATAATTCTGTGGAGATACTCACACACTGGTCAGTCCCTTCTATGGCAGTATGTAGTTTTGTGGGCTTAGAGTCATACTCACCAAATTTTGCTCACAGAGACCCCGGAACTGCTGGAACTTCTGTGACATTAACAACTGTGCACTGCCCACTGCACTGAGGACTTTTCCTAAGACTAAGGAAATAAAAAAAAAAAAAAAGATTAAATAAGCAGACAGCTGATTGCAGCAAACAAGCATGCTTGAGAGCACTTGGGTGAATGAAGTGCCGAGGAGTCACAGAAGTTAGTCTGATATCCTTCACTTCCTCTTCCACTACACACTTCATTATAGAACATGAATTCCAAAATCTTCACAGAACAAGAGTGCCCAGAGGAAAAGAAGCTGCATTTTGGCTGTGACTACTACTTTGCTTACAAACTGTCAATATTTACAAAGTCCATTTGATGTCTATTTCCATGGTTCCTAGAACAGAGCTAGGCACTAAAATCATTAGTCTACAGCAAGGATAGATGTCAATGTTTCCAAGGCATTTGCTACAGACAAGACCCTGCATGCCTATCTACTGACCCAATCTCCAGGCACTTGTGTTTAGACCTACTCTTCCAATGACAAAAAGAAATGGATTGTGAGACAAGCAGAAGACCAAACCATCCCTCTTTTCCTGAAAGGCTTCCAAACAGAACTTCAGCAAAACAAAAAAATGGGAGGATCCTAGGAATTTAAGACTCCCCCTCAGAAAGTGCTGCGAGAAGCCTTCAAGCAAGCAAAGGCTGCCCTTTCTTCCCACCAGCAAACATTGTGTGGGCTTCTTCCTTCTGAAGGCTCAGCTGAAGAGACAAAGCAAGAGCTCTCAAAATTCACTGCAAACTGTGATGAACACATGTAAACAAGATCAGCTGGCAGAGAACTGCTCTAACGGAGAATCTGTTTGGTTTGCTAGGTGCGAGCTGGACTCTCTTATATCTGCTAGCTTGTTTGTGCAAGGGCAGCCTGCTTGATTGCTCTCTCATGAACCATTTACTTTCAGGGAGGCTGAGTGGCTACAGCCCTGGCACTACCTATCCAGGAGGCCTGTGCGAATAGGGAAGTATTTGATTTGGATTCGGCCGATTTGGGACTGATTCAGATTGGCCAGGGAGACACAGGCACAGCTGGGCGGCTGCAAGTTCTCCCATGGCTCCTCTGGCTGTGCCTGCCTTTCCCTGGTGGGGAGAGCTGCGGGAGAAGCCCCCATGGCTGCCCTGCCTGGGCCCATCCCCTGCCTCACTCCAGCCTCCCAGCATTTTAAGAAAGCAAAAAATCCCTCACGGGCTGCAACAGTGGGGATCAGGGTCTCTGGGGGCTTGTGGTGGAGCCCCCCTATGTAGCAGGGATCAGCCCCTGCCCCCCACAGTGCAGGGTGCCATGTGTCGTCTGGGAGCTGGGGCCACTGGAGCTGAGCAGTGCCAGGTGACTGCTGAAACTGCCCCAACTCCCAGACAGCGTGCAGTGCCCTGCCAACCACGCTGCACCTGTGCCATGGGGGCAGCTGTTGTGTGGGTGCCAGGTGGGGGTGGGGGACAATCCCTGCTGTCCCCCCTGTGCTGGGGTCTCTGCCATGAGCCCTCAGAGGCCCTGATCGCCGCTGCCAGAGCCAGCGAGTGCAGGGTTTTTTCTCCAAGTGCCAGGACTAGGCCTGGTGCCGGGCAGGGGAGCCATGGGGGCTTCTCCCGCAGCTCTCCCCATCCAGGGAGAGGCAGGCACAGCCAGAAGAGCCACAGGAAAATCTGCAGCCGCTTGGCTGGGCCTGCCTCTCCACAGCGAATCCAAATCTATTTGGAGGCTTTGGATTTGATTCAGACCTTTTAATAGGTCTCCCTACGCAATTTGGATTCGGCTGCTAAAAATTGGGCTCCATCTCCTCCGAATCAAATTGGCAACCAAAGCTTTACACAGCCCTACTATCCAGCACAGCTAGGTTAGCACATGGTGGATGGGAACTAGGTGCGGGACAAACTAGTCCTTGGTAATGTCATGACCTCTACAAGGATGGCACCCACAAGTCACCTGGGCCTGTATCTGGCACCATGTCTGGTTAAAGAGCTACAGGGCTTGTATATTACTTACCTTGTAATGAGCATGTGCTAATCTAAGAAGTTTCCCTTTGTGAGTTTAACCTTATAATAAAATTAAATGCCTAATCTTAAATGTTCTTGTCCCAGACTCGCTCATCCACTAAATTACCCTGAAACCCCTACAGACTGTTTTTAACCCTAAAGACAAGACTATAGACTCTATGAACGAGGCAAGCTTTGCCATCTAGTCCCCTGCCAGCCTAGTCATTACAGACTTACTCCCTGCTGCACATTTATTAGGCTCCCCACCCCACTTCCCCCTTTTTCAGGACCACTCAAAGGACTAACAGATCTCACCTGTCAGGAAGTTACATGCGATGGCTCGCTTCATTTTGCCCTTTTTTCCATTTCATCCCTATCATGCCATTACTAATGGGTTGGTACATTCCAGTCATAACTCATGCTGCTCCCCACCGCCAAGCAGCTGACAACACCCACCTTCTTCAGAGAGATTGTTCTCTTTGGTCTCTTGGTCCATCTGCCGACACCATCCTTCTAATCTTTCTGTTTCAGCTTGCAGCAGTTTCAGAAACCAGTACCCATCCCGCCTGCAGGCTCCTGGCGGAGTGGGTTCTGACGGGGAGCTGGAAGAAGTCTCAAGCCAAGGATCAGGTGGAGGGAGAGAGGAAGGCTCTAGGGCTGGGTCACTATCTCCATAGGAGAGGTTTCTCTTAATCTGGGAGAGCTTGGCTGGTTGCCTGTTATTGGCATCAACACTGACAGAGTTGTGGCATGGGGGGCAATCAGCAAGGCTTCTCTCAGAGGATTTACAGCTAGAGTTATTTGGTTCCTGCGTGTCAGAATCTGCGTCCTGTTTGGAGGACATGCTGCGAGAGTGGCTGTTTCTAGAACAAGAGAGCAGGAGCATTAAAGGCAGAACTCCAACCGGCTGGACTCGCCCGCCGGCACAGACACACAATGAAATGCACTTGTTTACAGAGCCTGCAGCTGAGCCTTGCTCCCCAGCCCACCCCATTACACACAAACACACATGCAGACAGACACAATTATAAGGTTGCCTGCTTACTGCAATAGGCCATTCAGACGAAATGACTGACGCACATCTATAATTACATCTTGGGATAGGTTTGTATTGCAAGCCCCTGTTGATTTAGCTTTTTACAGACTAAAGTGCTTTTTGATAAGGGCATGTGCCACAGCCCCCCCATCATTCCGTACAGTTGGATTGAAACAAAGCAGAAGAGGAAATGGATCCAAGTTCAATGAGAAAAATGCAGTTTAAAAGGGGGTAAAATAAAAAAAGCCTGTGCCTTTCACTTACCGCCACTCGTCCTCTACCTGTACCCCGATGGACTGGAATTTGGTGACTGCCGGAGGCGGCTCCTCTTTTGCCACTGGCTGAAGGCAGTCAACCTTATTAAACAAAAACACAAACAAAAAAAAAACAGACACAAACTTGCTGCTAGAATTCACACTGTTGAACAGGAGAGTGTTGCATGCACACACGCACACAGAGCATGCAGACAGAACAAACTAACTAGCAGGCTGTTTTCAGATGGACAGCAGTATAAACTTTGCTAGCATTACCCTCTGTTGTAGAGGGTGGATTTTGTCCTGGTGGGTCTAGCTCTACCCATTTCTACCACTACAATGGTCATGGTAAGACAGGCAATGGCTACATGTCTGAAAAAGCAGCTGTGTACACAAACAGGACATGCAAAAGATGGCAATTTTAAGCCTTAGGAGAGAACTTTAGCTTAATTTTCAAAGGGTAACCCTGGAAGATATGGCAGTTTTCAAGCTCTCTCCCAGCTAAAATATTCCAGGCAGGGGGTCAATAGCAGTACCCTAACACAACAGCAAAAATCCCAATACTAGAGGTGGGGGAAGCCTGGATCACTCCACGAGAGCCTCTACCACAGAACAGGGCCAGGGAGGAGTAGGCTAAAGTTGTCTGACTCTTTAAAAATTGAGCTCCTTCTAAGCAAAATGTATACAAATTTTAGCTTGCTCCTTCTACTCTTCAGAGGGGAAAAAGCTATATCTTAAAAGTGACACTGAAACCTAGACTGCAGCATCAAAGCAAGGTGCAAAAAACCAACTAGGATTTAAGGGCAGTGTGTCCAGCAAAACCTCCAGCACACATTTGGAATGACTAACTGCAGACAAGAGGTTAGAGCAGGGGTGGGTAAAATGCAGCCCACCAGGCCATTTTATCTGGCCTGCGGGGCCCCTAAAAAAATAAATTAGAAAATTTAATATTCATCTACCCTGGGCTACCTGTCATGCAGCCCTCGATGGCTTGCTGAAACTCAGTAAGCGGCCCTCTGCCCAAAGTAACTGCCCACCCCTGGGTTAGAGCAACAGACCAGCTCACTGGCTTTGGGCATAGATACCCTGACTTCTGTACAGAAGTTTAAACTGACCTTCCAGCACATAACTTTGGGTGAAGGGGCATTTGTGTGTGTGTTGAACTCAATGGGAAGTTTGACGCTGCAGAAGACCAATTTTAAACAGTCTTTTCAGAATGCACACTCACACCTGCTGAGTCCACAGATTTTGCATTCAGACTTGCAAATCGGTGCTTTAGTCATACTTTGGCATGTCATTACATGAAATATATCCACAGGTGTTTGTTGTCCGATAGGTGAATATAATATTTAGGCACCTGCATTCAGACATTTGTCTACAAATAGAGGGAAACAGCAGACTTGTAATTTAGAAAAAGCTTCCCCATGTTTGCCTTTGCTGAACAAAGTGTGGATATACTCTGCTCCCAGATCAGTTTTTATTTGACTATAAAGCTAACACCTAATTTTCATTAATTAGCATGTAGCTTTACATTGCTTCCAGCAACAGAGGGATCACTTTGTTCTCACATGGAGAAGACAGAGATGAATGGAAGGCACTCTTAGGAAGACTGCCCCAAACTTGTAATTCTGTAACCACTGCATGCTAATTAGTGCTATAGGCTTTAATAATTAGAAGAATTTGAACCTAAACAAGGTTGTGCCTCAAAGTGTACTAAATTTAGAGATCAAGCTGACCCTAAAGTACAGAGTATGGCAAGTAGTCTCTTTAAAGAGATGTAACCAGCTAATAAGGCACCACAGTTATGACATTTGTTTTAATTTTGCACTGAAAACATTTTCCTTTCTGGCCTGTTACTGTAACTGCTGGTGTAGATGATCTCTGGGCAACAGAATTTTGTTCTATAAAATGATTTCTTTAGGTACTAAGTGGCTTCAGCTGCATATGTAGTTACATACAATGCACATGCTCAATGGACAGGTTAAGGACATTCTCTACTACACAAAGGAGGATGAACTATTATTCCATACTTGTATTCCTATAGATGATAGCTTTCTTTTGGGGATATTCTCCACCTTAGGCTCTTCACTAGTCAGAGTCCCTTTGTCACTTTTCAAAGTTGCATTTTTCTGGGGTAACTCTGGCGTGTCTCTGGCTGGAGTTACGACACTGCCTCTGGTCACGCTGGGTGTTCTGGTGCTGTCTAAGCTGTCTGAAGAATTGCTCAGTCCTGACTGGCTGTTGACCTCACTCTTGTGGTCCTGGCTATCCAGATAGGTGTCCTGGGCTGATTCAGTGCTGCTCTGCACCGTGACAGCGATAAACGGCTTTGAGGTGGTCCGAGGTGGAACTGGGGGAGGAGTCTTTTTATATGCCACTAGGCATGATGAACCTGCAACAGTGGAGGTGGAAAGGAAGAGGAATTGGAGGGAAAGTGACAGAGATACAGTAAGAGAGAAAGAAAAAGCAGGTTAGTTACAATATTCAAGCAAAGCCTCCAAGTAGAAATTTGAGGTAGAAATGCAGAAACACCAATCTATAGCCAGCAGCTTGTAACAAGTGACCCACACTAAAGCATATGAAGCGAGGGAAAACCCAGTATTATCCTGCAATGAAAGTCAAGAGAAACATCATGAAATGCGAGAGGTTGGAAGGTAGAAAAAGAATAGAGACTATCCTCCCAAGAACTATAAGATCATTTCACAGAGACAGGCCACACACTGGGGAACTTGGTTTAAACTGTATGTTTTAGTGTCTTGGTAGAGTCACAAGTATGTCTCAGTTCTTTGTTCTCATCAGTTGACAAATGTGTCTCAGGCCCAGGCTGGCATTTGTTCCTACAAAAAGGGAAAGAATCCATAAGGACTCCATCACACAACTCACACCAGGTTACAGTCACGAAGTGTTGTGAAGAAAACAGAAGTGGATTTTTTTTGAGAAATTTATGCACCTCTTCAGCTAGCACCTTTGAAAAAAAAAATCTTACTAGGTGTCTAAGCACCTGGGACCATCTTGCCTGGAATGCTTCGTACATGTGCGAAACATAAATTTGGACATCCAAGCTAGGTACAGACATTCAAAAAGCCAGAGACTGAATCAAAGTTATGCAGCTTTCTGTAAGCAGCATAGTTTAGATCAGTAGCAAACAGAACACATTTGACCCTTACAAATACCACAGCCCAGTTTGCTTGGCAAAGGTAGAATAACTGCTAGCAGGAAGACAGGTCCTGCTGCTCCAGAGAAGCTTCAGGTGCGGGTACACTCAAAATGGTGCTGGCACAGCTGAAGTGCTGCCAGAGCTGGTAGAACAGACAAGGCCTGGAACATGGCAAGTACAAGCAGCCTCAGTTTCATCAGAGCACTTTTAGGACTCTCCCACAGGTTTTAACATGCATCAAAAAGGCACTCTGTCTTCGATAAGCTGATAAAACGTTAGCCAAGGCCCGACAGCTCTTGAGCAGGACTAGGCCCAGGTGATAGCTGTCTTCGTAACAGCATCAGACATGAGTGTTCATCAAGAAATTCAGCAGCAAAATTCTACAACGTACCAGGGATTGAATGTATGGCAACCTACACTACACTACCTTTACAAGAGTGTTCTAGGCACCTATGCAGTAAATCTAGCTCGTTACTTTTGCAAATCAAAAAGGTAACGGCATCTTTCAGCCACTGCGTTAGGTCAGCCCAAGTGCTGGCTGGCATGGACAGATAGCCACAAAGCAGCAATATCCAGGGCAGTAACCAGCAAAAATCAAGTACCACTTACAGTTATTTTTCTGCAGAGCAGTGGCCCCTTAAAATGGGCCAATGGGCCTTGCTGTCAGGGCAGGGTTCAGCTGCTTGCTGATAGAAAACCCAAGTGTTTTGCTTCTTTACGAGATCTTAGACGTCTCACCCAGCCCATACCACAATCTTGCTACGACTCCAGTTCTGCCAGCCAGGCATTGAGGGCATCCGTACGCACAGCCTCCTCTGTGACAGCAGAACCCTTTGCTTTGCTGAACAGAAGAAGATGTGAGAAGACACTGCTGCAGGCCAGGGCCGACAAGGGCTGGGGTGTGCACACTCTGGCAGCTTGACAGTTTGGGCTGTCACCAGAGCTGAGAAGTATAGACATGGTCTTTGCTGGAAGCAGGGCATGTTATGAGTTATTTTCTTCAGCCATCTCCTTTACCATTTTAGACCTTCCTATAGAGGTCTGTGGTATCTGACCAGGTCTATTGTTGAAGGGCGTCACCAATTGCGCTATACCAGCAAAAATCCTACCCTTTGTCTACTCTGTAGAGCAGGGGTCAGGGGCTCCCACCCCCCAAAGGACTAGGCTGGAATAACTGGGTTTCAATCCAACATGGGCAAGGTAGCTTCAGTGGTGGGGAGCCTTCCCCATGCCATGCTGGGCCAGGTGGATGGGAGCTGTACCTGCCTCACTGCTGCTTCTTCCAGTTCTATACTCTTTGGCACCAGTACAGGTGCAGCTTCCAGTGTGTGAAGTTAGGCTCGGATGACATACTTGCAAATTATGCCTGTGCAGCTGCCCCTTCTCCCTGCCCCCCTCCCTTCACCCCAGCTGTTATGACAGGGGTGGGCAAAAAAAACATAGCTCGCAGGCCGGATGTGGCCTACCAGGCCGTTCTGTCCAGCCCGTAGGGCCCCTAAAAATCAGAAAATTAACATACATCTGCTCTTGGCTGCCTGTAATGTGGCCCTTGATGGCTTGCTAAAGCTTAGTAAGTGGCCCTCTGTCCGTAATAATTGCCCGCCCCTGTGCTATGGGCACAACTGGAAGCTGCTGGGCCTCAGTGCAGGTCCCCACAGGCTGGGGCTGGGGAGGAAGTTTTTGGAGAAGCAGCAACAGCATGGGTGTAGCTTGCAGCTCCCTTGGCCCCAGCATGTCAGACCAGAGCCAGGAGGGCAGGGAGAAGTAGCAGCTGGAAACTGCCCAGGCCTGGTGCAGGTATAGATAAAGCCCTGCACCTGGAGGAATACTAGCTCACAGTACTGCAGTACTGTCAACCCCACCATGCCAAAAATCATGAGACAAGCTCTTAACAAAATCAAGGAGACAGTCATGTAAATAATGAGATACCATTTTTGAAGTGTGTGCGCAGGTGGGGGGGGGGGGGGG
>NW_017729017.1:5869666-5874451 GCF_001723915.1 Gavialis gangeticus | reverse complement strand
GGTTGGAGCCTGGGAAGGAAGGGTCCCGGCACACCACAGCAGGATGTGGGGTACTGTGGGTCAGGAGTCAGAGGTGGCAGCAGCAGGGTTGGGAGGAGGGGGCCTGTGGCTTGGGAGTGAGGGACACAGACACCACCCAGCTGGTAAATGGAGGGGAAAGGGGCAGGGGAAGGTTGAGGCCCCCCACGGTGAGGGAGTGGGGCAGGGACAGGTCCCCACAGCTATGCATACCCCCAGGCATGGGGGGGCATGTGTTCCCCATGGGGCTGAGGTGGGCTGCCTGCCACTGGCTCAGGTTCTGTGCCCTACTGCCTTTGCCCCAGGAACTCAGCCGCAGGATGCCAGTGTGCCTCCTACTGCCAGGTGGGCAGAGGATGCACCATGCAGCCAGCATGCCCAGTGAGCAGAAATGGTGTTGCATGGCTGAGCTCATGGGGCAAAGACAGCAGGACACAGAGTCCCAAGCCTATAGCAGGCAGCCTATCTCTGGGGATGCAGGGAGCCACACCTCTGGGCAACCTGCCCCAGCCCTGGGGTCCCATTCACCCCTGCCCTACTGACTCCTTCCCTCACTGTGGGGGCCTCAATCTCTCGCTCAGCTCTTCCCTTCCACAGACTTACCAGCTGGGAAAATCTGGAGATTTGAAGGTTTGATCAGGAGATCACGAGTTAGTTGTTTTAACTTAGAAATCCTGAGTTTCGCGATGGTTGTGCAACAGTTATTACTGATGTTGGCAAAATGCTCCTAGCATAGATGTGGCTAAAGCAGCAGTGATGTGCTTGTACTGATACAGAAATACGTTCCTCCGCAAGCAAGACAAGCTTCGTTGTTAAAAGCACTGCTTTGCTGGTATAACTACATCTATGATGTAACAGCAGCCTGTAAAGGCATGAAGTCCATAATGTAGATGCATACTCAAAGTGCTTTTCTTGAGCAATAGCTATGCTGGCAATCACTCTTATAAATTGCATCGTAAATTGGGATTTTTTTTTTTTTTTTTTTAATATACACACAACCCCCCCAAAAAAGTCAAAGAAGTGATAGTTTTTATTGGACCATACTGGGAAAGAAATTATGGGCATGAATCAACCCGAGGAAGGGCACTGTGCCCAAAAGCTTGTCTGAGTTCTCTCCCAGCTATACAGTTTCTCCAGTAAAAGATAAATCACCACAAAATCCTTGTCTCATACATTTACTGGACCATCATGCCTATAACACCCCAACCCTACTTTAAAAAAGTGGCACCTCAGAATACCACTGAACTAATAAGAGTTTCTAGTACAATCGTGGTCTGTCTGGGACAAGCAGAAGTGACATGACTGATTTCCCTACTCCCCTCAGCATTAGTTACTGTCTCCCTTACCAAATACCTGATTTCCTGCCATGCAGACTTTTCATTTTCCTGCTGGCAGATGAGATCTGGCGCTTAAGTGTTAACTTTAAAAGGGGATGACTTCAATTTACATGAAGTCATCTGCTGTCACAACAATGAGGTCCTATGACACACCCTATATTACAGCAGCACTACAAGGGGAAGTAGTTAGTGTTTTACTGCTGTGCTGGAAGAGTGTTTACAAGCACAGATCAGGTTTCCTGGCTGTTTAAACCTACTGTGCTGTATTGTGATTGGAATAATAAATCAATTACTATCCTACTGATCCTAATCATTACTGGGAGGCAAAAACAAGAGGGCAGTGGAGTTTTGCCAAACTAGTCACTATTTACGTACAAAACAGGAACATGCAGGAGAGGAGGAAGCCTCCACTGAAAAACAATTTTGCCTGCCTAGATCAATAAGCCCAAACAGTAGACCCAGTGTTCTAGCTCCAGCAGGCCATTATGAGGCCACTGTTTGTGATGCCATGTAAAGTTACAATTTCTTCCCCTTCTTGCTCCCAGTGATCAAAGGGATTTATCTGGATGGGCTCAAGGACAGTGGACACAAGATTTTACTACTTACTCTACAGACTCCTCTCCCTTGGGAGAACACCACCAGTGGTATTTAGCATTCTTAAATGCCTTGGGTAAAACCAGAGAAGAATCCTGTGAATTTACAGCCAGTGGACACAAAGGGACTTCAAACAAGTTAGAGTCAAGGACAAGTGAAGATGTTCAGAACAGCACAATGAGAAAGTTACTCCCACTAACATTCTCTGCAGGACCAAGGAGGCAGGACAGGGACAACAACCCATGTCTACAAAAAGCCACTTGTAAAGTAAATACATGCAGATCCTGGTCTCTCTGCTGGCATCTCCCCCTACAAGTTAAACAGCTGCAAATACATTTCAGAACTCTTAGGCCAAGCAACTTGGACACGTCAGACAGCACTTCTGAAAGTTAACTAACTTCACCAGCAGTAAGTGGGGGAAGGGAGGAGAGGGAGGGAGAGGAATGCAAGCTTCAAAGGACATCCCATGCCAACTGCTTAATGGACCATCCTAGAAAGGGCAGCTCAATGCTGATCAAAGGAGAATGCCAGTGGAGGCCCCACCCCATGATGGTCTTCTCCCCTCTGCAGAAACACACACCTGTTTTCATACTCCTCACTGCCAAGCAGCTTGCTCTTGCAGCTTCTCAAGTTGGGAAGAAGTCCCAACTAGATGCAAGATGCTTGCCTCTGTTTGTTAATCATGCCCCAGCCCCTGCCCATTGTTTCTACAAGCACAAAAAAGGGAAAGAAAAAGGACTTGCCATTCTTGACCAAGCTTAGATTTGTTACCATCACCAAATGGAGTCTCATGCAAGGGAAAAGGGACAAAGTAAGGTTTCCTTGAGAAAGTCTCTCTACCATGATAAAGAGAATGGAGTTTATTTTGGTTATAAGCATTTTGGGCAAGACCCTCAATCTTTCACTAGGTGTACAGTCAGTAGTACCATGCCTGTGAGAAGGGGGCCTCCAAGTGCTGCTGCAACACAAATACTGCATTTAAAACTGCAAGAACGACTTTCAGAGGGAGAAGACTTAACACTATGGACAGTGCAAAACTCTGGAAACTCATTTCTGTTAGTCAGAGAGCTGCTTGGTTTAAAGATGAGTGCAAGGCAGAGTTGGGACTCATGACATTTGAACAGTTTTTCAGCTTTCTCCACTGCCAGCAGAATTTACTATCAACTAAATGGTCAAAAGGCAGAGCATGAGAATGACGAGTACAGTCTGTGATCAGAAGGAAAAAAACATTTCTACAGCAAGAATTTCCGGTTTAGTATCATCTGACTCTTTCCATCATTGAAATGATGTTTTCTTCTTCCTCTTATCCAAGCAGGTTATTATAATTCCTAGCTGTGCTGTGGTTAATTGATTTTCCCCCTACAGTTCTCTTCGCAGAGCTATTTTTGGACTGCTACATATTTAGAAGTTGGCATCCTCTATACTGAATTATCTGCAACTTCCAGCCAGCCTGTTAACCCCAGTTTTGGCCAGTATCTCCTGGCTCTGTCAGCCAGATTTTAGTTTTAGCCTTCAAGGCTCAGAAAGCTGACTAATGCCCAATCTTTACAATTTCCTCATTTCCTACTGGACAGCAGGCTATTTGGCTCTTATGAACAAGAGTGGAGGACACTAAGAAAATATGCTATCCCCCACTGATTAGAGAAGTCCTTTGTTCATAGCTCATTTCCAGCACTCTCCTGCAGGCTACCACTGCTGGAAGGCAGCACTGCCAAGGATTAAAGGCCAGTATGCTACATGTTTAACAGTCTCAGTTGTGGTAAAGAATGTGACTAGTACCATATGAAATATTGCCTTTCTGTTGCCATTGCTGAAGCCAGTTCAGTCCTTGCAGAATCCTTACTCATTTCTGGGTGACCAAGACAATTCCAAGTCAGATGAGCTTTTGCTATTTCATTCACTTTAAGGAGAATCTGGGTACTGTAGCTTGAAAGGTAATGCTTTTTTCCAGGAATGTAATGGTTGTGCTCTAATTATCTCTCTCTCTGTCTCCATCCTGCTGTAAACATCCCTTTCTACCAAGTAAATATGAAATAATCTAATTTCCTGGCACCCAGAACAGCCTATTCTAGACAATTATGATTTAAATATCTGTACTATATCTTCCAGCAAACTATGTTGGCTCTTGGCTACCACATCCACTTTTCAAGATCCCTTTCCCATGGCCTTTAGAAAAACCCATGGACCAAGGCTCTAGAACAGGGGTGGGCAATGTGTTTGGGCAGAAACACCTGCAACCTTGACTTGTAAGATGTTGGTGTGCTGCAGGAGAGCTGCAAGGGGCCCGATCCTTGTTGTGGCAATGCAGCCCCAGCCTCTTTCCCACCGTCTGCCCTGAGGTGCACAGGCCAAGCAAAATGCCTTGTGCCACACTGGCATGCATGCTGGGGGTTGCCAGCTTTAGGGCACCCTCCCAAGTGCTTAAAGAAGAACATTAAGAGTCACATATTTTTGAAAAAATGAAGTGAGATTAGCCATGTTCTGATCCGAGTCTGACCTTTGCTTTTCATGTACAAGTCCAAATGCTTTAAGGCTGCTTGCAGATATTAACAAAAAAGGCCCCCCAAAAAAGTGTTTTACTTTAAACCCTGCGGACCCCTGCGCTGAGCCCAGCATTTGCCCAGAAAGGGCATCGCATTAGTTGGACCTGGCTTTCTGAACATCTGTATAGATCAGGCAATTTAGTGGGGCTTTTTTGATGCTTTTATTCAATAGCCAATTGAATCAGTTATTAGATAAAAAGTGCCAAAAAAGCCCCTCTGAAGTACCTGATATAGACAGATACTGTGGAGCAACACACTAATTCTTCTGGTAAAGTGTGTCCCCCCCCCCCCCC
>NW_017729017.1:5850940-5864666 GCF_001723915.1 Gavialis gangeticus | reverse complement strand
AGCCTAATGTTCTAGGTTATAAGATTTCATTTGAAAAAAAATCTAAAGCAAAAGTGATTTCCAATTCAAACTGTTTTAAATATTCTGACCATGTCCCACCTTGGATTGAAAGTATTTCCAACCCTTAAAAAGTAGTGGAAATGAACTTAACACCACGAATGGCAATGTCTAACTGAAGCATGCACACTGATCTTCAAAAGTTGAGAGGTAAAGTATCACAGATGGGGGGGGGGGAGAGAAAGGAACAGTCACTATGTTTTACAGTACTAAAAAAAATAAAAACGAACCCAAGTGTGGGAAAGGGGATGAACCACTGCCCCTCTGCCCTGTTAGCAGTTTGATTTCACGCGTACCCTTTCAAATGCAAAAGAGGTTTAAGCACTTTGCCTACTACGTGATCACAAACTGTACTCAAAAATAAAACAACACATCACTGAAATAAAGCAAGCTCTATCAGTGGAGCATGGCAACAAATTGGTGCAGCTCAAGAAAGAGTAAGTAGAGGAATTCTTGGTTAAGCCAACATAAATCTTCACTCAAAGTGCCATATTCAAAAGGTCTAATCCAAGCAAAGTGCAGAGTCTCTTTACAAGGCCAAAATCAACAGGCCATCTGAAAAATCTTTATTTTGCAACTGGTGTAATTACGTTTGAGGCTGCTTGCAGTTTTGCACTATTCTTCCTCTTGCTTACTACTGCTAAAAAAAATTAGGAAAACATGGTGGAAGGGGAAATTATACACCCATTTTGGTGCCATAAGAACAGATTCAAAGAGCCTGTTTACGGAGATATTCTAGATGTCTCATATGCAGTGCCTTGTGTGCAGGAGAACTTTGCAAAAAGCAGCAAACATCCAGTATCTCAACTTTACCAGGAGGAAGATGCAGAAACTTGAAGTGATTTATTTAAGACCACAGACCTAGCAAGTCAGCAGCAAAGCTGAGAAAAACAGCCAGATATAACTTCAACTGCATTTTACTTTTGGGGTCTAATTTTCATACACATTTCTATTGTGTGGAACGAATGATTTGCATTCAAATTTCCATAGAAGCAAAACAAGTCTTTGTAACAACTGGCCCTGCAGAGCAGCTCAGAAGCATCTAACCCGACTCCCTGAAGTGGTTCTCAGACTTTACTTGCTACAACTAGTTGCTTCCTTCTAATCACATGCAGATGAATCACAGATCTGGCCTTGCCTGCAAGTCAAATTACAGAGTGTACCCTCCATAGGGCTTACTAACAATCAACCTCATGTGGAGCCAAAAAAAAAAGAGTGCACACAGTGGAAGCCTGTGAGTCTAGCATCTCTACTGTACTGAAAACAAGAGATCTGCCCAGGATCTTATGGCTTCCATCATAAGTGCTCCTTAGACACCTTTGCCATTTGTTTTACTCTTGTGGAAAAATTATATTTAAAAATTGCTACTTTTCCCATTCACAGCTGTTCTATTTTTTATTTTATTTTAGCTCCTTCATGATTTCAACAGTTTAGGTCTAAGGATGGAGACAAGACCAATACTGACCATTTTAAAATTCAGATGCTTCAAATTTTAACAGGGGTATAGGTTGTAGCTGTGTTGGTCTAAGAGCATAGGAAGACAAGGTTCTTTGGGTAAATCTGATACCTTATTATTGGTCTAAATTATAAATAATTAGTTGGTCCAATTAAAGATATCAGATTTACCCAAAGAATCTTGTTAAAATTTGACAGACAAGCAGTTTCATAATCCATATTCTATTCCAGCCCTTTGTTGTCCTGTGACTCACGGATACCTGATGGTGCATCAACCTTGTTTAACACTGAGAAATGTAAAGTGCTCCACCTGGGGATGAACCACCCCTAACACACCTACAAACTGACCAGCACCACAAACAAAAAGGAACCAGAGGGGTAATAAGACCACAGTATAAATATGAGCCAGCAAAGCGATGCTGTTGCCAGCAGGGCAAATAATACTCTGGTATGCACCGATTGATGCATCTCCAGCAAAACCAAGGAAGTGATTCTTCCACTCTACTCTGTTTTGGTGAGACCCCCAACTGGAGTACCGTGTCCAGTTCTGGGTGTTGCACTTTAACAAGGACGTGGTAAAACTGGAGAGTCCAGAGGAGGGCCACCCATACGATTAGAGACTTGCACAGCAAGCCATACGAGGAAAGGCTGAGGGACTTGGGACTTTTCAGCCTGGAAAAGAGAAGGCTAAGGAGGGAACTTGGTAGCAGCTTACTGTTACATTAGGGGTGTACATCAAGGGCTCAATGAACAACCGTTCACTAGGGCACCCTTGGGGAAACCAGGAGTAATCGTCACAAACTCCTGGAAGACTGTTTCAGACCCAACATTAGGAAGAACTTCTTTGCAGTCCAGACTGTGCAATAAAGCTCCTGAGAGCTGATGCAACCGCCTACTCTGGAAGTCTTGAAGAGGAGACTGGGCAGTCAGGTCACCTGACCCCAGCTCTTTTCTGCCTAGTGCAGGGGACTGGACCTGATGATGATGATCTTCAAGGTCCCTTCCAGCCTTAGAAGGGATGATTTTATGAAAACCTCAGGTTATAAATGGCCCTGGCAATCCCAGATCATAGACTACTGTAGGGGATTAGCCATTTGGCAGGAGTGTGGCACAAAACCTGCAACTCAACCATACAAAACTGAAGCAGTCAAAACAAGATCACTGCCTTCCTAGCCACGCAAGAGCTGGAGTGCATATCTGCCTTCTTTCTCCCCCATATCCATCCAACTCCAAGGAAAACAAAAAACACAGCTCATGTTCCCAGCAGATGCAAACAAGATATGGAGCTAGCATGATCCCCTTTTCATATAGGCAAAACAGACGGCTTGTTCCCTTTCAAGCCTAGCTAAGATCAAAAGATGAAATATTAAGTCACTCTAGACAGTGACTCCCTATTAGCACCAACAACATGACAATACAAAAAAAGGGAAGGATTTTTCTGGGTGATAACTTTTATTGGACCAACTGCATGGTTGAGATATTTAAAAGCTAGTCTAAATTTATGACTTGGAAAAAAATTCATGGCCATCAAAATCTTGTCTAAGTTTATCTCAAGCATACAGTTGGTCCAATAAAACACCACTCACAAAAATCTGTCTCCTATTTCCTGGACCATGATGACAACATCAAGTTACCCAGTTCACTTATAAGCTGCTCTATGCTCGTCTGATGAAGTGAGCTCCAGTTCATAAGATGAGAGGGAGAAAATAAGTTTTTGTCTAGTTAGTCTATCAATTGCATCTGTACCCTCCCTTCTAAAACATGAATCTTCAGTTAAGTAAGCTTCTTATTATCATTGTAATGTTGGAGTAAACATACAGAGAAAATGGCCTCCTGATCACCTTTGCTCATATGCTTGTAAACTGAAGGGCAGCTTCTGAACAACTCTAAATGCACTTGTTAGTAACTAGACAAGACACTCAAAGTTCATTCCTTCAACTCCATTTATTCATTTTGTTGAATTAAGCTCTTGGAGAGTAGCTCCTTTTACCTTAACAAGATCAACAACCTTATCCCATCTTCAGAACAGAAGTGCGATAGAAAGGGAGGGGCCCAACAGCAGATAAGTAACAATCTCTCTTAGACAGCTGCACAGTAGGGTTAGTTTCCTTTGGGAACACCCACAATAATTACACCAGCCAATAAAGTCTTGACCTGTATTGTCTCTCTGTTGCTAGGGGCTGTATCGGATTTCTAATAGCCAACTCTTATTTCAGGTACCTTGCTTTTCTCTCCAAACAGCAGTTCCCAAACTGACAGACTGCACACCAATTTAAAACAGTACAGGTTTCCCTTGCTTTGTTGTACATGCGTTCCTGGAAAATGGTGCATAACTTGAATTCACATAAAGGGAACCCACTTTACAAGTGTAACAAATAGGGATATGTTCCAAAACCTTGACTGTACTGATCCCCAGACTTATTTCTACCACTTTTACAAGACAAGTATGGTACTCTCCAACAGCAGAAAGTACACACGAGCACAGGGCACTACTATAATGGGGGTGGCAACTACAGAAACATGCGTCACAGATAGTGAGCGAGGAGCACAGATCCACACAGACTATATTTTGGTGCTCGTCACTCCCACAATGCACCACACAAAGCAGTTGACTGCGGGTTTCCACCACACAGATCACATAAAAGTGAATTTACCTTCTCAGATAAAGAATTTTTGGTATAAAAGAGGGTCACCACATAGAAGTTAATTCATACCTACAGAACCTGCATAAAGTGAGGGAAGCCTGTGCAACTTCAGGTACCACCAGGAAAATTTTCAATTCGACCTTAAGTACCACCAGCAATTTTTTGTCATATAAAGATATTATAACAAATCCTTTAACATGTACCACCGCATACTGTTGGTATACCACAAGGTGGGAACCGCTGCTCTACAAAAAGAGAAACAACATTTTCCTCAGTTTCAAGTGACAGAAAAACAAGACTGGCTGCTATACTACTTAGATCCCCAGGAAGTATGTCAATCAAGGTAAGGTTTTGCTATCTTCTAAAGTCAGTCCCTCTCCATTGACACTAAACACTGCAAGCTTTGCAGCCTTCTTCCTGACTTTAATAGCTAGCATTTCTCATGAATAAACAACACATCCTTCTTAAGAGCTGTAATATGCAATCAAACTCTTGGTTTTTCAGCTGGGCAACTGCTTGCCATCCCATAAGCTAATCTTGTTAAGAGACAACACATGGATCATACTGATCTTCCATTGGTTTGGCAAGGCTTGGCATCCTGCCTCACTGAGAATCACATTAGAAGGTTAATACAAGGTTCCCCACCCCCAGCTTGTGAGCAAATCTTAGTGAATTTAAGCAATACAACAGCCATCTGCTACTGCACTTGGTCATCTGTCACATACCGTCTAAATCCTAGACTGGGATTTCTGGGAGTGAGGCCTGTCCTTGTTGCTTGTTTTTACAGGGTCTAGTGCAACGAGTTCAATTTCTATTTGGGTCTCTGGGCACTGCTTTAAGAAATATTGGGCAGACAGCTTTATATACTCCCCCCACCCCCAGTCTAGTTTTTGACCACCTTAACTTAATGATGCACTTAAAAAACAAAACAAAAACAGCACTGCCAAAGTAAGGGGTTTGTAACACCAACAAATTAAATACACCCCTGAAGATCTAGAAGAAAAAAAAAAATCGTTTCCTGGGACATAAGTACTTCTTTCAGAAAATGAATACAGCTTTAATCTAGGACACCTTACAAGGTCCTGTACAGAAACCTAACCACCCCTTTCTCCTACAAAAGTCTGAAACTGAAATGCCTCCAGGGTTGATCACAACAACATCATCATAACAGCACCCAAGCAGGATAAGTCAGAACTACAGTATTTAAGCAAAACCAAGGGTTGGAGGTCAATGTCCATAGGACTAGAGACTTATGAGGAGAAACACCACCCAGCCTCTTAGCAACAGGGAACACAGAGTCCTCTAAATACAAACAGCTTGACAGACTTCCCAGCATACCCAAGTGCCTTAGCTTCTCAGGGAGGTTCCTAATTGGGAATGAAAGTTTATGTGCATTTGGCAGACATGTTAATATAAATGCTTTTACCAAAGACTTGCTTTGTGGCATTTACTGATGCTTCTCCTATGTTCCTAACAAAGACTGCAGCTCTATAAAATCATGGTCCCTGCCCTGATAATTTCTGGGTAATAATTAACCGTTTAAACTTTAATCACTTTTAATAACTGAAAGCTACCCACAAAGGCCAAGGATTTAAAAGAATGAAGTGTCAGGTTAAACCACCAAAGAAACCTCCGAGTAACTAGGCAACTCCTGTGCTACTGGGATTCATACCCCTGTGGTCATCTCCTTCCAGAAAGCCCCGCTGCAAAAGCGGCAGTGTTAACAAGCGCCTTCCTTGTATGTAGCATCTCGGGGATAAGACTGAAGAAACACTCGTGGCAAGTTGGCAGGCCACAGTTTCTTCCCACCCAGTCTGTTTCTCTCCACTCCCCAGAGTGAAGTGGGTTTCAATAGGGACTTTAAATTGGAGTAACAAAAACCAACTCCACCAGCTACCCCAAAGATGTATTATTGTCACTGAATTAACACTGCTGACAATTAAATTATTTCAGTTCTTAAGTGAGAGAGAGCACGAGCGAGTCAAATTTGCACTAGTTACTTTGTTTTGTGAAATATTTAGGTGGCTCTTTGAAGATTTTACTCTTTTGACTGCAGGGGGTGGGGGGGGAGTTTCAGGAAGGAATTAATAGTATTTCCAGACTAGTAGAGCCAAGAGACACGGACACCATAATTAAGAGGGAGTCTAGCCCAATTACCCCCCAGACCTACCTGATCACACTCAAAGCCATCACACCATTTAAGACTAGAGTCACTAAGGACTCATATGAACAGGCTTTGAAAGAGTTCCCCTATAAAACCCTTCATGCATTTAGGGGTGGCTAGGGATGTTTCAAAACAAGATATCCTACCTATAACAGAATACTTTAAAACTATGGTCAATAAGTGGGCCAGACCTACAGTAATGACCAAAACAAACGTTAGTGTACTGCTTAGCCCACAGCAGGCTTTCCAAAAACGGAGAGTTTGTAGCAGCATGAAGAGTTCAACTTGCTTCTAAAGCCGAACTGAGACTTGCCAGCAATTTAAGAATTTGCTTTTAAGGGATGAAGGGAGTGAAGAGCAAACAAAAGGGAAGGTTGGAGGACAAGAGAGGATGATACAGTCCTCTAAAAGCAGCAGCATTGACATGACAGAATTAATTCCCTCATTCAAAGGCCAGGCACATTTGTTTACTACAAGGCTTCTGCTTTACAGACACCAAGGCCTCCCCTTTTACAGATATAATCAGTGAATCTTTTCAGTCAGAGCAGCCAGAAGCTGGCTCTGTTCCACTCATGAGTCACCATGGGCTCAAAAGAAGGAAGCAACTCATTCTGCACCCTTGCTCTCAAGTCAGCCAAAGGGACTGAGGTCTAAATACAGACACTCATAGGGAACTATTTATTTGATTTATATACCGCCCTCCCAACAAGGGCTCAGAATCTATTAAGATAGCTTTGACTGTAAATGCAAATAAAGGCAATTACAAAAAACAGGGAGTCACATGGGTGCCTTGCCACTGCTTTTTTGGGGCATTTTTCTGTTGCAGCCCCATCAACTTCAACCATATCTGCCAAGATGAAACCCAGGGCCCTCCTGACTACATTTGTACAGGGAGCACTTTGCCATCATAGCTATGGCCATAGAGTATACCAGTAAGATGCCCTCTTCATGAAGGCAGATCATATTAGCAGACTGCCACATATCCTCCTGCCCTTCCTCCAGGAAGTGAACTATAATGGCAAAGGGATTATTGGGTTGGCATAACTGGATCAAAACTGAGGCTTCAGTGGACACAGCTGCAAAGTAAGAGATACTACCACCCTGAAAGACACAGCTGTGTCCGTCATCAGGTTTATAGCAGATGTAGCCTATAGCAGTCATTGCTGCTACCAGCTAAAAGACTTGCCACTTAGAGACTGGTACCAGCCAATAAAAGGAGGGAGGCAAAAGGACAAGCTAAGCATGTGACAAGGGCTCAAAGAGCATTGCCAGCAGAGACTAGCAAGAGCACATCTGTGCATCGTGGAAGACCAGTGCCCAATTTACTTCTGAAAGCAACAATGGGAAAAATTTGAAAGCTGGCATTGGGGTGACCAAGATTTGGCTATTATAAAGCTTTGTACTGCACAAACTAGTCCTCAAATGAGACATTAACTTTATTAACCATCACACTTTCCTTCCAATATACATCCTAGCACTGTAAAAAAAAAAAACCAAATGTTTGTTTCACTAGGAATTTTGGTTGCAGAACCCTGTACATCCCCTTTCAGCTGTTTTTTTTTTTTGCTTAGGCACAAACCAGGAATCCTTCAATACCAGAAAGCCCTATTTAGCTCCAAATCATATGAGGGAGCTCTGTCATCGTTGCTAGCATCAGTAGAATTACAATAGGAGAATCAGTCTGAACTGGCTGCCAGCATTTTGCTGCCCCATCATCAGCTGTGGTTAGAGCAGTGTCAAAGGACAATGGAAAAAGCACTGGAGGCCCATCCATCCTAGCACTCCATCTCTGTGGAACCCAGGCTTGTTTAAAATTTAGCTTTCACAACCAGAAGGACTAGCAAGTAACTGTGAACCAAGTAAGAACAACTGCAGCACCACATTCTTAACTTTGCAGGCAGCTGTCCCAAGGAAGAGCAGAGTGACATTAACAGCACTTGGCAATTTCACTGTTGCTCTCCAGAAGGGTCTTGCTTCTTTCTCCAGCTATTAGGCAAGTGGTAATTTTCAGCATACAAAAAGCAGGATAGCTTAAGGAAGGCATGACTCCCACCTTCAAACCAGCCAACCAATCCACCCCCCAAAATGCTTTGTTGTATGGAATTATGCACCTAGTGGAAGTTTCTTCCATATCTTAACCAGTTCCCTACAATGGGGAACCAAAACACTCAAGAGACTTTACCCAGTAGCAGAACTGAGACACATGCTTGATTATCATAATGCATTTCATCTTTCAAGTGCTTGACAAAGCTGGACCATTAATTATTCATATCCCATTTCCTCTTACTCCCAATTAATTGGTTCAAGCATATCCTGCAGTGGTGAGTTCCACAAGTCAACTGTGCACTGCAGGGAACTGCATTTCTTTTGTTTTCTATTTGCCACCACTTAATTTTATTCATGTCCTCTTGTTCTTGGATTGTGGAATGGCACAAATAGCTCTCACCTAGCTTCCACTTTACTTCTGGCTAGCTCTTTGAATGGGGATTACTTAGATTATACAAGATAGATAAAAGAGTCTGAATGAACAAGGGTGTAGGCTGTAGCCATGCTGGTCTAAGGACACAGGCAGACAGGGTTCTTTGGGTGAATTTGGTATCTATTATTAGACTAACTTAAATAGTTAAAAAAAAGGTTTAGCAAGCTTTGAGGTTTAAAAATCCTTTGTCAGGCTGAGGAAGTCTCTGCAGTTGGTCTGCGCGCTCTTCCTGGATGGAATGAACAGTAAAGAAGCCAGAGGCTGGGCTGGGGTGTATGCAAGACAGGCAGTCAGTGAAGATGTAAACTGAGGAGTCAGTGGGCGAGAGACAGGTTGGGTGGGGGTGGGGCAGAAGGGGGATGAATGTAGGAGTTAAATAGCAGAGAGGTACCTGGGGAGTCAGATGTCAGGCAGGTTATAGTGTGTCATAAATCCAATGTCTATATTTAGTCCATGATTTTTTGTATACAGGAGGTTGATGAAGCGAAGTTTGTAGGCTCCTCTCTGAAGTGTTTTGTAAATTTCCTTTGAGGATTAGAATTGAGAGATTGGAGAGACAGCAGAAAAACCACTCTTCTGTTCTGTTCTGGGTAGACTGGTTTCTGATTACTTATACCAGTAAATGTCTGTATCTGGCTTAAGTGAGACAGAAGAAAAATTACATGGTGGGAAAGTAAAGAGGAAGTCAGTTAGATTTTAACTGGTCATTCCAAAGGCAACAGCTGCCAGTGTTTTAACTTACTGGCCTCTTAGTCATTTGCAAGAGCTGCTTCTTGCACAGGTTAATTAGATTTTTATTTAGAGTTTCAATTATAAGTAAAGTGATGAGCAATAGGACTGCAGGATGCCAGGACATGGATGTAGTGCAGTTTAAACAAAGACCATAAGCTCAAGATGTCTGAGAAGCTGGTGTCATGCTGACAAAGCCATAATTATAGAACAATTCCTTCTTGCAGTATTACTTTTTCCATTTCAGTGGTTATTCATCAACCCACAGCATGCTGTTCTTACATCATCTTTCCAAGATCCAGAAGCACAGCTGGCACAACTGAGGCAGCTCACACCTAGTGCTCTTGCACAATAAAGACATGCTTACACCAGCTCACCATTTAAGCCTGGAAAACAGTGAGAAGCTTCTGCAAAACTGCAACAGTTGCAAAGACAACCATGGTTCAGCTGTGCTGAGGTTTGAAACTGGGGGAGCCTACAACATAGATGGGTTATCTTAACTTTAAGCAGGCTATTTAAAAGCTTCTCACAGCAGACCTAGCCAATACTATTGAAAGTGCTGATGGCAGCCAGCAGTCTGTCAACACAGGACTCTCAGTGTTATCAGCACTGGAGATGAACTAGTGTCAGCAGTGGCAGGAGTGGTCTATGCTTCCCTTGTTGTAAGCAAGGCTTCTCTTTACGTGAAGAGAAAAGAATGGGAAATACCTACTGGTGCCCAGTCCTTTTAAATAAGATGTGCATCTAAAACTTCATGAAACTGTCTTATGCAAAAAACACTGTGCTGTCAGCACAAACCTGCAAACTGTGCACAAACCCAAGCTAGTTGACCCCGCCCTCGGAGCCCCTTTTTTCTCCTCTAATTTTCCTGTGGGCGCGAAGAATGGACCAATCAATACTCGCAATGAGAGATGTCATTCGGCCTGTAAAACCCACGTGCAAGCTTCTGCCCAGCAGAAGCAGCGCTCGTCAGTGCATCGAGGAGGAACTCTTCCTCCCTGCCCAGGCTTGGCCAGCCTTGACATGCTTCTCCACCACCGATCACGAAATTTCCCCGGCGTACCCTTCCCAGTGCACTCAATAAGACTTTGTTCAGCTCTGTCTTGAGAGGGTCTCCACAGCTGTTGATCTTGCAACGTAACCGATACGTTTTCTACTTGGTCTGCACCTACACGTCTATTCCACCGACATGTACGTAAAACAAAAACAAAAAAACTTCTGTAACCATTACGAGGTGTGTAGCCGCCTCCTTTACAAAACCCACCCAAGGGGAAAAGACCCACCAGCTCCACTGAACCGTGCGCGGCAAAGCCGCGCGCACCAGAAACTTGATGCAAAAAACTCACTGACGAGAAAACTGCTCATTTGTCACTAAGGTTCTCTAAATGCTGGTCCACTGGCTGCATCCCTAGCTCTACTCACAACCAACTCCTTCATGGGCTCTGCTATTATCTATTGCCCATGGGACACAATCCAGCAGAAAGGAAGATCTGCTGATCTCATCATGTGACATTAGCACCAGAAGCAATGGAATAGCTTGGGCCAGAATACCATGCAAATAGCTCTCCACACCCCTATGACCCCAACTCTTTACAAGTTAAAAACAAACCACACCCTCAGCCCATGGGGCCAGAGTGTGGAAAAGGAGGAACATTCAGCTGGCAGAGCCTGCACTCTGCTGTCCTCCATCTCCCCCCTACCCCATACCCCAGAAGAACATAGACAGTAGTCACAACAATGTTTTCCATTGGACCTTGGGTGTGGGACAGCTGACACCTATTTTCAATTTTGTTAGGCTGGTACTACTAATACAAGGCTCACATTTTTGGTTTAGCTTTAAGCCATTCCCCTGTTTGCAACCCAAAGACATCACCACACAAGGCTAGTGCCGATGAAAGAGAAGGGAAACTAAGCAGGTAGTGTCACTGCCTGAAGCTGAGAGTAGGTCAAAAAAGCACATGAAAATCAATTTCTAATTTAAACATGTAGTTAATTTAACAAGACTTTTATCCATTTACAATAGCAGATGAACAACGTACTCCTGCTTACAACTACTGCTGGGCATAGTGGAATAGTGCTTCAGCCGTATCTGCACACCACAGCATAAGAGGGGAAGACATTTTCAAATGGTCTGGAAGTTGTTTTCCAACCTAACTTCTTTCGTGGTCTTGGCAGGAAACTGAGAAAGTGCCCCAGCTGCCTAATGGCAAGTGATCTGAAAGCTTAGAAATGCACAGTGCTATAGTATCCCCACCTGGATGTCTCAGCTCTGAGCTCCCAATCAATCCATTCCAATATACACAAGCAAAGCACAGCTGAGTTAACATGGACTAGGTGTTGACTGGCACATATAGGCATTCCCTTGAACATAACACAGGATGCTCTGGACTGTGTTCTTAGAGAGTCTCCTGATCTTTTGGTTTTCCCCAACTTTGTAATGTTTGAAATTCTTAGCAAATCAAATGTTTCTTAAACAATGGCTTCTTCCACCAGAGCAGTGCTAGGCACTTTCTGGAACACTTTGTTTGTGGGAGCAAGGAGGCTGTTTGGTTGTACAAAGGCACCACTGTGAAGGCTGCAGCTTACAGACAGAGTTTAGAGAATGCATTGAGCCCAGAGCACGAATCAGGGTTTTTTTCAAGCACATTTGAAACTGTAATATCTATGACCCAAATGGCTCTCAGCCAGACATGACTTGCTCATCCTCACAGCCCAACTCTTTTTCTGTACCAACCCTTTTCACAAGTGCCAGACTATTGGCTTAATATTTAAAGGGTCACTGTAGCCTTCAGAGAGAAAGACTCAGATTATCACTCTTCCACAGATACAGGAAGCAGCCCAAGAAAGGGTAGAATCACACAGTAATATACACCCAGCCCCAACCAAACCGGAGAGGGCCTGCTGTCCTGCCAGGCTTCTTGACACTGGCTTTGACTCCCATCAAAACAGGTGCAGGACAGTCATTTACATACCAGCTGGAATGGCAGTTAACTCAAGTTAGCCCCAGGAAAGTGCTATCCCTGATACTTCACAGGTTCTTAAATGTGGGACAACGGCCTTGTACTGTTTGTAGGGTCCCAGAATAAAAGGTCTTATTTCTCCAGGCATAAAACATCTGCTTTTAGATTTCTCCTAATACCTGCTTTCTCAAGCTAACACACACATCCATCCTCCTCCATTGAGACTTAGTTAATAAGTAACACAGCTGACTGCCTCCACCCACTTGCTTCTGGTGCTGTTCTGTATCTGACCCTCCCCCTTCTGTAATCATTGATAGCATGTGTACTCCAGGACTTGCCAACTCTTGGCCTCCTCAAAGGATTAACAGTAAACTCCAGACAGAATCTGCTCAGAATATTGCACCAGTGTGATATAGGTGGTCGACAGGTCTATGCACAAGCTGCTTTCAGAACTTCCTCATTCCCATAGAACAGGCAGCCCTCTTTCCTGCCTTCAAGAGACATACCAAAAATACTTCCCATAATAAAGACTGCAATCTTCAAGCTTTATGTCCAAAACTGCAAAATGCTAGGGAACAATAAGCACAGACCAGCCACAGTTACTGAGTAATACAGACTTTCACCCTTCCTGATCCACATCATTTACTGCAAGAGGTCAGCAGGATTAGGCCTGATCAGTGGGGAAGACAAGAATTCATTTGACATGGGGTATGAAATGTGCTTAAGAAAGGAAATTGGGAGATGGAAAATGGATTTAAAGCAACTCAGAAGAAGCCTGTTTACCAAACAGGTTCTCAGAACAGGCCACTGCTCCAGCAGAGCTCCTCGGAGTCTCTGAAGGAAGTTGCTTATTGTCCAGTTTTGGGAGGACCAAATCACAGCAAAAAAAAGTCAGATGAAGGAGAAACAAAGCCCCACTGAAATCTAGGAACAAAGAGTGCATGCATGGCTCCAGGCCAGAAATCCTGCACACAGTAACTGAAGGATGTCAGACACCTGGATAGCTCTAGACCTACTCTGTTGATCTTCAGATCATCTTCTAGCACAGTGTTCCTCAACCCACGGATTGTGACCCAAAAGTAGGTTACAAGAATATATGAAAGGGTGGCAAACAAACTTTAAAAGTGTATTCTCCTTTAAAGGATAAAAACATGGGAAATCATGGCTTTTTTCTTGCAGGTTGGCAGAGTTCCTGGGTGCTCCATGCTCTCGGCCCCCCCCCCCCCCCCCCCCCACC
>NW_017729017.1:5846240-5850729 GCF_001723915.1 Gavialis gangeticus | reverse complement strand
CACTGGGGCCTGGGGGTGGAGGTCAGCAGACTGGGAGTGAGGGGCACTGGCCATCCATGTTTACAAATGGGTCCTGGTACAAAGAGAGGTTGAGAACTACTGCTCTAGTACATAAGTCACCATAGTATTTCCAAGGCAGGGGTTTTCAACCTTTAAGGAAGGAGTATATGCCTTCTGGTGGGTACTCCTCCTCTACTATACCCCCTGGATGAGTGGGGGAGGGTCCCCTGACAGCTGGTTGATAGATGGTGGCATGCTTCCCAAGTACCCCTGCTTTTCTGTGCTGCCACGTACCACCTGGGGCCTTCCCAAGTACTCCCAGGGGTATGCGTAGACCCAGTTGACAACCTCTGTCCTAGGGCATCAATTTTTGTAATAGGAGTACAGAAAGACATGTTTAAATTGCACAAACCTCTATTCTAGACAAAACCAGAACCACTGCTGATTACAAAATAAGCTTACATACAATGGCAAGTCATACCTTGATACTTGGACAGGATCTGCTCTTGCTCTTTTTCCAGACATGCACAACACGAATCAAATGCTAGTGAAAAGGCAACAATATTTGAACTGGCCAAGTTCGCCCAAGGGAGTAACTTACCAAGCCTGAAAATCAGGAAGGCAGAGCCTGTCCCTGGGAGGAACTCTAGCAACAGCCCAAGCTGATAAACAGCTGTGCTGTCATTTCCATGGAGACCACCATCAACAGAATCTGTTATTTCAGTGACCAACTGTTGGGACTAATGCTTATCATGTGAGTACCTGCCTTTTGCCCTTCTTCCTGACTCCTCCCATCAAAGCATTTCAGGCAGCTGTTCAAGCACAAAAAGGTACAGAGTCAAGGCTCAAATGTGTATGGCTCAAGCTCTCCTCCAGAGGGGACCACAGAGAATCTTCTGCAATACTAAGAAGTTAGGCTCCATGGAGAGGGCTCTGCTTTAGAGATGAACCAACTGGAACTTTCAGAGGAGAGTTTAAGGGAGTTAAGCCCTGAACTCTGCTAGGGTTGAATTTTCAAAAGCACTTGACAAAGACCTAACCCTGCTCCTACTGACTCCAGCTGGAGCAAGCTTGGACCAGCACTAAGCACTTTTGCAAAATCTTATCTGTGAACTCCTCTGCAAAATCTCAGCCAAACCAGACATACTGAGGAATGCCTGAAGCTGGAGAAATAAAGCACTTGGCCATACAACAATTGCTAATTTGGGAGTGAATTGCTAGCTTGCAAGCACAGTTACTCTTGTTTGAATGGCAATTGCCATTCAGAGTAACTGTAACTTATACTTCCAGGTGAAAGACAATACAAACTTTTTCTTGCAGTGCTTTTCAGGGCTACTGTCAATTCACAGAATTCATCCAGGCTTGCCTGAAGGGATCACTCAGACAGGCATACAGCAGGAAAAAAAAAAAAAAAAAAAAGAGTATTGCCCTTTTCACCCTAGTTCTTTATGAGGAAGAAAGATGCACTTTATCAGTACATACATCTAAAGTATTATGATGTACCATAGTATCCAAGAGTTCTGTCACACAGAAATATATGCATCTTCACACAATCCCTGTGAAGCACAAGGCAGAACACTGCTGTTTTGCCCATTTCACAGGAAGGGCCGGAGACACAGAAGTTAAGTGACTAGCTCCAAGGCCGCATGTCTGCATCAGATCCGCAAGCAGTTCCCTGTTCTTTCAAGTACTAGTTTATCTCCTCAACCACTGTATCATCTTCTCTGTACCCTCTTGGAACTGTTTAACTTGCATCAAATTTTATTAGATTACCAGAGACTTCTGAAGAAAAAGAGATGTGTCACACAATTGCTGTAACCCAATTCATAGCTGGGGTTAGGCAATCATTAAAAATCACAAGTTGGCTGCTGATTGATATCAGTGACAATATCTTTGCTCAAAGTCCAATACTTCAGCAGAGATGATAGTAGCAGGGTTGGGGCCGGGATGCAGTGGTGGGGGTGGCAAGTGGCTGGACACAAAGCTGGCTCAGCTCCATGGGGCCCCCCAAAGCACGGACCCTGGCGCAGCCGCCCCAGTTCACCCCACTCACCCCCAGGGATGGCCCTGCACTTCAGAACTGGGTTCCTGTAGAGAAGGGAGAGGAAAGTAATTCTTCAGATCTCAGCCAGAGTTAAAGTAAAGGCACGAATAACTGAACTTCGAAGATTTCCCTGGATTGCTTGCATCAACCGAACAGAAATAGTTTAAAGTTTGCCACAGAAGAAGAAAGAGGCATGTTTACAATACAAGAGTAATGTTTACAATACTGGCTGAACCGAGCAGCCCAACATACCAACTATTATTGATAGAATGAGACACCGGAGCGAATGCAGTGGGGCTTTAAATTTCTTCTGAAAATACTGAAAAGATTGATACTCAGATCACCAATAATCCTGCTCAAAACCCCTTTGTCCTCTACCAGCCCTTGCAACAATGGTAGCGAGGAGCATTTGCCACCAAAAATGCTTTTGTGAAAAAAAGTGAACACTCCCATTCCAAGAGGAGAAGGGATAAAACCTGCAGCAAAGCCCGTTGTTTAGAAGAGTCCAATTCCTACGGTCTCAGATTCACATTAACCTGGCAAAATGCTGAAGCTCTTTTCTTCTGCTTCCAGCTACAACTGAACGTTAATCCCTGAGCAGCCGAATGGGCTGGTACATTCCAGGAAACAAGCTGGGTTCCAGATGGCTGTTGCCTAGCAGCAGCCCACATACTTGGTTGCTTAGAGAACCGGTTCCTCACATTCCCATTAAACAGCTGTCTGCTGGAACTGCTACTCCTGTCTGGGAAGATTACTCACACTTCCAGCTACGAGCTGAGGCAGGGATTTCAGTCAGAACATGTCAATGAACAGAGGTGGCCCGCCAGCAGCTAAGCCAAGTGTCAGGGGGCAGGCGGGAGGGAACGATGGTGGGAAAGGATTACTTCATATTTTTCCACAACCACCAAGTAGGCAAATAAGGACACCAAGGACTGCAGTACCAGAATCAAGACAGATCTTTGCACAAGAAACCCTAAAAGGCAAGTTTAATTTATTAGCTGCATGCCCCCAGATAGAGCACATACAATTACCTGCACATATTTATAACTAAATTGCATCTCCCATGTGATACTGAAACCAAATATTAATCCAATGCAGAGACACTGAATTGAGGCCATACCATTTTTATCATTGGTTGAGAGAGAGGATTGTGACTTCTGGAAAGTAAATTCTTTCTTTTTAAAGAACAAGAAAACAAAAACAAAAAATCCCACATGACCATGCTATAGCTGATTGCACACTGGACTATTACTGCCCAATTTAAACAGTGTCTTCTAATCTCAACGTGTTTCCGAAGTTATCTGTAAAGCAAAATGCACTGTACAGGAACAAAATAGCAACAAGGTATTTTGCAGTAACTATGCAGTCAGTAAATGTTTTGTAAATACATGCTTATCCAATTATCATACCCTGGGAATGTTAATAGCAGGGGCACTGAAGGTTATTTCACTGTGAGCTTTCAACTGCTTGCATCATGCTAGTCTGTGCTCCCATCACTGCAATGTCAGCAGCCTACTGGATAACACATCCAGAGGAATTTGACACCGACTCCCTTTTGGGTGCTTGGAGTTGACTTGGCATACTGTACACCTGCCTCACCATCTAGATGAGGTTCCTTTTGTCTATTGTGGTCACCTGCATTTAGATGAAAAGGCAATTTGCATGCTAGCTAAGGCTGCTCTCAGACCTGATCCAACTAAAGACTTCACATGGAGAACAAGCTACCAAGAATGACTTGGGTCAGGGTGGGCTATTATTGGGGCTGGAGGGCCACTTAAGGAGTTTTGGTGAGTTGTTGGGGGAGAGGAAGGGAGGGAAGTGACCCAGTCTCAGAAAGGGGGTAGGGAAGGGGGCACTGGGGAGATACCAGTTGATCCTATCCAGCCCTGAGCCCATGTGCCCTGAACCCACTGTTGGGGGCAGGCAGGGTCTCCATGGAGACCTGCCTGAAACCCCTGCAGGAAGGGCATGTTCAGCCAGGCAGATGGGATAGAGTCATGGGCAGGTGGGGGAGTGGATTGCAGCTCTGCCCCAAGCCCTGGTACCAGCCCCATACTGTCACCCTGTGATCTTGGTCCAGATCCCATCCCATCCAACAGCACCCTGCCTGGGAAGATCTGCCCACTGTCTGGTGCCCCGTGGTGGGTGCAGGGCAGATGGGCCAGGGTGCCCAGGCAGTGGGGCTGGGAGCAGCAGCAAGGATCTGCCACCACAGGGGCCGTGGGGAAGCTGAGTCTGGCTGCCTTGCCACCTGGCTCTACAGACTACAGCTCCCAGCATGTCCAAGAACCCTGAGTGGGGACAGGGAGGACTGCATACTGCACTAGACAGCACCTCTGTGCCTGGGGCAGTGTGACTGGCTGCATGTGCCAGGTCCCAGGCTTGCTCCCACACCTGGGCTGGGCAGGGTCAAGAACCCCCATAGAACCACTTGGCAGGCTGGAG
>NW_017729017.1:5837720-5841240 GCF_001723915.1 Gavialis gangeticus | reverse complement strand
AGCCCCATACTGTCACCCTGTGATCTTGGTCCAGATCCCATCCCATCCAACAGCACCCTGCCTGGGAAGATCTGCCCACTGTCTGGTGCCCCGTGGTGGGTGCAGGGCAGATGGGCCAGGGTGCCCAGGCAGTGGGGCTGGGAGCAGCAGCAAGGATCTGCCACCACAGGGGCCGTGGGGAAGCTGAGTCTGGCTGCCTTGCCACCTGGCTCTACAGACTACAGCTCCCAGCATGTCCAAGAACCCTGAGTGGGGACAGGGAGGACTGCATACTGCACTAGACAGCACCTCTGTGCCTGGGGCAGTGTGACTGGCTGCATGTGCCAGGTCCCAGGCTTGCTCCCACACCTGGGCTGGGCAGGGTCAAGAACCCCCATAGAACCACTTGGCAGGCTGGAGTTGGCCCATATTTTGACCATCCCTGCCTTAGGTCCTTTGTACTCAGATGAGGAGTTGAGACACAGACACCCTCTTTATATAGGATACTTAGCTATAGAATTAAAGATGCAGGAGCAGAAAAGGCTAATATTTTGTTAGACAAGACAGCATACAGAGGATCAGCATTCACAAGGACCTGTTGCAAGTCACACTGCACATACAAATACATGCTTCCCACCCCTGTATAAAGACAGTAGTTTGGGGGCTGGAGGAAAAAAAGCCCACAGAAATTTAGCTGCTCCTGTGCTATCTGCACTGCAAGTTTGCTGCAGCCATGGGCTTAGTAGGAACATGGGTAGAATTTAAGAATTAGAGATGTGGGTTACCAAAGCAGTTTAAAGTAGTTCATCCCTATATCCTTTTCACTCTATCACAGTTGCAGGATAAGACCCATCTTTTTTCTGCCCTTCCCCAATCTCCAGAACAGACACAGTACAGGACAAGCCCTGGCTGCTAATGCTACTTAGACATATGAACAGCAAGAAAGCCTGCTACTCTGAAGTACAGGAAGTGTGGCAGCATGTGTGAAAGGGGTCACAGATGCAGGCCTGCAGATTTCTTACAACAAACAGTGTTGAACAGGAAGAGAAGCTTTGTGGATCAGAAAGTTGGGGCTGGTGCCATGAACCACCTAGTTATTAATATTCTATTAATTCTACTTCCACCTCTCCAGACAGCTGGGATTGTGTTAAGTGTACACACATTTCACCAAGACAAGGATTCTAATGCCACTCTCTTGTACCAGTGGATCTGACTACTTTAGACAAGCCTGCAATTTTTCCCCATAAAGCCTTCTGATTCTACTGCACTGTCCACCCCTCACTGTTCAGAGGAAGAGTTCAGCTGCAGTGATGTGAACCTAGAGCAGTGCTTCTCAAGCATGACACTGAGAGATTGTTTTAAGGGTACAACTCAATAGTAGCACTGCTAAGCAAAAGGACTGAAGCATCTGACCAATGTCCTTTCCATTGTGCATGCATACAGATGTGCTTTCTACCACCACACTGCTCATTAGTTTCTGTTAGGCTTGTGTGCATGAAAGCTACAGTGCAAAGAGCACTGGGATGTAATAACAACAAGAACAATTTTAACGTTGGTTTCTAGTCTGATTTATTCCCCCAACTACTAAATTCCCTGCTATCTTAGGCCATAACTGTTATTTTGAGAAGTGGCCTGTTCCCCCTCAAGGCTCTTGGCTCACAGGGGCAAAGGTGAGGGACATGACAAGCTGCAATGGGAATAAATAGCAGAAGTTTTAGTTTCTGCAGTGGTTATACACATACAAAAATATCCTGGAGTTTTTGTTGTGAAGATCATTCCTTCTCTCTACAGCCACCATTATCCCTACTTCCATTTAATCTCATTGGGCTATTCTGCAAGTTTCATTAACAGACACTGCAGCAGAATACTTGCTATCCTGTAACGTGGTGAAACATTTGAAACCTGGAAGAAAACATTAAAGTCAGTCAACAGAGCCAGGTTCATCTACGGTGTAATTATGACTACATCAAGCACTACCGCAAGTTTCAGACCTAGGTGCCTGACAGGTTACCAAGTGCTTATTCAGAAGCCTAAACAAATGACTGGATTTCTCAGAAGCAGGTGTCTGAATGCTTAACAAGTGTAGTGCCTAACTTTAGGGTCAGCCTTTTCTACTGCAGTTGGAAGCAGCCATATTTTTGTCAAAATCCCCAAGAAATGGACACAAAAGAGCAATCCCACTATCCCAACTGCAACGCAGGACAGGAATAGGGCCCTTAAAGAGATCACCTGGGCACCCAGCCACCTGGCGAGGTGCGTGCACACATCAACACTTGCACTTCATGGCAGTGGGGTGCACAAGTAGCTGCAGAAGTGGGAGGTCTCCATGGAGAAGTGATGTTAAAAACTAGAATCCAAATTTAAACCTGGGTCCCTTGCTTCACAGTCTGTTACAGACAGCTATCCAGATGCCTAGCTGTGGATTTTCACCATTGTAAAATGCATGCTTTTGACGTTGATTTAAAGAATGCAGGGAGAGAGAGTTGGCAGTGTTAGTCTGAAGTCAGGCAGAAGGCAGGGTAGAAACTGACTAACTAAATCAAAGATGCATAACTTTGTTTACCAGAGCTTGGTTCATCCCATGCTAACTGATGCAGGGAAAGAGTGACTGTGCAATCCCATCACAGGCACAAGGAAACAGAAAATAACGTACTCTGCTTTTGTACTAGCTTCATTGGTTATGGGGCCTTGAAACATTAGTTACCATTAGAAGAGAGAAGAAGTCCAGAACAGCTGTAAAGAATCATATCCAGTAATGAACTATTGGATCTTGCACAAACTGGACACAATAGTGACCAGCATGATAAAGAACCTCAATATAAAAACCTAACAATTTGAACTATGTCTACAACACTGTTCTTTCAAATTAGAAAACTACTAACTTGAAGTGGAGCATTCCTTAAAAGGGCTGACAAGACCGTTTGAAGGCCAGGTCTGCAGAGAGGGCAATAAAAAAGGAACAGATGTTTGATTTGACATGTATGTAGATGCAATTCACATGAGAATGAGAAGTTGCAGTAAGTGCATCAGGAATTCCACTTCCCTGTGCATGATTTATGCAGTCTGAAAACCTGAGTCAGATTAAGTGCTCAGCCCTTCAGATGACTCGGCAAGTCCTCCGACTGTCCAAAAAAAACACACACATTGTCCAAATGATCAGTATTGTGGGTAGCCCTAGAGGTTCACACCCCATTTTTGAGGAGTTTTTAGAGAAGTATTTAATTGCCCAGAATGTATTTGAGAAAGCTGCAGCACAGTCATGTAAATACCCATCCTTTCTTTCTCCAAGAGAGAAATATTTTACACCACTTTGCTCTCTCGCACTCTTGGACCCCAGAATAGCTTTACGTTAGCCTCATCTGTGAAGCCAACTTATCTTGCTCCTTCCCCACAACCTTGCTGTTGCTATCAGTTCTGGGCCATGAATTCAGATGTGCAAACATATAGGACTAAGAGACCCCATAGGAGTGCTAGGAAGTTGCTTTCCCAGCACACAATAGATGCCTTTCCCCCTCCCCCCCTTTTTTTGGCGGGGGGGGGG
>NW_017729017.1:5831277-5832720 GCF_001723915.1 Gavialis gangeticus | reverse complement strand
GGGGGGGGGGGGGGGGGGGGGGGGGAGGCCAATGTGAAAGAAAGTTCAAGGATTGAAGCCTACCTCTACTTCACTCCTTGCGTACATTCAAGACATCTGAGGAAGGCAGCAAGGTGCTTTTAATCAGCTGGAGTGATAAGGGAATTTAGAAGGCCACATTAAATATTTAAGAGGCTTTAAATGTCTGCATCTGATGGCAATAGGGGCTTAGGGTGCAATTTTTTACTCTTAAAAACAAAAATTTTGTAAACCACTGTTTTCTGTGACTGATATCAAGATGCTTTGACACCCTAGCCTCATAAACATGGGCAATCTTTAAGTACTAACTCCATGCACAATTTTCAATCCTGCAAAACAAGAACTACACATTCTCCCTTGGAAGGTCCTAGTCAAACGGTTTGAAGTGGGTTCTTCAGCCAGAAACACAACTGATAACATTCTTTGCTGGGGGAGGAAGACTAGCATTCCTCTCCTGCAAGTGCAGTAGCAGGTCTGGATCACAGACCTTTAAATGCATGTGTTTATCCTTTGTGCACTACTGCTCCCCCATTTGAACTCACTACTGGTAAAAAGACAAGGAAATAATGACATGCTGCTCCTATGAGTTTTCACCTTTCCCTTCCCTCTATCATTGTATTTAGCAAGTTTGTTAAGTCTTAAGAAATGGTGCACCAGTGAACTATAAAGATTCAGGCAAGTTTGGATCTGCCCTGACACTACTCTCCTGCCAGGACAAAGCTTGTCACAATATAAAGTATATTTTACCATCACTGACCAGCAGTTTAATGGATGTTAAACAATCCATTCCACCTAAGTCTGTTTGGAAAAAAAGCAAGCAACTTTGCTAGGAAGCCTTTAACATCAGCCAACCAACCAGGTACATTTTTAAAATGCTTTATTTTGCTGATTTCATTAAACCAAGTTACTTTGGCACATCTATAAAGTTTATCCTGTCATCTACAGCAGTTTTCAACCTGAGGTCTGCTGACCCCTAGGGCAGCGCTTCTCAACCCACTGGTTGCAAGAATGCATGAAAGGGTCACAAACAAACTTTAAAAACTAATTCTCCTTTAAAAAAAAGGAGAAAAAAAAGTGGGAAACCATGGCTTTTCCCTTGCAGGCTGGCAAAGGTCCAGCCTGCAACGGACTGATTTCCCCCGCTCCACACACCGTGGGGCTGAGGCCTGGGGTCAGTGGATCAGGAGTGAGGGGCACTTTGTTGGGACTGGCCATCCATGTTACAAATGCGTCTCGGTACAAAAAAAGGTTGAGAACCACTGCCCTAATGGTCCTCAGACTATTCTAAGGGGTCTGTGAAAGAGATGACCAAGATCAATCAAACCACATGAATATCCACACTTACAATTCAAAGGGGTCCACACTTCCATTCAAAGTTGTTCAGGGGTCAGCAGATAAAAAAAAAAAAAAAAAAAAAAAAAAAAA
>NW_017729017.1:5827204-5831267 GCF_001723915.1 Gavialis gangeticus | reverse complement strand
AAAAAAAAAAAAAAAAAAAAAAAAAAAAAAAAGAGGTTGAAAACTACTGGTCTACTACAGTCACATGCAAGTGGTTGTAGTAGAGGTAAAATGTTGCCTTGTTATCCTACATTTCTGCTCTGCTTGAGAGCTATCTGTTGACTCCTTAACATGCATACATTATCATTATCACAGCAGGGTCAGACATCTCTAGTTGCAGAATCTTTATTACAAGACGCAGAGCAAGACAGCTTTCTTTCCCGATCAGACTGCTGGAACCTGAAATGTAGCTCGGATGCTGTGCTATGGCTATTCTCCCGTGTCCTGACTTTTAAAACTAGAGAAGTCACCTTTGCAGGGTTACTCAGCTCTTGCAGAAGAGCCCACAGCCTATTTGTTCCTTAATACCTCACTTGGTTTGGTTGCTTGCTATACTGCAGGGGACTCTCTCATTCCAGCTTTTAAACCAAGACAATGATCTACCAGTTCTTTCCCAGGGGCTGGCTTAAAACACACCCCCAGCAGCTCAGCCTGCAGAGAAGGCCTTAGCCATCAGACCATTCTTCACCATCTCTGGGAACTTCTGGCTTACAAGAGGGCTTTTGACAGGTATTCACCATTCTGTTTAATGGATTAGGATTCAGAACATGGTAGTGAAAATAATTTGACTGCCTGACCCGGGGGCCAGAAGTGCAACCAGCAACATGCCAAAAAGCATTGCGTAAAATGAGAACAAATGAGACAGAAGGTAAAAATAGTCATTGCCAGACAAATCCATTCAGCTGTGGTAGGAAGCATCCTGCAACACCTGATCCACTCTATTGGGGAAAACATATTGGCTGCTGTCTTGCCCTGTGTCCAGCCTCTGCCCAGTGCAACAAGGGACATGTTCCCCTTGCCCAGGTATCCCTCACTGTCCTATGCCTTCTTGCTGGGACCTGCGCCAGGTCCTGTGGAGGCATAAATACCAGTGCAGGACCTGGGAAATTCCTGATGCTTTATGCCTCCACTCTAGGACCTGTGCCAGCTGCACTCACAGGCATAGGTCAGAGCAGGTCTGGGCACAAAGTGCATGGAAGTCCTCAGGTCTCATTCTTCTCATCTTTATGCCACTTGGCTGGGGCTGTTCTGACCCAGACCTTCTAATGAAGAATGGGTCAGAACAGGACCCAGCATGGGTCTCCGAGTAGAAACACAGGGCCCCAGGCTGGGACCCGTGCAGTATTTTGCCACTTGCTGAGATGTACCCCTGAAGATCCTGGGGTGAGTCTCTGTAAGTGGGGAGCCTTGACTTGCCCTTAGAGCGGTGCCCTGAGATTCCCCAGGGCATGTTGCTGCAAGCAGGGAAAGCCAGGCACATGTCTGGGGCTGGAGGAGGTGGATCCTATGCACTATGGGAATTTCCATGCAGGATCCAGCTCCTTGGGTCCTGGCAGCACTTGCCTGGGGTGGCCAGAGATTTCCACAGTCCTCCCACGTAATAAAAAGACATCCACCACAATAAGCCAGCCTTTTCCATGGACACTAATGTGACAGGATAAAGGGAATGGAGGTCTATTTGCACTTGTACCTCTATAAAAAGTTTGATGGCTGCAACATCATGCAAGGTCTGTTTCTACACCGAGACTGAGGCAGGGATAACCATGTGTAGATAAGACATGAATGAGGACGGGCAGAAACAGTCTCCTTGCAGTATGCCTTAATTGATAGTCTAAATCCCAAGTATTTAAAGTTCTTGTGTTGTACACAAGGGAATTTCTCTCTGAGCTTTTCCAGAGATGAGGCAATTTTCTTGTAAAGCATGCTCCAAATTAAAGCCACCCTCAAAATGCATATCCTATCCTCAATGTGCATAATCTAGCCATAATTTTAAAAAGGGATTATTTTGCCCTATAAAGAGCAGCAGAGATCAAGCAAGATATAAACATTCTTTATTTTAGGTGTTTTTGCTAATTTTCATTCAGTTTTTCCTCCACAGGAACACTACATGCCAGAAAAATCAGTTAGATTGGAAGAGTATTCAGAGAGCTTCACATTCAGTACGACTGTCTGACAGTTTCAACAAGGATGGGGTGTTCGTGTAAGAAGTGTCTGAAAATGTTCCCTGGAAATATTTGACTCTGACAGAACCATTTTCATGTTTTTCTTTTCTTTTGGACTTGTTCCAGTTACCAGATTTGTTTCAGTCCTTTCAATGTCTGACCACAGCATTTTCTTAGAACAGCTGGATTGATGGGAGCTGGGTGTTTTGTAGGTGAGCATTTGAGAGGACTCCTTACAGTTCTGCAGTGGTTTACTACACCCAGCACTGAGTGACTGTAGCATGCTCACCACAATTAGTAACCAACCCCATAACCAAGGTGTATAATGTTGAGAGGCAGATGGAACTGATGCCAGTCACAAGGACCATTAATGGAACATGGACCACATCCCCGTGTAACGTTTTGGCTGCAAGGCCTGGCATTTCAGAAGGTGATAGGGAGAAGTTGAGCAAGAAACCCTCTTCAATGATTAACAAATCCACAAGTTCACTGCTATGCTGATCATGACCATCAAAACAGAAGCCTAGTTCCCCCCACTACCATTACTGTTTCTACTTGGCTCATCATGAAGGTAGGCAACCAGTTCATCTGTGGTCACATCACATATACCTGGACATCATGGTATTACCAAAGAGGGACTAGAGATCTTTCTGCAAGAAGTATAGAAAAGGCAGTGCATGTACGTGACACTGTACCCTTGCAAATCACTAACTGTACCATCTTTGAGCTCTCAAGGATGTAAAAAGGCTCAGTGTACCTTTTGGTGGTTAGTACCAAGACCATACACAATCACGTAACAGGTTGCAACTGGAACAGTCTGGTAGATACTTAGGGTTCCAGCAGACAACTTTTATTAATAATGCTAGAGTGACTCAGCATGCTTCCCACCAGATGCTGGCACCCCAGTTCAAGTGAAAAGGGTAACAAATAGTTTTGAAAATATACACAAGTCATTTTCTCTGTTCATTCCCCCTCCAAAGTAATAGGTTTCATAAACACCTTAATTCAAGGAAAAGTAAAGCTTTATATTTCCGCTGAAGGTTATCAAGCCATTTTGTATTTTCCCCTGGTTCATCAATAACTAGGAATAGTGTGGGCTGGATAATTAAACAGCTTCCTCCCAGCAGATTCTTACAAGGATGCCACAAGCTTGTGACATCACAACTATTTCCATGACAACTGACAACAGGACTGAATCAAACAAGAGCAGGCCAGTTAGAAAGAGTTTTGTTCGGTTGGCCACCTTGTTAAATGACAGCAACGAGGGAAGAAATTACAGGAGATTATGTAACAGTTTAATGGTTTCATCAATAAATACACTTCTATTAAGAGACTGCCCAAGTGGTTTTTTGTTTCTCTAAAGATTAAACCTTGGCTAAATAAAGTTCGAAAGGTACACTTTTATAATGCATAAGTCATTTTAAATGCATCACTAGCTTAGGCTTCAATTGCCTTAAGAACACTTCCAAATACCGCCTAGATCAGGAAGTACCTATTGTTCTTTTACCTCAAGTCCAGCCTTCTCTTTCCAGCAAGAAAACAGGGTGAGGGTTTTGTTCTTTTTAAAAAGAAAAATTTTGCCAAAAGCCTTTCAAGCAGCCTGAACCTGGCTCTGAGGCATAATCTATGAGCAACAGATACAACGCTGAAATTTCTACACAGTGACAAATCACTGGTAAAAAGATTTTTTCTTATGCCAGATATAAAATGTGTGCAGCATTTGGAGATGTGCAACAAGGAGATGCTTGAAGTCACTCAGAAATTCTAAGACATGTAGCAGTTTCAAGGGAGGAAAAGCCAAGGCAGAAATAGGGAACCAGATTCTCCATCATGTAAACCAACATGACTCCAATGGAGGGATGCCAGTTTATGAGCTGACAGTCTGGCCCAGTGACTGCATCAACAATAGATAATTACATTCTTGTAGGCAAACATCTTGTTTGAGTGCATACAATGCACTGCATCCACAGCAAGCACTCTGCAAGCAGTGGGGTGTGAAGGGCAGAGCAGGGATTTTTTTTTTTTTTTTTTTTTTTTTTTTT
>NW_017729017.1:5823659-5827125 GCF_001723915.1 Gavialis gangeticus | reverse complement strand
TTTTTTTTAAATGAAGTGGACCATTACTGTGCTGAGAACAAGCAAGGCACAACAACTTCTCTTCCCCTGCTTTGACAGCTGGAGGGGTTCAGGTAAAGAAAGCCAAAAGCAGTCAAGGCTCTTCACAGGCACAACCAATACCCTGAGTTGTTAAGATAGGTATGAAGGGTGGGTAGGGGCATACAGGCTTACACTGTAAGGTATAACTGAACTGTTGTAATTGCTACTGTAGCACCTACAGTCTATGCTACCACTGCACATCTGTGCAGATTTTAGGAGTAGAGCTTTTAGCTTTGCTCAGCGACTGTAGTCATAAAGAGAGGATGCAAATGCCCAAGTAACCATCATAGCAGTTTTCCCTTGGTTAAAAGGGGGCAGGGGTATGTCCACTGTTGCAGCTCACTATTATAGACTTGCCCTGAAGAGGAACCAGGACGCTTCTGCTGCACACTGACAAGGCAAAACTTGGGGGATTCCACACAAGGACACAAGATGCAGCTGGCATGAACTGGGACTAGAAGTTATTCTCTGCTCTATACCCAAGAAGACGATGTTTAATCTGGTGCAGAAGATGTTTCTTCTGAACCAAAGAGGAAATTACACAGTCAAATGGGTCGCCAACTGGCTGGAGGGCCGCACCCAGAGAGTGGTAGTGGATGCATCATTTTCGACTTGGAGGGATGTGGGCAGTGGGGTTCCGCAGGGCTCGGTCCTTGGGCCCGCACTGTTCAACATCTTCATCAGTGACTTGGATGAGGGGCTAAAAAGCACCCTGTTCAAATTTGCTGATGACACTAAGATGTGGGGGGATGTGGGCACGCTAGAAGGAAGGAATAAGCTACAAATCAGACCTAGACAGGTTACAGGGGTGGGGGGGATGAGAACAGGATGGGATTCAACACTGACAAGTGCAAGATGATGCACCTGGGGAGGAAGAACCAGCACCATACCTACAAGCTGGGGAACTCCCTCCTTGTCAGGGCGGAAGCAGAAAAGGGTCTTGGAGTCATCATTGACTCCAAGATGAACATGGGCCGGCAGTGTGGGGATGCAGTCAGGAAGGCCAACCGTACCTTGTCATGCATCCACAGATGCATCTCAAGCAGGTCCAAGGAGGTGATCTTCCCCCTCTATGTGGCACTGGTCAGGCCACAGCTAGAGCACTGCATCCAGTTCTGGGCGCCGCACTTCAAGAGGGATGCGGACGACACGGAGAGGGTCCAGAGGAGGGCTACTCACATGATCAGGGGGCAGCAGGGCAGGCCCTACGAGGAGAGGCTATGGGACCTGAACCTATTCAGCCTCCACAAGACAAGGAGGAGGGGGGATCTAGTGGCCTGTTACAAACTAGTCAGGGGGGGACCAGCAGGCATTGAGGGAGTCCCTGTTCCCCCAAGCACTACCAGGAGTGACTAGAAATAACGGTCACAAGCTGGCAGAGGGTAAATTCAGATTAGACATCAGACAGCGCTACTTCACTGTCAGGGCAGCTAGGATTTGGAACCAACTTCCAAGCAAAGTGGTGCTGGCTCTTACCTTTAAGACAAGGCTAGACAAATCACCTTGCTGGAGTCCTTTGACCCCAGTACACTTCCCTGCCATGGCAGGGGCTCGGACTTGATGATCTGCTCAGGTCCCTTCCGACCCTACTAACTATAAAACTATTAGCAGCATTATTCCTACAGAGTAGCTTGAAGCTGGGAGAGGGTACAGAAATCCCTGGTGCACAGCACAGCTGCTCAGAGTGTGTACTATCATCAGAATTTGGGCCTTAGGTAATGCTCTGCTTTCAGAACTTTTTGCATATTCAGCAAGACAACCTACAACTAGTTACACTCGGGTGGTCTTTTGCTCTACTTGATGGCAAAGTATCCCTTTTTCCTTTGCTTTTTGAAAAAAGGTTCTGTTCTGCAGAGACTGATACAGCAAAGCAAACAAAAGGTATCCAAATTCTAGTTATTACTCTTGAGCTAGTCCAGCTGAAGTGAGAATAACCAGTGCAAAGCGTGTGACTTGCTGTGCTTATGGTTGCACTGTACTCACTCATGAGCTCCATTAACATTTCTGGAGGCACACATCAGGTAGTCAAGTCCTGCAATAATCAGAGTTATTCTGTTTTTCCCCCCCCCCCCCCACATAGAGCTACTGGAGAACAGGTCTGGCAAGCATGGGTATAATACTTAGGTACAAATCTCTGGAGGAACATGAGTGTGTTCTATCCTGTGTTCATGCTGCACAGTAGTTGTGTTAGCAGTGGCTAACTGTCCTAACTCCAACTAGTCAGGACATCCATACGTGCTACAGTCATACCTTTGGTTGCCACATGGACCTAACCTTAGCCTACACACAAAGCAAGTTTCCTAGAATATAGCAATAGTCAGGTAACAAGCAGTGCTATAGGGTGCTTGCAGCAGACCCATCAATATCGGGGATAAAAACAAACAAAAAGCCTGTATGCAAGTGAAAGAAAACGAGGCAGGAAAAAAAAGCAAGCGTTACGAGAAGCCAAAAAAGTTAATTTCCCGTAGGAGCTATACGCTACAATTTCTGCTTTGGGGAAACCAGACATGAAGAGATGCAGGAACTACATCCATTCCCCCCTCATTTCATGAGACATTTACAGCCCCTTTAAAAAAAAAAAAAACCCACAAAAAGCCCCAAAAACCCAAAAGGGAAGCCCACACATACTGAAGTGCTGGAAAAAGCAAAGATTGCTTCAAAGCCTCCCTGTCAGGACATTCACTTTTGAAAGTATTGGCCCAATTCTGTCCCTCCATTCAACATAATTCAAGAGATTAAGCGCTGCTCAGTTCTCCTCATCCTGCTGTGCAGCAACTTCAAGGAAGCTCTGACACACGTACGCCAACATCACTGAAGGGCACTGCTTCACTGTCTGGCTTCAGTGGCACGTGTCCATCTACAGGAGAGCAGAACTGGGCTCAGGGCATAAGGGGAATCGCCATGTAAAGAACAGGTAAGAGGAGATCACAACAAGTCATGTCTATCGCAGTTAACACTCATGCGTAATGAATCAGATGAGAGAAAGACATCCTTTTTTCCGAGTCTGTTCACTTTCCACACACAACTGCCATCTGTGCAGGGACACTTGCAATGCTCCCGCTGCTGAGCCCGTTCTTGCCAAGTAATCATGGAAAGGAGGCAGGTGCCTAATTTATCACCGGTGTTGGTAAGGACAGCACCTGGCCTGGCCTGGGGCATCTGTCACCCACCCTGCCATCTGTCCCCAGAGCTGCGCTGAGGGTAGGGCGCGGCACCGCTCAACCACTCCAGGGCTCAGTGCCAGGCAGCGCCCGCAACACAACACGGGCACAAGTAAGCCCCGACGCCCTGCTCCTCAGCCCGCGCTGGGGCCATCAAGGGGCGGCGCCGTACGAGGGAAGGACCGGGTCTGGGTTTCGGACGCTCGGGCTTCTCCACATGGCGGCGGGCGGGGCGGGGCGGGGCG
>NW_017729017.1:5820306-5823383 GCF_001723915.1 Gavialis gangeticus | reverse complement strand
CCCGCCCCGCCCCGCGAGCCCGAGCCCCGGCCCCGGCCCTAGGCAGGGGCACCGCTTACCTCGCTTTGCGGCCTGCTGCAAACGCCCTCCCGAGCCCCGGCCGGAAAGCGCCACTGTGGGGGGGCGGCCTTAAAGTGGAGGGGCCAAGTGGGGTGAGGAGCCGCCCGGGGCCTCAACGGAGAGGCGATTGGGCAAGAATCCCCAACTCCCTCACCACTGACTGGATGCGAAGGCTGCCTGTTATGCGGCTTAGACCCTCACCACTGATTGGTGGAGGGGCGGGGCCACATGACAGGCAGCCCACGCAGCCAATTCCCGGGGAGAGGCGGGGTAGTAGCTATCTGGTACCCTGGGAGCGGGCGAGCACTGTCCCTTCTCGCTTTCCCTTCACACGCGTTTTTGTGGCGGCGGCTTGTCCTACAGCCCGGGCTCCGGACAAGGAAACGATGTCCCGAGACCCCGCCCGGCGGCTGGACTTCGCCACCGAGGCTCCCCGGAACTCCTGGTCCTAGGCACCTTTCTGAATCTCGAGGAAAGTCTCTTCTACATCCTTTTGTCCCCTGCCTGTGGGGAGCGGCCTGTCCGCGGCTCTTTTTCTAGTCCGTGAATGTCCCTGCACCCACATCAGTCACCTCGAGTGTAATGACCTAGTTCAGTACTCCACGTCTCAACCTGGTTCTCAGCCTTTTCACACACAAGGCACCCCTTAGACATCGCCTGAGCTTTCACGTGTTTTTCTGACTAGAAAAATATCAGTGCAATTCTTCTGGTGCAAAAAACTCAGGAAGACCCCAGCAGAGCAGCTGACCTTTCTGACACAGTGGATTCCTACTCAAGATCTCTGGGATTATCTGGTGGGTCCCGTGTAGGTGGTTCCTCACCTCACGGTGCTCATATTCTGTGACCCCCTTCAGACTCCCTCTCGAGCCACACTTGGCAAGCACAGCACAGCGCTAACTTGTGTGGCTGTTGCAGCTGAATGCTTCCTCTGACTCACTGAATCCTCCTGCTGCCCAAGAAATACATTGTCCAAATGATCAGTATTGTGGGTAGCCCTAGAATTTCCCACCCCATTTTTAAAGAGTTTCTGTAGTATAATTATTTAATTGCCCAGAATGTATTTGAGAAAGATACGGCACAGTCATGGAAATACTTATCATTTCTTTCTCCAAAACAAATACTTTATACCACTTTGCTCTCTTGCACTCTTGGGCCCCAGAATAATTTTATATAGACTCATCTGTAAAACCAACTTATCTTGTTCCTTCCCCACAACCTTGCTCCTGCTATCAAGTTCTGGGCCATGATTTCAGATGCACAATCATACAGGACTAACAGGAGAGCTAGGAAGTCACTTCCCCATCAGCACACAATAGCCGCCTTTTTTTAGTTTTGGGGGAGAGGCAATGTGAAAATGTTCAAGGATTGAAGCCTGCCTCCACTTCACTCCTTGTGCACATTCAAGACATTTCTGAGGAAGGCAGCAAGCTGCTTTTAATCAGCTGGCGTGATAAGGGAATTTAGAAGGCCACATTAAATATTTAAGAGGCTTTAAATGTCTGTAGCTGATGGCAATAGGGATTTAGGGTGCATTTTTTTACTCTATTAAAAACAAAATTTTGTAAACCACTGTTTTCTGTGACTGATACCAAGATGCTTTGACACCCTAGCCTCATAAACATGGGCAATCTTTAGGTACTAACTCCATGCACAATTTTCAGTCCTGCAAAACAAGAGCAACACATATTCTCCCTTGGAAGGTCCTAGTCAAATGGTTTGAAGTGGGTTCTTCAGCCAGAAACACAACTGATAACATTCTTTGCTGGGGGAGGAAGACTAGCATCCCTCTCCTGTTACACTCCTTCAAGTGCAGTAGCAGGTCTGGACCACAGAATTTTAAATGCATGTGCAGGGCCAACACGTGGGAGGTGCACATGGGTGCTCGTGCACCCCTTGAGCGTGGTGGTACACCCCCTACAAAAAGGTGCTGCTGATGCTGCCAGTGGCATTTGCATGTGGTGTGCAATTCCCACTGGCCACCGTGGACACTGCCGGTGGTGACTACGGGTGATCACCGACCTTTGGTCAGCACTCGTCACCCATCCTGCCCTCCTCCTGCTGCTGACAGCACCAGCAGCATCTGCAGGCGCTCCCCTGCTTACCACCACTGCGCTCCCACCGCTGCCATGCCCCCGCCCAGCCACCGGAGGGGGGGGGCACGAGTCATTCATGTGCATGTGTTTACCCTTTGTGCACTACTGCTCCCCCCATTTGAACTCACTACTGGTCAAAAGACAAGGAAATAATGATGTGCTGCTCCTATGAGTTTTGACCTTTCCTTTCCCTCTCTCTTTGTATTTAGCAGGTTTGCTAAGTTTTAAGAAATGGTACATAAGTGAACTATAAAAGTTAGGGCAAGTTTGGACCTGTCCTGAAGTTACTTTCTCCTGCCAGGGACAAGGCTTCTCACATTAGGAGGAAGTGTATTTTACCATCACTGACCAGGAATTTCTTAATGGACATTAAACAATAATAGAATCATAGAAAATTTGGGTTGGAAGGAACCTCAGGAGGTCATTTTGTCCTACCCCTGCTCGAAGGAGGACCATCCCCAACTAGATCATTCCAGGCAGGGCTTTGTCAAGCCAGAGTCCAGAAAGGTGATACCCCCCCTCTACGCGACATTGGTCCGGCCTCAACTGGAGTACTGCGTCCAGTTCTACGCACCTCACTTTAGAAGGATGTGGCCTGCCTTGAGGGTTCAGAGGAGGGCCACCCGCTTGGTTGGAGGGCAACAGGGCAGGCCCTATGAGGAGAGGCTGACAGACCTGAACCTGTCAGACTCAGCAAGTGGAGGCTGAGCGGGGATTTGGTGGCTGCCTACAAACTCGTTAGGGGAGATCAGCAGCAAATAGGAAGGGTCCTATTCCCCCCAGCAGCACCGGGGGTGATGAGGAACAATGGCCAGAAGCTGCTGGAGAATAGGTTCAGGTTAGAGATTAGGGGGCACCATTTCACTGTTAGGGTGGCTAGGATCTGGAACCAACTTCCTAGGGAACTGGTCCTCGCTCCTACCT
>NW_017729017.1:5819155-5820230 GCF_001723915.1 Gavialis gangeticus | reverse complement strand
GTCAGACTAGATGATCTGTTCAGGTTCCTTCTGACCCCAAACTACTATGAAACTATGAAGCCAGGCCTTAAAAACCTCCCAGGATGGAGATGCCACCACTTCTCTAGGTAACCCGTTCCAGTGCTTCACTACCCTTGAAATGACAAAGTTTTTCCTAGTATCCAACCTGAACTTCCCTTGCTGGTAATTAAGACCATTGCTCCTTGTTCTGTTATCTGCCACCCCTGAGAACAGTCTAGCTCAGGGGTGAGCAAAATATGGCCCGTGGGCTGAATCTGGCCCACCAGGCACTTTCATCTGGCCTGTGGCACCCACCAATGAACTGTGCCCCACCTAGCCCTTCCACCCACAAGGGTGACAGCGAGGTGCCTACATCTGCCCCCAACATACCCTATTATGCCTTGCTCCCATCCACATGGGCTCTCACTGGGTGGAGCTGCTGCTGCAGGACTCCCTGCATCCTGCTCCCTCTAGGCAGCAGGTAGGGAAGCATGGGGTGGGGCTGCAGCTGGGCGGAAGCACGGCGTGTGCAGCTGGGACTGGTGGCAGTGTGGAGCCCGTGCCCACGGGGCTGGGGACAGCACAGAGCTGGGCTGGGCAGTGTGTGGGTATGAGGGAGGGTGGGGGACCCCTCCCACACTCCTCCCATGGCATGTAGTTCTGTCAAGCGGTGGGGGCAGCAGCAGAGTGAGGCACTTGTGCTTTGTGTTGGTGCCTAGCTCTGGCCAGCGCTGCACATCACAGTGAGAAGCACAGCTCCCGTGGGGCTGTCTTTATGGCCAGTGCTTCCCGCACTCACATGGCACGGGAGGGAAGCCCCAAGCACTGGAGCCAGCTGGGGCGAGGAAGGCAGCCGCTTCCTTCCCCTGCCGCATAAGTGCTGGGAAGAGCAGGGGATAAAGACTGCCTGGCAGGGGCTGTGCTCCTTGCTGCTATGTGCAGTACTGGCCATAATCAGGCACCAGTGTCCCTACCTGCTGCTGCACCATGGGGGGAGTTTGAGGGAGTCCCCACACCCCTCCCACCCCACAAACACGATACACAGACACAGGCACTCCCCCCCCCCCCCCCCCCG
>NW_017729017.1:5814280-5818692 GCF_001723915.1 Gavialis gangeticus | reverse complement strand
CATCATATACGCCCACACCCAATGACACCCCCCTACACAATATAAAAGACTAAGAATTTATTTCTGAGTTATTAAAAGAGATAGCAACCCCTCCTGCCCAAAACGAGTAGTTCCAGGGGGAAAGAGTGGCAAAAGCCAGGGGATTAGGGGTGGGACTGGCTCCTACCCTGGGGGTCTTTAGTTCATCTAGCCTGGTCTTAAAGACCCCCCTGGCTCCTACCCTGGGGGTCTTTAAGAGGAGGCTAGATGAACACCTTGCTGGGGTCGTTTGACCCCAGTACTCTTTCCTGCCATGGCAGGGGGTCAGACTTGATTATCTGCTCAGGTCCCTTCCAGCACTACAAACTATGAAACTATGGACCTCTGGTCCCAAGATGGCAGCTGTGAAGGGGCAGGTCTACCCATGCAGCCCTTGACAGCTCACCAAATCTTGTTAAGTGGCCCTCTGCTCAAAATAATTGCCCACCCCTGGTCTAGCTCCATCCTCTCTGAAACCAGCCTTCAGGGAGTTAAAGGCTGCTATTAAATCCCTCCTCAGTCTTCCCTTCTGCAGACTAAATAAGCCCAGTTCCCTCAGCCTCTCCTTGTAAGTCATGTGCCCCGGCCCCCAAACCGTCTTTGTTGTCCTCTGTTGGACTCTCCAACTTGTCCGTATTCATTCTGTAGTGGGGGGCCCAAGCAGGACACAGCACTCCAGATGTGGCCTCACCAGTGCAGAATAAAAGGGAATAATTACTTCCTCAATCTGCTAGCAAGGTTCCTACTAATGCAGCCCAGGATGCTGTTAGCCTTCTTGGCAACAAGGTCAGACTGTTGACTCATATTCAGATTATTGTCCATTGTAACCTCCAGGTCCTTTTCTGCAGAGCTGCTGCTTAGCCAGTTGGTTCCAAACCTGTAGCAGTGCATGGGATTGTTCTGTCCTAAGTGCAGGACTTTGCACTTTTCCTTGTTGAACCTCATAAGATTTATTTTGGCCCAATCTTCCAATTTGTCTAGGTCACTCTGAATCCTAGCTCTGCTCTCCAGCATATATACTATATTCCCCAGTGTGTGGCATCTGTGAACTTGCATAGGGTGCAATCCATCCCATCTTCCAAATAGTTAAAGAAAATACTGAACAAAACCAGCCCCAGGACTGACCCCTGGGCACTCCCTTTGATACCAGCTGCCAACTAGACACTGAACCATTGATCACTACTCATTGAGTCCAACAGTCCAGCCAGCTTTTCTATCCATCTTCCAGTCCATTCATCCAACCCATACTTCTTTAGCTTGCCTCCAAGAATCCTGTCGGAGACCGTATTAGAAGCCTTGCTGAAGTCGAGGTATACCACAACCATTGCTCTTCCTGCATCCACAGAGCCAGTCATCTCATCATAGAAGGCAATCAGGTTGGTCGGGCATGACTTGCCCTTAGTGAATCCATGCTGACTGTTCCTGATCACCTTTTCCTCCTCCGAGTGCTTAGAAATGGATTCCTTGAGGACCTCCTCCATGATTTTGCTGGGGACTGATGTGAGGCTGACTGGTCTATAGTTCCCAGGATTCTCCTTCTTCCCTTTTTTAAAGATAGGTACTATATTTGTTCTTTTCCAATCATCTGAGACCTCCCCCAGTTACCACAATTTTTCAAAGATAATGGCCAGAGGCTTTGAAATCACATCCGTCAACTCTCTCAGCACCCTCAGATGCATTACATCCAGCCCAATGGATTTGTACATGTCCAGCTTTTCTAAATAGTCCCTAACCTGTTCTTTCACCACTGAGAGCTGTTCACCTCTTCCCTAAACTGTGCTGCCCAGTAGTCTGGGATCCGACCTTGCCTGTGAAGGCTGAGGTAAAAAAGGCAATGAGTACTTCAGCCTTTTCCTCATCATCTGTAACTAGGGTGCGTGCCCCATTCAGTAAGGGACCCACACTTTCCCTGACCTTCCTCTTGTTGCTAATGTACTTGTAGAAAACCTTCTTGTTCCCCTTCATGTCTTGCTAGCTGCAACTCCAACTGCACTTTGGCTTTCCTGATTTTATCTCTGTATGCCCAAGCAATATTCTTATACTCCTACCTAGCCATTTGTCCAAGCCCCCACTTATTCTAAGCTTCCTTTTTGTGTGTAAGCTCACCAAAGAGTTCTCTGCTAGGCCAAGCTGGTTACCTGCCATATTTGCTATTCCTCCTGCACATTGGGATAGTTTGTATCTGTACCCTCAGAAAGATTTCTATAAAATATGACCAGCTCCCCTGGACTGGTCTCCCAGGGCATCCTGCCTATCAGTTCCCTAAGAGAGCCAAGTCTGCTTTTCTGAAGTCCAAGGTCCATAATCTGCTGCTCTCCTTTCTTCCTTTTGTCAGGATCCTGAACTGAATCATCTTGTGGTCCATTAAGTCTGTTTGGAAAAAAAGCAAGCAACTTTGCTAAGAAGCCTGCCGCATCACCAAAACAACAAAACAAAACAAAAAAACCCTGAAGTAAAATTTTAAAATGCTTCATTTTGCTGATTTCAATAAACCAAATTACTTTGGGGCATTTCTAAAGTTTATTCTTAGTCTAATACAGTGTTTTTCAATCTGTGGTCTGCTGACCCCTGAGGTCCCCAGACTATTCTAAGGGGTCTGTGAAAGATGACTATGATCAATCAGAAGCACGTGAATACCCACACTTACAATCCAAAGGGGACCACACCTCCATTCAAAATTGTTCAGGGGTCCACAAATGAAAAAAAGATTGAAAACTACTGGTCTACTACATTCACAAGCAAGTGGCTGCAGGTGGAGGTAAAATGGTGCCTTGTTATCCTACATCTCTACTCTGTTTGAGAGCTATCTATTGACTCCTTAACATGCATATGTTATCATTATCACAGCAGGATCAGACATCTCTAGTTGCAGAATCCTTATTACAAGAAGCAGAGCAAGACAGCTTCCTTCTCAAATTCCAGCAGGCTTGTCAGGAATGTGGCTCAGATGCTGTGCTGTGGCTGTTCTCCTGTGTCCTGACTTGTAAACTGGAGAAGTCATCTTAGCCTCAGGGCCAGTTCTCAAGGAAGGAATGGTTGGAATCTCAGGCTGAAGAGACAAGGCTGCAGTAATTTTCATTTATCTTGCAGCAGACTGACCGTTTCCTGTTGTACCTCATCACCTTTTGCAGGGTCACTGCCCTCATAGAAGAGCCCACAGCCCGTTTGTTCCTTATAGTTTCATAGTTTCATAGTTGCTAGGGTCGGAAGGGACCTGAGCAGATTATCTAGTCCGACCCCCTGCCATGGCAGGAAGAGCACTGAGGTCAAACGACCCCAGTAAGGTGGTCATCCAACCTCCTCTTAAAAACCCCCAGGGTGGGAGCCTGCACCACCTCACTTGGAACCTTAATATCTCATTTGGTTTCATTGCTTGCTATACTGCAGGTGACCCTCTCCTTCCAGCTTTTAAACCAAGACAATGATCTGCCAGTTCTTTCCAAGGGGCTGGTTTAAGTGCACCCCCAGCAGCTAGCCTGCAAACAGTCCCTCTCAGAGGTCAAGAGGCCCAGGCCACTTCCATTTTTTGAGGCTCCTGGTATATTAAAAAAATATTAATTTATAGTGCACTACAGGTGGTGTGGCCCAGTAAATGGGCCTGTGAATGAGGCCCGAGCCAAGTGGCCCTCCTGGCCCCCGCTGTGATAGGCCCTGCCTGCAAAGAAGGCCTTAGCCATCAGCCCATTCTTCACTATCTCTGGGAACTTCTGGTTTACAAATCCAACCCTGCACAGCTACCAGCCTAAGGAAAAGGGAGAGGGAAGGATACAATGTATCCCAGGGCTGAGCCAAATAGGCCTGGGGGGCACCTGTCAAGGGGTGTGGCTACCCTTATGGCACTCAACAGCTCACTAAAAACTCATTAAGTGGTCCATCATCCAAAATAATTGCCTGCCCTTGATGTATCCAAGCAGAACCACAGAGAAAAGTAACAGTCTACAGGGAAGTGTGAGCAAAGCCTGAGGTGGCTTTCAGCACTGCCAAGCAGCAGCCCTCTGATGGGAGGAAGTTTAGGGAGCAGGGACAGCCCTGCAAGCCTGCTGTAAGAAAGCGTTTTAAGTGCCCCTGGGGCACCAGCCTCCACAGGAAAGGCTGGCTTTCCTCAACTGCTCTGGCAGCCCTGCACAGTAAGGCAGTACAGCTCCAGAAAGAATCCTCCTCCTGGCTGTGCCACAGCCGCCTTGGAGGCATCCACACGAAATGCTGCTGCTGCATAAAGGAGTATCAGCCCTTGCTCAGACTGAAGGACAGAGCTGCAACTGGCAGAAATGTTCATGTTGGCAGGAGGGAGTGAAGAGCGGAATCTGCTTTGGGGCTCTCTCAGATCACTTTCCCCCACAGAGGAACAGCAAGGGATTAATCCTGTCCACAGCATCTAAAAAGGTGTAAAATCC
>NW_017729017.1:5806077-5809280 GCF_001723915.1 Gavialis gangeticus | reverse complement strand
AGGAATCTGCTTTGGGGCTCTCTCAGATCACTTTCCCCCACAGAGGAACAGCAAGGGATTAATCCTGTCCACAGCATCTAAAAAGGTGTAAAATCCTACACAGACAGAGGGCTTTTGGCAGACATTCACCATTCTGTTCAAATCCACAAGTTCACTGCTATGCTGATTATGACCATGAAATCAGAAGCCTAGTTCCCCCCACTACCTTTATTGTCTCTACTTAGCTCATCATGAAGGCAGGCAACCAGTTCATCTGTGGTCACATCACACCACATATACCTGGACATCATGGTATTACCAAAGAGGGACTAGAGATCTTTTTGCAAGAAGTATAGAAAAGGCAGTGCATGTACATGACACTGTACCCTTGCAAATCACTAACTGTACCATCCTCGTGCTCTCAAGGATGTAAAAAGGCTCAGTGTACCTTTTGGTGGTCAGTACCAAGACCAAAGTCAATCACTTAACAATATGTTGCAACTGGAACACAGCCTAATAGATACTTAGGATTCTACCAGACAAATTTATTAATAAAGCTAGAATGAATCAGCATAATGGTAGTTGTAGCAGGCAAACTTAGTTGTGCTAAGGCTCTTAGAAATAGTCCAGGCCTTCCTGAAACTAAACAATAAAATTGAATAGAGCACTTGTATGGCCCTGGGAGATGTGAGTGCTGTATTGGTGTGTTGGTGAGCAAGGCACAACAGTTTGCTTTTAAGAAATGTGCCTGGCACAGTGCCAGGGAAATGGTGCACCATATAAGGAATGCTTAGCACAGTGCCATGGGATTGGACAATTTGGTATGAAAAAGTTATAAAAAGTAGTTAACACAAAGCTTGTGACATCACAACTGTTTCCATGACAACTGACAACAGGACTGAATCGAACAGGAGGAGGCCAGTTAGTGAGAGCTTTATTCTGGCACCCACCTTGTTAAATGACAGCAATGAGGGAAGAAATTATAGGAGAGTATGTAATCATTTAATGGTTTCAGCAATAAATACATTTCTATTAAGACACTGTGCTGCCCAAGTGGGTTTAAAAAAAAAAAATCAAATCTTGGCTAAATATAAAACCTATAAAAGTAGGGGTACACCGATATATCAGTTGGTTATTGGATCGGCACCAACAAAAGGAGAAATTACATTATCGGTTATCGGGTTTTTTTGGTTGTTGTGGTTGATAGTTATGGGTGTGTGCCCAGAGCACCCTGGTGAGTGCAGTCTGGTTCCTGTGCCCCACTGCTGGCCTGAGCCATTGGCAGACTACAGGTCAAGGACAGCCATCATAAGGCGCCGCACTCAGCAACAAAGGGACCGTTACCAGCTCCTGCTGCCTCTGCCATGGCAATGCCATGTACGCAAGGGGCCTGAGTATCAGGGTTGTCGTGAAGATGTTGAGCTGCACGCAGGCAGGGTAAGGCACCATGTGAAGGACATTCCACTCTGTCAGGCACCGGTCGACTTTCATAGATTTATAATAGACAAGGGAGCTGGAAGGGACCTCATGAGATCATTGGGTCCATCCCCCTGCCCAAAAGGCAGGAAGTCAGCTGGGGTCAGATGACCCCATCAAGATAATCATCCAAATGCTTCTTGAACATGTCCAGAGTAGGACTTTGCAAAACCGGCTTCTCCCAGGCAGCTATGGGAACTCGGTTGTGTGAAGGCCAGCTGATGCTGTGAGGCAGCAGTGTGCTCTGGGGCTCCAAATGTGCCCAGTGCCACTGTCTGCACAAGAGTCCACACTGCCTGCTCGAGACGGCAGCATAGGTTGCATAGACAGCCGGGCTGAGGGTAGGAGCCATAGGCAAGGGGGCGATGTGCATGGAAATTAGGTGGTCTCCACCTTCCTCATCAAAGGCCAGAGCACACCAGGAGGTGTGTGTGTTTTAAATGCAACCCCCCCCCCCAAAGGTTTATTTATGTCAGGAGTTTAAAATGCCTTGCGCTATTACTAAATATCAGTTACCAGATCGACATCGGCTGATATGGTTGGTTAATCATTGGCTATCGGGATGGGCCAAGAAAATCATTATTGGTGTACCCCTATCTGAGATAATGCTTCTATAATGCATAAGTCATTTTAACTACATCACTAACTTATGCCCCAATTGCCTTAAGAACACTTCCAAGTACTGCCTAGACCAGGAAGTACCTATTGTTCTTTTACCTCAAGCCCAGCCTTCTCTTTCCCTCAAGAAAATAAGGTGAGGGTTGTATTTTCTTAAAGAAAAATTTGCCAAAAGCTTTCCAAACTGCTTTTTAAGTTGCCTTTATCAGGCTCTCTAAGGCACTATGTATGACCAACAACTAAAAAGTTGAAATTTTGCATCGTGACAAATCACTGGTAATAAAGAATTTTCTTATGACAGATATAAAATGTGTGCAGCATTTGGAGATGCTTGAAGCCACTCAGAAATTCTAAGTATATAAAAGTTTTGAGGGAGGAAAAGCCAAGACTGAAATAGGGAACCAGATTCTCCGCTGATGCAAATTGACATGACTCCAGTGGAGAGATGCCAGTTTATGAGCTGACAGTTTGGCCCAGTGACTGCACCAACAATAGATAATTGGATTATTGTAGGCAAACATCTTGTTCAAGTGTATAGATGCACTGCATTCACAGCAATTACTCTATGTGCACTGAATGTGAGGGTGGGGAGGGAAGGGCAGAGATTTACAAAAGAAAGTGGACCATAAGTGCAGAGAACAGCAAAGCATGGCCCATCAGCTTCTCTTGTCTCTGCTGTGACAGGTGGAGAGGTCCAGGTAAAGGAAGCCAAAAGCCGTCAAGGCTCTTCACCAAAGCTGCTCTACACAAGCACAGCCAATACCCTAAGCTATTAAAATTGGTATGAAGGGTGGATAGGGGCATATAGGCTTACATGGTGAGGTACAACTGTCTGTACTGATGTAATTGCTACTGTAGCACCTACAGTCTACGCTACCACTGCATCTGTACGGACTTTAGTAGGAGTAGAGCATTTAGCCTTGCTCAGTGACTGTAGTCATAAAGAGAGGATGCAAATGCCCAAGTAACCATCATAGCAGTTTTCCCTTGGTTAAAAGGGGGCAGGGTATGTCCACTGTTGCAGCTCACTATTATAGACTTGCCCTGAAGAGGAACCAGGACACTTCTGCTGCACACTGGCAAGGCAAAACTTGGGGATTCCACACAAGGACACAAGATATAGCTCGCAT
>NW_017729017.1:5798527-5801077 GCF_001723915.1 Gavialis gangeticus | reverse complement strand
AGCAGTTTTCCCTTGGTTAAAAGGGGGCAGGGGTATGTCCACTGTTGCAGCTCACTATTATAGACTTGCCCTGAAGAGGAACCAGGACACTTCTGCTGCACACTGGCAAGGCAAAACTTGGGGATTCCACACAAGGACACAAGATATAGCTCGCATGAACTGGGACTAGAAGTTATTCTCTGCTCTATTCCCAAGAAGACAATATTTAATCTGGTGCAGAAGATATTTCTTCTGAACCAAAGAGGAAATTAGCAGCATTATTCCTACAGAGTAGTTTGAAGCTGGGAGAGGGTACAGAAATCCCTGGTGCACAGCACAGCTGCTCAGGGTGTGTACTGTCATCAGAATTTGGGCCTTAGGTAATGCTCTGCTTTCAGAGCTGTTAGCATATTCAGCAAGACAACTTGCAACTAGTTATACTTGGGTGGTCTTTTGCTCTACTTGATGGCAAAGTAGCCCTTTTTCCTTTGTTTTTTGAAAATAAGGCTCTGTTCTGCAGAAACCAATACATAAGGCTCTTACTGAGAGCCCATTCTACCACAGAGTGACACAGGCACGGGCAAACTGGGCAGCTGCCTGGGGCCCAGACAGAAAGGGGGTCCAGAAGTGGTGAAAATAATGATAATTATTATCATTATCACTGGCAATGGGGGGCCCAGTACTAAAAGTTTGCCCAGGGCCACCAGGAGTCTACGTATGGTGCTGACCACAATGTAAAACTTGTGACTTGCTTTGCTCATTGTGGCACTGTACTCACTCACAAGGTCCATTAACATTTCTGGAGGCACACATCAGGTAGTTGAGTCCTGCAATAAGCTAAGCTACTCAGAGTTTTTCCTCTGAGAGCTACCAGAGAACAGGTCTGGCAAATGTGGGTATAACGTTTTGGTACAAAGCTTCAGAGGAACTGCGAGAGGTACTTGATTGTGTTCTATCCTGTGTCCATACTGCAAAGTGGTTGTGTTATCAGTGGCCAACTGTCCTTCCACCATCTTCCGGCAAAGCTCCAAGGCGAGAGAGTTAACAACACATGCATCTGAGTATAGGACTTCAGTTAGGGTAGCATCAGTTATAACAAGAGTGAATTTTGCACTTAAAACTTCCCACTATCCACGGGTAAATAAATTTCTCGAGTTAGTCATAGGCATCTGCAGATCAAATGGTGCAGAATTGTATCCTAATCTGCTCAAAGGATTTTCCAGAGAGCCTATCACAATCACTGTCACAAATAGCACTTAACTCTTGTGAAGTGGGACTTTCTGAATTCTCTTGAGGGTATATCAATACAAAGTACTAACAGAAGTAGTTGCAGAGGTAGATGTACCAAAGCTAGTTTTAGCACAACCAATGCAGATGCTGAGAGCACCAAGGGCATAGCCATACAGATTTTAGAAGCTCATGCTTCTGTAGCTTCACTGCTCTTGTACCTGACTTAGCTAACCTAGTCAGGACATCCACACATGCTACAATCATACTTTTGGTTGCTGCATAGACATAATTTAGTCTACACACAAAGCAAGTTTCATAAAGCAAGAGTCAGGTAACAGCTGTGTCATGGGGTGCTTGCAGCAGACCCATTAACATTGGGGATCAAAAAAAAGCCTGTATGCAAGCAAAAGAAAACGATGCAGAAAAAAAAGTGTTATGAGAAGCCAAAATGTTAATTTCCCGTAGGAGCCATACGCTACAATTTCTGTCTTAGGGAAACCAGACGTGAAGAGATGCAGGAACTACATCCATTCCCCCCTCATTTCATGAGACATTTACAGCCCCTTAAAAAAATCAAAAGGGAAGCCCACGCACACTGAACCGCTGGAAAAAGCAAAGATTGCTTCAAAGCCTCCCTGTCAGGACATTCACTTTTGAAAGTATTGGCCCAATTCTGTCCCTCCATTCAATAACATAATTCAAGAGATCAAGCGCTGCTCAGTTCTCCTCATCCTGCTGTGCAGTAACTTCAAGGAAGCTCTGACACACGTACGCCAACATCACTGAAGGGCACCGCTTCACTGACTGGCTTCAGTGGCACATGTGTCCATCTATGGGAGAGCAGAACTGGGCTCAGGGCGTAAGGGGATCACCATGTAAAGAACAGGTAAGAGGAGATCACAACAAGTCACATCTATCAGTTAACACTCATGTGCACTAAATTATTTAAGAGAAAAACATCCACAGGGTTGGGGATCTGGGGGAACCTCAGCCCAGACTCCAGGCTGCTGTACTCCCAGCCTGGGCAGGGTGAGCTTGGGACAGGGCCTTGCTGCTACTGTTTTTCATAGACATTAGGGCTGGAAGGGACCTCAGAAGATCATTGAGTCCAGCCCCCCAGCCAAAGGGCAGGAAGTCAGCTGGGGTCATAGGATCCCAGAAAGATAAGCATCCAATTTGCTCTTGAAGGTTTTCAATGTAGGTGCTTGAACTACCTCCAATGTCAGGCTGTTCCAGACCTTGGGGGCTCAGACTATAAAGAAGTTCTTCCTTATGTCCACCAGCCTGAAATTGTCCTGGAGGAGTTTGTGACCATTTGACCTTGTCATCCCATGGGGTGCT
>NW_017729017.1:5795427-5798039 GCF_001723915.1 Gavialis gangeticus | reverse complement strand
ATTGGCCGTCTTCCAGTCGTCGGGCACTACACCAGAGCACCAGGAGTTTCCAAAGATCCGTGCCGGGGCTGAGCTATGCTGCTTACCAGCTCCTTGAGTACCCTGGGGTGTAGATTGTCAGGGCCGGCTGACTTGAAGGTATCCAGCTTCTCAAGATGTTCCTTCATGAGGTCAGCATTAATGGAGGGCAAGGGATCTCCCTCACCTGGAACTCCCTGTCCCGTAGCGGGCATGGGCGTCCCATGGGACTGATGAAAGACCGACACAAAGTACCCATTTAATAGGTTGGCTTCTTCCTGGGCATCAGTTGTCAGTTGCTCTATCTGGTTCAGCAGGGGTCGAATGTTGCCCTTGCTTTTCCTCTGGCTTCCCACATATCTGAAAAAGGAGTTTTTATTGTCCTTGATGCTCGAAGCTAGTTGTTGTTAGGTCTTCAAGTGTCTGAAGGATGGTTTTAAAAGATGGTAGACAAAGACTATGGCTATATGGCTGCAGGGAACAGAACAAGAAGCAATGGCCTCAGACTGCATGGAGGGAAATGTAGGTTGAGTGTTAGGATAAACTTTCATTAATTAAGCATTGGAACAGGCTAACCAGAGAGTTTGTGGAATCGCCGCCCTTGAAAGTTTAAGACAGGCTAGACTGATACTTGACTGTGATGGCTTTGATGCAGGGATTGGGGAAAGGGGAAATGGACACTCAAGTAGATAATATCCAGAGGTCCCTTCCAATCCTGCTATTTTGTGCTGGAGGTCACCAGGGGTTGTGTTAACTCATCACGCCAAGTTTTATCAGAGCAGCAGCCTAAAAGGGCCAGAATGCAGCTCAGAATTGGCACTAAGAAGAGAGATTACAAGGAGGGAAGAAACTTTTCATCAGTAAGAGGAAATTGGATCCCATTAGTGCTACTCATTACAGGTTTCTGAGCAAGAATGATATGGCTGTGACTCAAAACCTCATGCAGGAGTGGCAGGCAGGGTGGGTGGTAATGGTAGAAAAAACTAAATCAGGGTTGCAAAACAGCAAAGTCAGGGGGCCTCCTGAAAATGGACAAGCCTTGGAAATAACATCTTCCATTAAAATAAAATTAATACAGCAGTGCATTGCTGTACATGCACTTGGGGGTCTTTAAGAAGAGGCTGGATGCCTACCTGGCTGGACTCATTTGAGTCCCGTTTTTGTTTTGGGGTTTTGTTGTTCTCCCGCCCTGGCGGGAGGTCGGGCTAGAAAATCTACTAGGTCCCTTCCGACCCTAAATCTATGAAACTATAGGACCAGAGCTGCCACACTACCTCAGGGCAGTGCTTCATTTCACCCAGTAGCTCAACTATGGTCAGCATCAGATGCTTCAAAAGAAGAGTCCTCATGGGGCTAGTGTAACAGGGAGCCAGTGGGCTCCAGTTACTTTAAAAGGAAACAGTAGCAGGCTGAACTGGTTCAGGGGGTGCGGGCAGCTACAAAGTGGGCTGACTTAATGTCACCGAAGTAGAAGTGGCAGGACTGAGGAGGCACATGCAGCCAGTGCTTGAGATGAGACAGGCAGCATGGCCCTACAGGCAACAGGGAGAAGAGATCCTGAGCAAGAGGGCTACAAGAGAGGGACTGACTGGCTGGCTGATACCTGAATGGCCCCATGGACTGCAAGTAAGGAGCTGATGGCTAGTGGGGAAGCATGACCCAGCACGAGGAGGATTTACTATATAGCTGGTGGACTCCAAGTTTTAGGTGTCACCAGCTTGTATTTTGGTTTCAGGTTTAAACTGGAGGACCAGGCGTGGCTGCTGGGGGTGGTCTGGAGGCCATGGAGGGTGCCTGAAGGCACGTGAGGCTTTGAGCCTATCTGGGGCAGGTGCAAGCCACTTTGCTGCATGTGCTGAGGGGCATGTGCAGTTCTGAGCCCTGTCAGGGGCCAGGCTCAGGAGACAGACAGGCAGAAGCCTGAAGGATTAAAGCCTGAGCCTGGAAAGGCAACTGAGGTGGTCTGAAGCTGGGAAGGCCAGGCCCAGTGCCCGAAGCGGGCAGGAACCAGGGCTGGGGGCCCATAAGCTGAGGGCTTAGGCCGTGGTGAGCTATTATTACTGGGTGGAGGGCCGCTTACCCAGTTTTGGCAAGCCACCAGGGGCCGCATGGGTATCCCCACCCCTTGACAGGTGCCCCGCCCCTGGTCACCATCTTGGGACTGGAAGTCCCACTCCCTAACCCCTGACCTTTGTCACCAGAAGTGCCCCCCCTTCCCCCAGAAATACTTCTTTCAGCAAGGGGGTTTGCCATCTTGGAACCAGAAAAATACCAAATTATATTCTAAAAATCAGACATCTACTACAACTTTCATTTATTTTATTTCAAAAAATATTTTTGTCCTGATTTACATGTGTTAGTGTAGCATGCATAGAGGTGATTGCACAATAGTTTAAAATGAAGTCTTACACTTGTATATTGCGGGGGGCAGGGGTATGGGGGAGTGGGTATAGGTTTGTTGAGGGCTGTGGCTGTGTGTGGGGAGTGGTGGATAGGCGTGGGGGTGGATGTATGTGGGGTGGGGGAGTATCTGGATGTGTGTCGATGTGTGGGTGGGTGTGGGGTTTGTGGAGGCTGTGAGAGTGTGGGGAAAG
>NW_017729017.1:5782763-5795400 GCF_001723915.1 Gavialis gangeticus | reverse complement strand
AGGGGGAGGGTTTGCCCACAGCCCCGCCCCCCCGGCAGGCAGAGCCCCTGCCAATGCTCCTTCAAGCCTGGACTCTGTGTTCCTGGCCCCAGGGCACCAGCGTGGACCCCCTGGTGCCACTCTCTGCCACTTCCCCCTCCATCTGCCACAGCTGCCCTTCTCATGCCACTTCCCCATCCCCACCCCATCCCCTGCAGAGTGCAGTGACAGCTGGGTGGGAGCGCAGGGCCTGTGCTGGTGCGTCGGGGTCAGTGCTGGCAGGGGCCCATAGCGGGGCAGCAGGAGCATGGGGCACGGGCTGGCAGGAACTCTATGGAGCTGGGCTGGGCTATGCCAGCAGGGAGAGGGGGAAAGCCTGCTTGGGCCCTGTGCTCCTGCTGCCCCGCTCTGGGCCCCTGCCAGCACTGGCCCCAGCGCATCAGCGTGGGCCCTGTGCTCCCACCCACCTGTCGCTCTGCTCTGTGCACCTGCTCACTGGCCTTTCCCCTTTGCCTGATGCAGCCATTCCTGCCTGCTGCTACCACCACACTCCCTTTCACCCCGCCTTTCCGGCACCATGTGGTTCCCGGCTGCAGTGCTGGGACTGCAGGAGCCAGCCTGTCCTGTCCCCAAGGACTGGGGCAATTGCCCATGGTCCTCCCCTGCTTCCCCCCCACTGATTATCTGAACTTCCCTCTCCGGCAGAAGGAGGCTGGAACAGCTCCATGGTCCCAAGCCAGAAGCCTCTTCAATTTATCTTTAGGCCTATCCAATAAAGTGGTAGAGGTTCTCATGATCTTAAAGTTAGTTTTAGTGCAAGGGTGTCTTCTGTTCTGCATTAGGTAGTTGTGATCCTGTGCCAAGCACTGTAGAATTGGCTTCTCCAGATGCTACAACAATATCAATTAACACTATATATAACCTACCCTCTTTTTGAAGATTACTATCATCTTAAACATCCAAGTCTTGTGGCAGCAGGTTCCACGTGCTGAGGAGACTTGTGTGTACACGATTTCTTTTTGTCAGTTTTAAGCACAATGTCTTCCTATTTCACTGGCCTTCCTCTTGTACATCTACTGTGACCAAAGGACAAGCAGTATTTGACTTAAACCATCTAACCCTCATTCCTCATTTACTACTTCATCTTCTTTCAAGGACTGAGGAGTCAGCCTTTCTACTATCCTCATATGGGAAACCTGCTTTCTTGTGAAAAATTCCATGGCTTTTCTGACTGACTTTTAATACCTTTTTGATATGGGAATCTAGTGAATGCTTCACCCCTTCTCCTTGCTTCCATTCTCCTCAAATCCCACTGATTTACCCCACCCTTCTGCTCCAGGAGACTATACTCTTAGGCATTTAAACCCCATTTTATAAATGACAGATCTCAGTCCCTCCAGGGGACTTAATATTTTATGCAGTATTCTAGATCAGTGAGCATGCCACCAGTTTGAATAATGACATGAACAGACAGTATTTTCCTGTATCCTATTCTTTATATAGCCTACATTATTTACTCTCATAGCTGCATTGCCCAAAGTGATTACAGCCATTCTTTTAAATTAAGAACTTCTGTAAAGTGCTCCCCCCACCCCCTCGGTCCTTACCACTGTGAAGCTGTAGAGTGAACTGACAGGCTTGACCAAGGAAAAGGCAACATGGTCATGAGAAGAACAGCACTCCTGTGTGCCCTTTTGCAGAAGGGCAAACAGCAGAAAAGCAGGTTATAGTACTTCAGCTGATGCAGGAGGAGGACTGCTCTTATACCTACATCACAGCACAGATCTCATTGTCATTGTGCAATCCCAGACACTATTTCAGTAGTGTTTGCACTACGTTAAAGAACAAGCAAGCATGCAACGGAAGTCATGAGAGAAGACAACAACTGATGAATTATTTAGAGGCTTTATAAAAGTAGAACTGTGAAAGAGGCAAAGAGCAGCAAATAACCCTGTCTGCCTTGTAAGTCAAAACAACCCTAGGCTGCCAACCTTTCCCAGGTTGTTTCCCCAGAACTAGCTTCCTTTCACATTGAGCATCTGATCCAGAGTAAAGCATAGGTGACAATGGTACCACCGACCAAACAGTGAAAGCCCTTATATACTACCAAGATTTCAAGCTGTGCCCAGCAGGAAGATTAAGAAATTGTCTTTGCAGCCTTTGGAATCTAGGGGTTGTATATAAATAACACTCATCTAGATGACTTTGCAGTTCCACAATGGAAATTTAAAAGCTAATCTGTCCCTTACAAATAGGGCAGCAAAGCTAGTATCCTGCCTCCCCATCATTTGCACCTTCTACCAGAGCCAGCCTTAGAGGTGGGTGATGTGGCTGACCACCTAAGATGCCATGGTCAGGGGGGTACCACCCTGCCCTGGCCAATCTTTAGTCCTCCCTATGCCTCCAGCTGCTGCTCAGGAAGAGCCTGATGTGGGCTGGTGGATGGGAAGGAACCAGCTGCGAAGTTGGAAGCCTCTGCCCCAGCCAAAAGGGACATGATGATCCAGGCCAGGCCAGAGTGACCAGGGCACCACTTTCCCTAAGGCTGGCTCTGCCTTCTACCATCTCATTCTAGAGGGATATGTGCACCATTCTGATCCTTGCCTCTCATGATGGCTCCTGTGTCTATTACAGGTATTGGTACAGTTACCAATACTGAAGTCAAACACTTATGAGAGCAATATGCTAAGGCTCCAATCAGCCCAACCAGGTAGGGAAGTGCTATTGTCTTCCTTTAGGTGGTGGGAAAGAGAATCATAACTGCACTAAAGCCCAAAGTTTCCAAAAGGTACTTAGACACTTAAGCGACCTCTTGAAGTCACATAGGAAGCCTGTGGCAAATCAGATAATTAAATGCAGGTCAAGTCCTGGCCTGATGGCAAACATGGAATAGCCTATTGTTCCCCTTCTGCTTTGCCACTCAAGAGGACAAAAGGTTTACTTAATGCCCTCATCTGGAAGACAGTGCCTATCATTCATTAATTTTACAAGGTCCCAATTCCTCGTTAACTAGTAAGTTAATAACTTTAGTCATATCAACAAAGGGAAGACTGCAAAAGCACAGTCTATCCCCCCGCAATCTGATCTTGTGCGTTAGAGACCAGATATAGATTGCAGGGGAGGGGAAGGGTGGGGTGGGGAGATCATTCTTTAAGCTCCTATAGAGTCACTCAGCAACCATCACCATCACTGTGCTCTGAATACAATCTTCGACACCGTCATGACAGCATGAACCCTAATCTGCTTTCCCAGCAAACTGCAATTATACTTATCAGTCTTTTCTTTTTAAATCTGCTTTGATAGGAAATGCACCGACAATTTTTCATGGCAGAAATTAAAATGGATTTTTCTTGAACAAGGCCGCCTGCCTGCACATCCCTAATCCTCCCTGCTCACATACGTTCCTGTAACTTGCACTAAATCCAATTACACTTCCTCAACCCATGAAAAAAAAATCTGAAGCTGTTTTGAGGTTTGCAGGGAGCAGGAAGTGTCAAATGAAAAAGAGGTGGGGGGAGGGGTGGAATTGACCTTTTTGCCATCTGGCTCTGACATCTGACTTCTATCAATAGTGTGCAGTTCATGGGGGGTGGGGGGGAGTTATTTTTCCAGTACTCCGACATGGCAAAGTGAACTGTCAGTCTGAACTCCCTGCTTGCTATACATTTGGGTGAAATGGGACTCAGTTGTGTTCACACACAGCCAGTCTTTAGGTGACTGGATATGCAGTTATTGACTATTGTCACACATCTTAGTTCTCTGTTAAAAGCATTTTAAGATATCTTGCTCTGACTACTACAGCAGTGAGCTTCAGAGCTACAGGTCTCCTGTATGTTATGCATGCTGGATTGAAGCAGGAGACAAAATAACCTTGGGCTAAATAGTCAGATGCAGACACAGAAGTCTAACAGAATTTCATGTCCAAAAACTGGGCAACTGCCCAATTTACACTGGGTCACAGAAGCTAATGTAGATTTTGTGGACTGAAGGAAGGGGGGCAGGGGGTGGGGGGAAGAGGGAAGTGCAAGGTTAGTGGGACTTAATACTTAACTTCTGGGCCCAAGTGGCAAGATTTTCAGTTGTCCACAAACTGGTAGGGGCACTCATGAAGGACACAAACCTACTGACCTCTAGAAAGTGTAGGAGTGATACCTTTACTTAATTAAGTACTCCTGTATTTCTATATGCCCTAGTCTTCCAAGGTACTTAGTCTTCAAAATAGTTTGGTTAGAGTGAATATGACTCCATATAACAGTCATCCTCAACCAGGGTGCCTATTGTGGTCTTTCCAAGTTCCTTGGAACAGAAGAATTGCTCTATTATTTTTCCATAATCAAAAAAAAAAGTGTGAAAGCTAAAAGCAGGTTTGAGAACCATTGCCATGTAGGAGTTAAAGATAGTAGAATCTAGTTCCAGGTTTTGGTAGCATAGTGGGAAGTTTTCTCCACTTCCTTAGAGGTATATTCTCTTGCCCTCTGTTCATGTGCGTGGCTCTCCTCAGGACTCTCTCAAGCTTCGCCACATCCTTCTTAAATTGTGGAGCCCAGAATTGGATGCAGTACTCCAGCTGTGGCCTCACGAAGGCTGAGTACAGTGGGAAGATGACATCCTGAGATTTAGTTGAGAAGTATCTACGGATGCAAGCCAGAGTTTTGTTTGCTTTACCGGCTGCGACATTGCATTGGTGGCTTATGTTCATCTTGTGGTCAATCATGACCCCCAAGTCCCTTTTGGCTGTGGTGGTGGCGAGTGTGGTGCTGTTGAGCCTATAAGCGTGTTGTGGGCCCCCCCCGCCAAGGTGAAGTACCTTGCTTTTTCCGTATTGAATGACATCAGGTTCATATCCGCCCACTTACTAAGCCTATCCAGGTCAGCCTAGATCACCAGCTTATCCTCTGGTGTGGAAGCTCTACCCAAACTTTAGTGTCATCAGCAAACTTGGCCAGTCCGCTGCTGACACCAGTGTCCACATCGTTAATAAAGACGTTAAAGAGAACAGGTCCAAGGATGGAGCCTTGGGGGGACACCACTGGTCACAGATCGCCATGATGATTCACTTCCATCAACTACCACTCTCTGGGTCTGACTTCAGGGCGAACTCCCCAGCCATCGGACTGTGATGTAGCTGACATCACAGTTTGCCAATTTTTCCACGAGGAGATCCTGGGACACCAGATCAAAGGCTTTCTTAAAGTCCAAATATATGATGTCAATCTCTTCTCCCTTGTCCAGGTGATATGTGACTTGGTCATAAAAGGAGATGAGATTGGGCAGGCGAGACCTACCCACAACAAACCCATGCTGGCTGTCACGCAGGATGTTGCCATCAGCTAGCTTGTCTAGTATGGTCTCTTTGATAATTTTTTCCAGAATCTTTCCAGGGATTGAGGTCAAGCTGATTGGCCCGGATCTACTTTCCTCCCTTTCTTGAAGATAGGCATCACATTGGCCTTCTTCCAGTCTTTGGATACTTCACCTGAGCACCACAAGTTCTCGAATATCTTTGCCAGTGGCTGGGCTATGATGCCTGACAACTCCTTAAGTACTCTGGGGTGCAATCTGTCAGGACCAGCTGACTTGAAGGTGTCCAGCCTCTCAAGGTATTCCTTTACAAGGTTGACACTGATGCTGGGTATAAATTCACCCTCATCCTGGCTGTCCCACATCATGCGAGGCAGGCCGGTCCCTTTGGGCTGGTAAAAAACCAACACAAAGTATCCATTAAGCCGGCTGCCTTTTTCCTGGGTGTCAGTTGTCAGTTGTCCCATTTGGTTTAGCAGGGGTCCAATGTTATTCTTGCTTTTCTTCTGACTCCCCACATATTTGAAAAAGGACTTTCTATTGTCCTTGATATGTGTAGCTATATGGAGTTCGGCTGCAGCCTTGACTTTACTGGTTTGTTCCCTACAGGTCCAGACCTGTGCAGAGTACTCCGCCTTAGTGGTGATTCCTGTCTTCCATCCTTTATAAGCCTCTCTTTTTAGACGTAGGAGGCCCATGAGTTCCCTGCTGAGCCAAGGGGGTTGCTGTGCCCTTCTGCTACCTTTCCTCTGAGATGGGATGGACATCCCTTGTGTTTTCAGGATCGCTCCCTTAAGGAGCAACCACTCATCTTGGACTCCCCTCCCTGTTGAGTCATGGCCCCCTTGGGCCTCAACAACAAGCCTCCTGAGCTTATCGAAGTCAGCTTTCCTGAAGTCGAGGACTTCTGCATTGCTGACTGACTTGCCAGCTTTACCTCTCAGAAGCAAATAGTTGGAATAATGCCTACCTTAAAAGTAGAATTGAAGATGAAGGCAAAACTGAAACTGAACTTGATGGGGGGCAGGGGAAGAAGGGGGATATGTTTATTCTTTCAACAACTGTGCACAAGGATACTTCCCTTAATTCAAAAGGCACAACAAGCTTGGGTTTTAATCACTAACAATGTATGGTACTCACTGTATATGGAAAAATCTATGCTACTAAGCCCTCCTGGTGAAGCCTGGATTCTCAGTTCAAGTAAGCCCTGCAAGGAGTTCAGAAGCCTTAGAATTGCCATTACACAGTGCCACACACCCAGCTCTTGAATAGGAGCTCACAGACCAGATTCTCAGCTGATGGAGGCCAAGTGATTTATATTGACTAAGAATCTGGCCCAATTCCTTCCTGCTTTGTTTTTCTGTAGGCAGTTTACAGTGGGAGGCAGAGCAGAATCCCATTTCTGCCTTGGTCATATGCTTCATGCATGACCTTGGAAGTAACTTTCAGTCCTGTCTCTTACAAGGGGGTAGGGATCCACTCCTACCTAGAGGTTGCTAGAAGGCTTACTTGGGTTTTGAACTTCTTGAATAGAAGCAACTCGAGGAATATAGATGATTAGTTATGTTTACTTAGTGCTTTTAAACCAGAAGGCAACTAGAACCCCTTGATAAACTTTATCAAGAAAAAATGTCCTCCCCATTCTCCCACAAGCCACTAACAGCCTCCGCTTAAAACAGAGGATAAAAGAAATTTATAATAGAAGATCTTATCTGTGTGCAAAAAGATGTAATTCCAAGCCGGGAAATGCTCACAACCCACTCTGGCAGAACTCTGCCAAGTCCTTAAATAACCACAGGCACTGGTGGCCCCCAACTGCTATCAATAAGAGCAAAGAGCCACCCACAGCACTCCCAAAGGAAACAGAGCCAGTCACATCCCACAGTAATCAGTGTCACCTGGACAGCACAGGACAACACTAATGCCACTTTCTCCTTAATGTACAAGTAACTACTGGGCTGCTGCATTAATCTAGTCAGGCTCATGCCAGGTCATGGAACACAAGGAAATCAGCACAAGCCTTGCAGAGCTTAAATTGGGCTTCAAGCTTCACCATATCTAATCTCCAGTAAGAAACAGTTCTGCAGCCCACATGGAAGTATTTTTATAATGTTAAAAAACGTCAATTTTTTAAATTCTAAAAATACAGGCACAAACTGAAGTAGATATTGCTACAATGTTTTTAGGGTCTACTTATGCTGCATCATCTTGCAGAATGCTGTTTCCCGTCTCTGCACATGTGTTCCAATAGCAGGAGATTGGGGAAGAACAGGTGCCCTGACCCCAGGATGCAGAGGTCATGTCCCTTGGGTCATGTCCCCAGTACCCTGGTAAGGAGCTTGTGAGCTACAGCAATGTGGAGCCCTTGCTTATTGCACTGACCCCTGGCAAGGCTAGGCAATGGTCAGGTGGCTTACAGGCAACAGACCTAGAACTGGGGGGGCTCAGAGCTCTCTGGGCTTAGATCTCAGCAGTTCACCCCAACGCAGTTAGGCTGCATGCCCCATGCACTGGTAGACAGCTCTTTGTCACACCTCACTGGGTAGACAAGAATGGGTCAGATGAGAGGACCTGCAAAATGCCTGTCCAGGGAACAGAGTCCTTGTACCCACTCAGTTGTCATATTTAGCACACAGAGAAATTAACAACTGCTAGGCACCATTGGATCCGTTTTTAACATGATGCTGCACACAGGGCAGACCAGGAGAGACTAGATCAAACCTTAGGATCAATATTAAGGGAAGTGGCCAGGAAGCAAATAGAGTTATGTATACATGCACTTTTGTTTGCTTCCTGATGAAACCTGAGAAGGAACAGAGGGCTGGAGACTTCCTGGAACCAGAGACTGGCTTTTAAGAACTCATGCACTTAAGACACCAGGTTCTGTGCTGTAGGGAGAAAACAGAAGGAAAATGCTGAAAGTCTGGACATGCAGTGGGATGGAGGATAGGCCCTATGACATACAGTGCTACTGATGTTTTGCTTCACCTTCTGAATGAGGGAATGGGCCTCTGTGCAAAGATGGTTCCTGAAAACAGCACTTCTTAGAAGCATCTGAATGAAGGGAGCTCAAAAGGGGGAAGGGGAGGGTCATATCATTGCTAACAAAATGGGGAGTGTGGGAGTAAAACTCTGTTAAGCCAAATCTGTCTTTCATACCCCATCTCTGCTGATGTCATGTTACCAGGGGACAGTTCCAGTGACTGGTGATGAGCATGGTACCACAGTGGCAACTTCTTCAGCATGACTCTTCCTCTCTGGGAGAATCTCTCTCAAAAAGCTGTTGGACTGCACTGAGGGGCCTCCTCCTAGCCCCCAAGCATCTCAAGACAGACCTTCCCACTTGGTCTCCTTATATAAATTCAAAGCTTTCTCTGTGGGAAGAGCTGCACTCCAAAAAGGATGTCCCTGTTCCCCATAAGTCAACTACAGCAAAGGCTGGGAATGGAGAGATCAGATTCCTTTGGTGATAAGGATGAGCACGGTCTGATTCAAGACTTGTTCAGTTCTATGTTTTCATGAATGGCTTTCCACATAGGGTCGGATGCATTACACTAAGAGCCAAAGTGTCCATATCTGCACCTGGATTTTGGTTTATTTCATGTGTTTACATTGGGCAAAATTCCACTAAGAAGAATGCACTTACTCCAGCATAACCAAAAGGAGGATCCAGCCTTTCAGTTCTGTCTTAGAAGAAAGTCTTTCTTTAGCTGAGACAGAGACAGATGGAAGGAAAAACAAACAAAAGTGCCTATGTCTTTTTGCTTGTTGATTCTCCATCACTGCTTCAATTAAGGGGCCTTCTGAATGGGGGAAAGGAGAATTTAGGCTCTATACTTCCTTTAGTTGCCACCATCTTCAGTCCTATGTGGACTGAAGCTGTAGCACTGTCACATGGTACAGTCAGGATTGGTTGAGGGGAAGGAAGGGAATCAGTAGAACAAGCTTCCACCTGAGAAAGAATGAGCAGAACCAACCTATACACAAACTGAACCCACCTGAATGCAGGACTGAACTCAAGTACTTTGCTTGAGCACAGAATCACTGACCGATGGGGCTCGGGACTACTGTAACGGCGGGTTCCTACCCAGTTGGAACTGGGGCTCCAGCTGGACTTGTTCTGGCCATCCTGACAAGCTCCACGTCCAGGCTGGAAGGATGGCAGTGGAAATGGGAAAGTTCTGTGCCATTGCAACACCAGGTGTGTGCTTGCCTGTACTCATGTCACAGTCTGAATTACGATGGCAGCGTCTACTTCCCTAGGGTGCCATGCCCATGACAGCAGTTGTGCAAGCAGCAGCTCTCCTCTAACAAGGTTGTTTACAGAAGGTTTGGCCTGTACTGGGGTTTGTGGCTCTGCAGGTAGTCTTATTCCCTGTGCTGCCCAGGCATGGAGCTTGTGTATTGCTTGAAGTACTTGCTTTTACAATAGATCCTTGAGTGCTGTGATTTATTTATGATTCACTGATTGCTCTACATCCTGCAGAGATGAACAGGACTGACATTCAAAGCAAAGAGAAAGCATACAGTACATTGATAAAACACCCCACTCCCAACTGGCTATTCATGGCAGGCATTAGTGAGTTTATACCTTGGACACTGCTTCCAATTTCCATCAGTGGACTCTGCTGAGAAGCCTGATCTGTTATCAAAGACAAAGCAGGAAAGTGGATCCAAAGAAGAACCAAGCTGGAGACCTAGCTCCTCTCTTCTCAGCCCTGGGAAGGTTGGGAGCCATGCACGAGTTCCACAGTTTTGGATCTTTGTTTATAGTTTCATAGATGTTAGGGTCAGAAGGGACCTATTAGATCATTGAGTCTGACCCCCTACCCTGGGCAGGAATGAGTGCTGGGGTCAAATGATCCCAGCCAGGTATCTGTCCAATCTCCTTTTAAACACCTCCAAGGAAGGGGACAGCACCACCTCTCTTGGAAGCTTATTTCATATTTTGGCAACCCTTACTGTAAAGAATTTTTTCCTGATGTCCAATCTGAATTTGCTCTCTTCCAGTCTGTGGCCATTATTTCAAGTTACCCCGACAGGCGCCCTGGTAAACACTGTATCCTTATTTCTTGCTGCGCCCCCACAATGAGTGTAGGTGGCCACAAGATCACCTCTCAGCCTCCTCTTGCTGAGGCAGAAGAGGTTCAGGTCTCTCAATTGGTCCACATAGGGTTTTTTTCTGTAGGCCTTTAACCAGGCGAGTGGCCCTCCTCTGAACCCTCTCCAGGTCTCCTGAAGTGCAGTGCCCAAAACTGGACGCAGTACTCCACCTGTGCAGCCTGACCAATGCCGCATAGAGGGGAAGTATCACCTCTCTAGACCTGTTTGTGATGCACCTACTTATGCAAGAAAGGGTGCGGTTAGCTTTACTTATTACCTCATCACACTGGTGACTGGTGACTCATGTTCAGGCTTAGCAGTTCAGAGCTTTCTCTGAAGTTTGCCAAAGAAAACTAAACATATGCCGGTTTAATTATTTTCTCCCTGTGAAGCAGGTGCAGGTCCTGGAAGGGCAGATTAGCCCCTAGTGGAAACAGCTTGTTTTAGTGGACGGACTGACAGCCACACAGGGTTGTAACTGACTTTTGAGCGATCTAAATAAATTTTGATCTGAGCCCTTATTAATATTCAGGTCATGACTCAACAGAAAGAAAAAGACAGAAGGGCACTGAGGGATCAGAGAGAAAGCAGTCCAGCACAAGAGATGATGCAGCAAAGGAGAGCAACAAACAGAGAAGTTCCTTTTGCTCTGTTTCTCTGGAGGATGCTTGCACTCAGCTCCTGTTGGCTGAACTTGCTGACATTGCCCAGGACAATCCCTGTCAATTAGAGCACTTCAAAGCAGTGATGGCTGTTTGTCTTCAGTGTGTCAGGTACAGCTACAGTGCATTCTAATTATAATGTACACCCAGAGCTGAGAGCCTCAGAGATGGAGATACAGAGATAAAAGTTGGATCCAGCTTAGAGGGGTGCTACAAAGGAGTCAGCTGTGATCCCCTAGTACTGGGGCTGCTTCTGTATTAGTCCAAGCAATGGGGCTGCTTTGCCAATAGCTGTACCGCCCAGGGCCATCTTCCAGCTATGAACAGGCACAGTGCAATGATAGTGATGCCAGCTCCCTTCCTGCATGGCTTCTGCTTTCCAGCACCTTTGTGCTACTGAAATGATGTAATGGGGCAAGAGAGAATCAGGGAGAAAGACACATCTACCCAGAGCACAGAGAGATACCCACACAGACAGACATGCACACTAAAGATCATCAAGGATGCTCCCTGAGGGAACCTGCAGTTCCCATGTTTAAACACAAGGGTCTAAGCTACAAAAACGCCCTTAAACTGTGCGCAATGACTTGGTCAACGAACCCCCAAGAAGCACTGAGTAGCACATGGACAAGCAGCCCATAGTCCTCTCCATCTGACATGGTGCCTGCAAGGGCAGGGGATTGCACTCAGAGACCCAGGAGGGTCCTCCCTGTCCTCTGTCCCAATTTCACGCCCTGGGGAGCCAAGTCAAAGGGCGCAAGAGCAAAATAATGTAATGGGAACATAATTGGACAGGCAGCAGGGAGGGATGGAACCATTGCTCATCAGGGCCTGGGAGCCATCCCTGAGGGTGACTACAGCTGGTCAGATTGCAGCACCAGGTGTGCGGCCAGTCAGGAGACTGAGACCAGCACAACACAGGGAGATGCCTCAGTGGCCATGTGCAGCCTGGCAAAATGGACATTAGGGCTTTCTGACACCACTCAGGTCGGGGCCTCTGATTCCTCTCAGAGGCTTTCACTACACATGGCTGTGTTGTCACAACCACAGTGCCTACTGTGGCCTAGTGGACAGGCTACTGAACATCCATAGATGCTTCTCAAGCAAATCCCAAGATGTCATTCTCCCATTGTACTTGGCCTTGGTGAGGCCGCAACTGGAGTACTGCAACCAGTTTTTGGCTCCACAATTCAAAAAGGATCTGAAGAAGCTTGGGAGAGTGCAGAGGAGAGCCACACGCATGATCAGAGGTCAGGAAAACAGACCTTACGATGAGAGGCTGAGAGCCATGGGACTCTTCAGCCTGGAAAAATGCAGGCTTGGGTGATCTGGTGGCCACCTATAAGTTTATCTGGGGTGCTCACCAGGATCTGGGGGAATGTCTGTTCACCAGAGCGCCCCATGGGATGACAAGGTCAAACAGTCACAAACTCCTCCAGGACCATTTCAGGCTGGTGGACATAAGGAAGAACTTCTTTATAGTCTGAGCCCCCAAGGTCTGGAATAGACTGCCTCCGGAGCTGGTTCAAGCACGTACTTTGAACACCTTCAAGGGAAATTTGGATGTTTATCTTTCTGGGATCCTATGACCC
>NW_017729017.1:5764170-5777763 GCF_001723915.1 Gavialis gangeticus | reverse complement strand
TCCAAGGTCCCTTCCAGTCCTAATGTTCATGAACTGGGACTCATGAGATTTAAGGTCTAGGTCTGACTCTCCCGTTGTCTGGTGAGTAGCACTGCATGAGTAACTTAATAAATTTCATAGATTTCATAGACATTAGGGGCTGCAAGGGATCTCATGAGATCATCAAGTCCAGCCCCCTGTATAGGCAGCAAGTCTACTGAGGTCAAATGATCCCAGCAAGATAAGTATTCAAATGCCTTTTGAATGAGTCCAGAGTAGGTGCTTGCAGCACCTCTGGCAAGAGTCTGTTCCAGACTCTGTACATTTGGACTGTAAAGAAGTTTTTCCTTGTTTCCAGTCTAAATTGGCCAGAAGTTTGTGGCCATTAGACCTAGTTATCCTTTGGGGGGCCCTGGTGAACAACTGTTTTCCCAGATCCTGGTGCACCCCCCTTATATACTTGTAGGCTGCCACCCAGTCTCCCCTGAGCCTTCTCTTCTCCAGGCTGAGGAGTCCCACTTCACCCGTCTCTGCCTGGGTTTCCATATCTGTACAAGGAAGACAATACTAGTGACTGCCTTTGCTTTGAGATCTCTGCTGCAAAGTGCTCAGTGCTACTGTTAGTAGTGGAAACCACCCATGGCTGTTTTCATTCCACTCTCTGTGACACACACACCCTGCAGAGGGAAACACAATGTTGGTCAGGACCCACCAGCCATGCCTAGGTCCAGTTATTGTGCCCTTTCTATGGGTATCTGCCCTGCTCACTCACTGGGACCCTTTATACTGGTGGGAGCCATAAGCTTCCCTTGTCTACAACTTAGTATTGTTTGCGGAGGACTGTGTGGAAGGTACACAATTCCTTGGTCCAGGCCATGCAGCAGCAAGGCTGACAGGGTACCAGACACACACATACATACCCAGGGGCACCAAAAAAGAAAGAGCTACAGATGCCTGCTAAAACCTCAGAAGCAAAAAGCTTGGTTTCACGGACATAAGGAGGGGGGGGAATTTTAGTTACTGTTGTTTGAAAGCAGTTATAACTAAACAACATGGATATAAATATCCTGATGAAAGAGAATGTGACCTGCAGCATGGTGTTGCTAGTGTGGTTTCCCCAGTAGGGGGGAAAGGACCAGAGAGAGAAAAATATACTTAGGTCTCTTCCGCTGCACACAGACCCAGTACAGGCAACACCCACACACACACACAAATGAGAATGAATGGAACAAAGATTTTCTTCATACATGCACAATGCAGACTTGCCTGTCTTTCTCCTTTACCCACACCCACATGCACTCCTCCTTCCTTATATGCACAGATACACATATGAGCTACCTAATCTATTTCCTACTGTTATGCTGGTGAAAGAGAAAGCTATTTCTGGAACATGAAATCTAGGTCAAAAAGAAGGAGAAAATCTGAAAGGAAATAAGCAATTTTCCCCTTGACAAGCCAGCTGGGGTCAGTGCTGGCTGCATCCATTAGTAATGGGGCTGCTTGGTGCCCCTCTCCCAAGCATTAGCCTTTCAAATTAGCGCTGAACCCAGCTTTCTGGCCAGCTTTTTTTCTTTTCATTCAGGCTGCTTCTCATTTTTTCCCTGCAGATGGGAGGGCCTGGAGGAAGCCATCATAAAGCCAGGCAGGTTTGAAGGCAAATCCCCAGCTGGTCAGGAGACAAAGAAAGAAAGCTGAGTTTGCATTATAAATCAATGTGTGGGAGTGGGAAGCATATTTGACCTAATTATGCAAATATTTTCTACACAGGAGAAGAGAAGATGAAGGTGCTTTTCCCTTGTAGGCTAAGGGACAGTGACCTTTGCGGAAGCCACTGATAGTCATTCTGCGGTCAAAGGTGCCTAAGTTAGCAGCCTATCTTTGTGATCTTATTCAGCGTGACATAATAACAGCCATAAAAGATAGCACAAAGTAACCACGTGACATTACGCCTTTGTGCTGTGACACAAGAAGCGTGCATTGATATTGGGACTGTGTGCAATGCCATTCTGCACCTGTGCACCCTCACAGCCCCATGACACAATGTTACAGTACTAACATAATTGCAAGGCGCAAAACACACAGGGAGTTCTTTAAATGTCTGGGGAACGGAGCTGGAAACCTACATCTCAGATCCCTGGCCAGGGTCATCACTCATGCAGGATGTGGGAGTGACCAAGAGGAACTGAGGCAGTTCTGTAGATTTAAGGTCCTGTGGCCACGCCAGGTTGTGCAGAAAAGTAAGATGAAAAGCAGACAAAACACGGGAGGCTCAGTTACTCTATGATCTCTGAAGCAGTACTCTGGGGAATGTCAGTGCTGGACAGGAACATTCATCCTTCCCTGAATGTGAGGCTCTTTGCTGTTCTGTAGGGGTCTACTGGACAAGGAATTCCCGGTGCTTCTTCTAATGAAAGAAAACCAGGGCTGGGGGACAAGAGGGAGGCCTTTGTTACAGCAAAGGATCCAGAATGGCTGTCGCCAGGCTGATAATTATGTGAATAGGTTTCATTGGGGCTTTTTAGTCTCATGCTTTGTGAGACACAGAAGCCCTGTTTAAGGTTGATTAAAGGCAGCTCATCATGTGTCTTCCTGTCTGTCAGATGTGAACTAATTGCCGTATAATGTGCAACAGACCTATGTGTTTGCAGGAGGAACTGGGATGGTGTGGCTGAGCTGATCAAAGGTGTGATGGCTGTCAAACCACAGGTATCTCAAGGTGTGTACACACATAGAGACACATACCATATGTATACGCCCCCCTCAAACAGACCTAAAGAACTTATACCATGAAATAAAATGAGACTGGGATGAGTATAATGGACTCAATTAGCTGGGGACAGTGTTCATTACGCTATTTAATGTTACACAGGGGATTCCCACCTCACTATATTTTTGATCTTCTCCTGTCAAAGGTCCAGGGGGCCAGGGTTTGAGTGCATGTGTGCATCTTCATGACAACTGATTCAGCTCTTCTGAAATACACAACATTCTGCAGTGTTGTACACATAGAGATGAGGTCCTGGTTCTCCTCTCTCTGACATGGGTATAAAACAAATGATTCCACTGAATTTAGTAGATGGCATCAGAAAGGAGAATTAGCCCTGATTCATGCTACAGAGTTTTGCTGAGAGACCTCTGAGGGAGAGAAGGCATCTACACCTACACCTTCTGCTGGCTGCCATGATTTCTGCAGCATGTGCCTTCCCATGATGCACTTCATACCCTGCCAGCACAGTGGATGAGTGGGGCTGCATGGAGCTACCCGAGCCGTCCTGGTGTGCACATACTATGGCAGCTTCCCTGTGGCACCAGAATTTCTGTCAACAGGAGCATCCCAAGGCCTTAGGCCACAGATTCGCAGGCACTAATGCAAATGGACTATAGCTTACCTCTGACCAGCAGGGTGCCTGGAGGACAATTTTGTCTTGACTCAACCTGGAAACACTGTACCTGACTGAAACTGTACCCCTAATATATCTTACGTATTTTGACCAATGCAGTCACACAAGGAGGTGACTGTCCAGGGTCCCAAGACCCTCTGAGACATGGTAGAAAAACAAACCCAGTTAAACCCTCAGCAGAGCACAACTCCACCTCCCTCCACCAACTCCAACCCCCTGGGAAGCCCAACTCTAACAGCAACTTAGGCAAACAGATGTGCCTTATAGGGCTCTCAGCAAACTGGCACAGTGAGAGTTCAAACTGGGGCCCCTCACTGTGGATGCATTATCACTGGGGCTGGGTAAAGGGAGCAGCTGGGAGAGGAGAAGGACATGGGAAGGGATACATGGCCAGCAAGATGAGGATGAGGAGTTTGAACCAACCGGGGAGCCCCAAAACCTATTTGTTCCTCCCTCCATCCTGGCTATTGTCTTATCCAGGGTCCTGCCTCACCTTGATGGATGTTGTCTGTAATCTCTCTGGAACATGGCCTATGTCATTATTCAATATAGGAAGTGCCATGCATGCCCATGAACCTATATACAATGAAGGTAATGAAAAGCGAGGGAGAGGCCAACATGTGGAAGCCTGTGTCTCTCTCTTCATGGGTGGGTGTGCATATTTCTGTGGGTGAGATCACGTGCCAGCAGTTTTGCCCACAACAGATGTTACCAGACCACTCTGAAATTCCTTACTAGGAGACAAAGCCAGCTTCCTGAGCTAAAGGGTGGCAATGCTAACACAGACTTCAGGCATGTGTTAATGACAGAGACTGGTGTAATGGGTCATTCTTTCTGTTACTGCAAGGTGCTGGGGCTGCTACATTCGCTTGGTTCTGCAGAGTCCCACACTGCTCCAGGTTCTTGGCACTACTGCAGTCTTCTGAGGTTACTGCCTGCTGCTGTACTGACACTACAGCAGAGCTCTGGGATTATCAGGTCTTACCTGGAGCTGCCAGTCTTGGATGACAATCCAGGCTCCCGGCCCTGCTGTACACAATCAGCTTCTTTCAGACTGTGGCAATGTCATCTCCTAACCTGCATTCTCCTAATTGTTCCCTGCATGCCAATACCATGAGCAGTACTCAATACTGTGAGTGCCCTGTCCCCTGGCTGCCAGGCTGAGCACTGGACATTGCTGTTTTTCATGGCCAAAGCAGTTAAGTCAAACCTATAAGCTAAGAAACCACAAGATCCAGATTTTCAGTCTGTAGACAAAGCTACTGCCTCTGCAGCAGCAGGCATCATGACACGCGTTGAACTTCTGATGCCATGGATAACGACAACAGCAAGTGTGCTAATTGTCACCAAGTGGGAAAGGGATCATTCGGATCCAAACTGACTGTCCTCTCTGGTTACCAAGGAACAGCTGAGAGGCACAACTGAGATGCCATCCTGGAAAGGAATTTAAAGAGACGCACACACTGAAGGGTGTTTCTCAGAAAGGTACCAAACTGACTTACCCCTTGCCCCACTTGTAAGCTAAGGGAGTTTATACACATGCTCTGGGAGTGGGGGCGGGAGGGGAGCACTTTAATTAGATCAGCTCCGACAGCCACTCTAATTAAAGCGCCTGGAGTGTCTCATGTAACAGTGTCCCCATGCTTAAATATGGCAGTGGGGGCACTTTAACTAAAGCTAGTTTGATGTGCTTTAGTTAAAGCATCCCCACCACCATTTTTAATTTTAGGTACACTGATACACGAGGCGCTGGAGTCTGCTGGAACATGGTAATTACCACGCTCCAGCAGACTCAATTAATCAAGCCTGTTCCAACACGCTGTAATTACAATGCATTGGAGCAGACCTGCTGCTCATGTGTAGGCACCTAAAACTCTGGGGGAACTAATTTAATCACAGCAACACCTATGAAAGCAGAATTATTTCCTAAGTCTCAATGGGCAGAATTGTGTCTCACCTGGTCAACAATCAAAGTGCAGCATGCCACCAACTGAGTTCCCCAGCTCAGGGTTTGGCCAACAATGTGGACAGGGTTTGGCCAACAATAGGCAGTCTCCCCCTGAGGCCCTGCTTTGTCTGTAATAGCTGAGAAAATGGACCCTTCGATTCTGCCAGACCCCTAAGGGAGGGGTGTAGGGAGTGTTGAAAGGACAATGAGCCATATGTTACACTCAGGATCAGCACCTTGCCTACCAAGGTGGACAGATCCAGCCCTGCTTTGCTTATACAGTGATGGATGCACATACACATATGGTTATGGCCTGTCTTTGTGGCCCTGCCCCCTTGAGATGTGCTCTTGTTATAAGCATGAGTATCAGGATCCATTTATATGCAGCTGAGAGATCAACCTAGCAACTGGTCTGTCATCCAGTGTCCCTCCCTCATCAGAGCTGAATGGACCCCCCAGCGTAGCAGAGGCCCTGACAGGCCTGCTGCCTTTTGGATGAAACATAAAATGGAGGCTGTGATCACTTCCATGCAGAGTTTGCAAGTATTTCCAAGGCCCCCAGCATCACAGTCTCTCAACAGCACTTATCATTAATGAGCATGTGACACTTTTTCCAAGAATACCGGTACTGGTGTCATGTCCAAATTCTGGTATCAGGTCCAGGTCTCCTGGGTTCTATGCCAAGATGTATTCTCCTGACTCCATTTTTTGCTTTGGCACGTGTCAACTATATGTCTGTGCTACAAGGCCATTGTAAGACTTCTCAGATTGGTATCTCCAAAGCACTTTGTGGTCCTCACTAGAAGGCCCCAAGGAAGGTCTATATACTCTGAGGTGATTCTATAATGCTTGGCAGAAGTGTGGAGAGTGTCTTGTATAAGTAAAATCCCTGCTCTGTGCCGTAAAACCTCCTGAGGTCGCCTGCTAATATGCTCTGGGGGAAGTGCCGTCATGAGCCTAGTCTGATCTTATGCTCCAGTAGGAAGAACTTATCCAATTTAGGCCACTGCTAGTTAAGTCCATGTTGTGTAGCTGGGTTTTGAAAACCTCCAAGGATGGAGCTTCCACCACCTCTCTAGGTAAACTGTTCCAGTGTTTTACTAAACTCCCATTCTGATTACAACAACATACAGAGCCCTTCAGCTTGTGCCTTATGTTGTTGTATTTTAGGTGGGTGCAGTATTCTTTGCTTCCTATCCTAAATTAACCTAAAGTATTACTATGTAGCATTAACAGCTGTCATTGCCCTTTTAGAGGTAGCTACATTTCAGCAATCGGTAAAATGATTCTGACCAAGCCCTTTTGAGAACTGTAAGGCACTATAGTTATCAGAGCCCTCCTGTGGGCTGGGTGACCACAGAACCACTATTAAAATATCCCCTTGTCATACCTAAGAATCGCCTCTAACAAATCATATCCCAGATTAGAACCATCAGCTGTTCATTGCATTTTCGGCCCCTTGCATACTCTGGGGTAAGGGAACTACTCTAGATTTACTCCTATGGGTGAAGAGAACTGGGGACTTTGCTTTTTGAAACACACTTATTCCTAATTGCAGGAGACAGGCCTGTCTGGAACTAATAACATCAATATCCAAAACCAAGAGAGGCCCACAAAGGAAACTGGATCTGAATTTTACCATATTGTTTACCAAGTGCTGGTGCTATGCCAAATTTGCAAGGAACTGGAATTTTGGGGATAACGTTTGGTTCACTCTTCCCTTGAGGCCAGAGCAAGATCTGTCTGTTCTTACTCCAAGTTAAGAAACATTTGGGTCTGGGGTTTTGGCCCAGCTCATCTTTAACAAATAACATAAACATACTACTAACTCTACAGCAGTTGTAGAGGGATTTCAAATTCCATGGCACATCACAGATATGAAGGAATTGGAACCCATACAACACAGGTTAAATATCAAGGTGTCTGGTGGTTGAGCTGACTTTGAAAGAGGCCTAACCTCTAAACTGGCATCAGCTCCCATAATCTTCCAGCCACTCTTCCTGCCTCCTCATTCTAATAACTTCAGAGATATGGCAAATATTTACAACAAACTAGGAAGTTCTTGAACATTGTGGTGTGCTGCAAACCCTACAAGTCCGGCCATCTTCCAAGTCCTGGTACAGCAGATGTGGACTCATCCAAGTCTCTGGGAATTTGTGGCTTTGCTCTGAGATTCAAGGGTTTGCTTGAACCTAAAATTCAGTAAGACTTAGACAGTTCAAAGTCATGTGGTTCAAAACCTGTCTTAAATTGTTACTGGACAACAGGTGTCTGATGTTCTATGTGAAATCAGTTCAAAGATTCTCAGTCTAGTTACCAGTGGAGAAGCATCCAGGCCACAAAAGCCAGTTAGTGCCAATGGGTACTTTCAGCCAGGGACTGATTTGATCATGAAGAGGACTAATTTCCTTTCCATCATGAGAAATGGCCTTTTTGAATCATAGCTGGGGATGGTGGGCAGAACAACATAGCAGAAACTTGCACTGAGTTGGTGGATGAATATACAACTGTGGTCTTCAGGGCTTCCAGTCTCTCACCTTTCACTGGCACCGCATTCACTGTGCACATTTGTACAAAAGAACATTCAGTCTGCTCTAGCCCTCAGTTGTCTCAGGCAGAGGATGCCTCACAGAGGTTACCATGCTAATAAACCTGACATCAGCGTTTCTTTATCACCCAGGAAATGGGCCCAAACCTTTAGAACTCTCCTATCTACGGTATCCACATGCTTTGGCTTCTTGCTGGAGGAGTCAGATCATTGGACCTGAGACCAGCCAAGATGGGAGCCCCTTGGGAATCCACAGTAGAATCACTGACACAGTATTAGCTCTCATGAGAAATCCTCTGAGCAAGGCCAAGCTCTGTCTAGTGCAGTTTGTGTGGGTTACAGATCAGAAGCATGGAAGAGAGGAGGGGTGAATTGAGGAGAGGGGAGGATTTTACTATCATCTGATCAGTACACTCCAGCTTAATTCACATAGCAAAACATATTACAGAGCAGACACCAAGGGCCTGAAAAAACACTGACACATAGGCAGGTGGGCCCTCCTCATCTGTGATGCAGATGTGTTAATAGTCTTACAGGGATCCCAGTAGGGTGAAACAGGATCACATTTGGAGGCTCAGATAGCAAACAGGAGTTGCAACAGGATCTGCCCCCAGCCCTTTTTGGGGATCCACAACATAGCTTCAGCACTCACATATTTCACTGGGACCCTGTCTGGAATGCATCTGGGCCTGGAGACATACAGCCTGACAGGCTGTTGTTCTGTCAAACACTTGGTCTGGCTGCAGGGTCACCAGACAGGTGGAAGGATGAGGTGGTCTGAGGTAGTGAACTGCATTACCAAGCCACAAAGTTCAGACCTTGATAAAGACTTTCCCCAAGTTCCTGGTGGATTTAGATGTGGAGTTTAGGATTTGCTGGAACAGAGAAATCTCCAGCCACCTCTTCATTTCTCTCTCTCTTTATTGAAGTAAAAAGCTATACCACCTAAGGCTCATCCATGAAACTTTCCTGATTATCACTAATGCTTGGAACCAGGTGAAACCCATTCCAACTTCATCTCCTGTATCAGCAGACTCTACATCCAGCTGTCCAAGGCTGGCAGGCTCCTGGAGGTACCTGGCTTAGCCCAGGTGCTGCTGGATCAGCTACAACATCTGATGGAACAGCTGTTGCCCACAGCCCTAGTTCAATCCTCAACTGGCCTAATGAACATGGCACAAACTCAGCAAGTTTGGCTAACAGGGGAGAGGCTCTGCTATGTGGGCAAGGCCCTAAGTGTCTGAACACCTGCTGTGGAAGACAGCTCAGCCACATTAAATAAGGACATCACCTGGGCTATGCCCAGGATAGCAGCAGCATTAAGATAATTGACTCCAAAACCAGAAGGATTTCAGCGCTGCCTTATGTAGATATTTTTGTGGGCACTGTTCCTCTAATGCTGTTATGGGGACAGCATTTGACCAGAATATTAGCACCCAGAGCCCATAGGCTTTCAGAATCTGATGCTGCTAGCCCATCTCCCTGTGCCAAGAGAATCACATTTTCCACTCCTCCCTACCACCCCAGTGCCCCCCTCTCCCACATGTATGCCCCACAGAACTCACTGCTGTTGTTGGGAAGCGTCCTGCTGCCACTGATGCTGCTGGCTGGAGGTGGTGAGATGGAGCGCACGGAGGCTGTGTCTTCTTCCTGGGAGCAGCCTGCCTGGATGGCACGGAGGTAGCTATGGCTCCGGGAGCGGAAGTAGCTGGGCAGTGGCAGGTCCAGCACCTCCACAGCAGCTGACTCAGCTTCACTGTAGTTTGAGTCACACACTGCCTCATACTGGTCACTCAGCTCTGCCTCCCTTGTCTGCAGGGAAGAGAGAAGACCCAGAAATTACCCTTCTCTTCAGGGCCTGTTTTCTTCTCTCTGCTGTGTGCATGGCTTTTTCATGGCAGTGTTCATCAGGCTGCTGAGTTTATAAATAGGTTTTCTTTATCTGTAAGCAAGCACTTCAAGGTGTAGTGGTCAGAGCTGGCAGGGGGCAGGTCTCCTGGGTTTTATGCCAAGATGTCTTCTCCTGATTCCATTTTTTGCTTTGGAACTTGTCAACTATATGTCTGTGCTACAAGGCCATTGTGAGACTTCTTACATTGGTATCTCCAAAGCACTTTGTGACCCTCACTAGAAGGCACCAGGGAAGGTCTATGTATTCTGAGGTGATTTTACAATGCCTTGGCAGAAGTGTGGCATGTGTCTCTTATAAGTAAAATCCCTGCTCTGTGCTGTAAAACCTTCTGAGGTCCCCTGCCAATGTGCTCTGGGCTAAGTGTCTTCATGAACCTAGTCTGATCTTATGTCCCAGTAGGAAGAACTTATCCAATTCAGGCCACTGCTAGTTAAATCCATGCTGGTCATGTAGACTGTGGGGACCAGGCAGTGTGACACCTCAGAAGGCTGCTGCATCCTCGGTCTCCCATACCACCTGTCCAACCCTAGGCTTTCCTAGAGGGAGATGATCCTGTTAGCTATTGACCTAGGAGAGGTTCATATTAGAAGAGCTGACCTAAAATTAATACACACACCAAATATATGAATAAATGATCAGTAAACAAGGTCTGCTAAGCCAACTGCCCCAGTAATACATCTCTTATGTAATCCGACTTCCTGTAATTCACCTGTGCTTCCAGCTGTCTGTCTTCTCTCACCCTTTTCCACCTGATACCTGTCTTGTAGGGCAGGAGTTATTCAAAATGACCAACAACCTTCCCTGATCAACAAGGGTCTGAGTCGGTCATTGCTGAAGCTTCATCGATTTCAGTGGCAGCTGGATATGAGAGGTTCATTAATTCTTCCCAGAGACTGGCACTTGCTAACCAAACACCCAAGAAGGGCTGGTCCCACTAAAGCCACCGTAGGAGTCTTTGCAGAAAGTTGTTTGTGTCCTGACCTTTCCCTCCCACTCCTCCCAGCATGTACTGCTCCAACAGGACACGCTCCTGAGGCAGTTTTTCACAATGTGCTACATCCTGAAACACATGACCCTGACTGTTTGAGGGGGAGACATCCATAGAGGGCAACAGGACAAATATCTATAGGGTCCAATAGGAAATCTCAGATGGACGGTACCTGCTCTCCGTGTGTAAATATCTGAGGGATAAATGAGGGCTGTCCAAATATCTGGAAGAAAGAGTTGGAGAAGGTTAAACAAGAGAAGTGGGGACCTGTTACACACACGGGCATTTCACAGGGACCGCAGACACGGGGAACAGACAGACGTTTCCCCTAGAACTGCTGCTGCCTCCCACTCCTCTTGTACTTTTTTGGAGATCCTTTGAAGCATAAGAGGCGGACCTCTGTTCCTCTTGCAGGCTATTAAGTTGGTTGTAAAAATACAACAAGACAAACCGCCATGGGATCCTTCCAGGCCACAAAAAAGCCACTGGACACATTTAGTGTAGTGTGGTGACAAATGCAAAGGCCTGAAGCCCAAGAGCCCAAAGACAAGCATGGATTCAAATGAATGGGAGAGAATCCCAAGACATCCTACAGTGGCTGTTCAGGCTATTCTGGAACTCTCGGGGCAATGGAGTATGGACACAACAACTCCCTCTTCTAACTGCAACACACAAATGAAGCCTCAAGCCAGGACATGGCTTGCTTCTACCATCTGAAGGCTCTGCAGGATCCAAAACAGCAATATGGTAAGTAGAAATGCCACGTCCATGAGGACTGCATCAACACTGAGACTTCTCAGTCACTTCCCACCCATGGTGCTACCATCAGCACAGCTCCTTCATGGGAGCAATGAGGGGAGCACTCATGGTGATGCGAAAGGAAGCATTATCTGAACGTCATATGACTCTGCTCAGAGTGAGTTGAGACAGCAGGGTGACAAACCCCTTAGAATTTGATCTTTTCTGCTCCATTGCTGGAACAGTGCAAGGGGAGGTGATACCACATAGTGGTAATACTCCCCTGACTCAAAAGCAGAACCATGATATAAACAACTTGCCACAGAACTAAACAGAATTTGCTTCATGTTAAAAAGATACTCTGAAGTCTGCTGGAGTGAATGCTACAAAGACACAGCAAGCTGGATCCTTCTATTCTGTTCTACCATTCCCAACACTTGAGTTTGCAGAGAACATTTACATCACCAGGTCTACACTGCTGGAGATTGCCACAAGATGCAACACTGGAAGGATCTGGATCTAAGATCTGCCTGAAGATCAGAGTGTTTACAGGTAGGGTTCAGTCTGCCCATCACACATAGGGCTTCCCTGTAAAACCTGAATGTTCCAAATTTGAGAATTACATCTAGCTCCTAACTTGGCAGCTGATACCCTTTGCAACAGAGGGCTGAAAGAGACACCAAACTGAAGAATGCCAGGCTTCAGGGGAGTTTGGGCGTAAAGACAAGTCTGCATAAAACTTGTTGTCTTAGACCAGGAGCCAGCCTTGTAAATCAATGTGACATGATCGACACTGACATGGAAAGGCATTATTGTCTGCTTCACTGGATGAACTATGAATGATGCTTTGGGAAACTCCTGGAAATGGCAAAGGTGAGGGAGAAAATTTGAGCCTTGCTTTTGGATGACATAGAAGGAGATGGTACAAACAGCCTCACAACCTGGTACTGAATCAGATGAGGAAGGAGACACAAGAAGGATATGTAAGGGTGAGTCCTGAATGAATGGCAGTGCAGTTGCTTGGGGTGCATGTCAATGCTCTACAGAACACTTTTGCTGCTGCACAATACCATGGCTTGGAGGGATGAAGCCAGCCCTTGTTTAAGCAGCTCCAGCAAGGCAATAGAGTTACTCTAAGACTGAATTTGATGAACCAGATGCTGAGTATGTTCCCCATAGTTACATTAGTGTTCTTAAAGTTACCAAAATGGAAGTGAGTGCTGCATGCTGGGATCCCACAGTCCACCTCAGCTATTACAAGGGGGGTTGCACAGACTTAGCATCTTAATCCCAGTGAAGTTCATAGAGGGACTCTTGTAACAGTCTGACACTTTAGGCAGTAACTTTGGTTAAGACAAAAGAAGAATACATTAGGTTGCTTTCTCTAGAGATCTGGATCCAGACACAAATTAGTGTACATATGAAATGGATGAGATGGTTCTACTTGTCTGCATAGTTAAACACCCAACACATTGTTGGGATACTGACAGAACAAGAATTTTTATTAGCAATATATAATCCCCAAGGAAGAATACTGTGTATCCATGTATGGAAGATCTCAAAATGCTCTACAAAACTAAGCAATCTATCCCATTTCACAAATGGAGAAACTGAGGCACAGGAAAGAAGAGGGTAGAGGTGGACGTGAACTTAAAGCCAAACTCCCAAAAACTTTGCTTGTGGATTGGAACTGTAGCATGTGGGTCTATCTTGCTCTCTGTTGCTCATCTGGTGGGTGAGAACAATACTTTGGTTGCTGGGTGTCTAGCCTACCTCTAACCCTAACACTGTGCTGCTCTTGTCCAGCACATGCTTTGGCAGTAATGGCAGTCTGTGAGCAGGAGAGGCTCAGGAACAGAATGAGGTATGTGCATACGTGTGTGCTTATGTGCAGACAGAGAGACTTGATCTGCTATTACAATAGACAGAGGTCTATTGTGACAGCATAAAACAGCTAGGAAACTGTTAAGGCAGTGGGCTAACTAGTGGAAAAAATTTGGGAACTGGTGTTAGGCTTGCAACCCCCCTTCTGGTCATGAGCCCCACTGCAACTGAATGGCATGACCCCGCCTATAGGTG
>NW_017729017.1:5739218-5759170 GCF_001723915.1 Gavialis gangeticus | reverse complement strand
CATCTGGTGGGTGAGAACAATACTTTGGTTGCTGGGTGTCTAGCCTACCTCTAACCCTAACACTGTGCTGCTCTTGTCCAGCACATGCTTTGGCAGTAATGGCAGTCTGTGAGCAGGAGAGGCTCAGGAACAGAATGAGGTATGTGCATACGTGTGTGCTTATGTGCAGACAGAGAGACTTGATCTGCTATTACAATAGACAGAGGTCTATTGTGACAGCATAAAACAGCTAGGAAACTGTTAAGGCAGTGGGCTAACTAGTGGAAAAAATTTGGGAACTGGTGTTAGGCTTGCAACCCCCCTTCTGGTCATGAGCCCCACTGCAACTGAATGGCATGACCCCGCCTATAGGTGCCAAAACCCCTAGTTTGAAAAGCAATGGGTCAAGGGATATCTGCTTGTCACATGCCTCAAAAGGGAGATGTGGGGGAAATGTGTTTCCTTCTTCTGGGCACTGAGATATATCAATTTTGCCTTCAAAAGGGCCTGACCTGGACTGAGGTCAGGCTTTTTCCAGAGGTTCACCCTTTCTACTGCTTATTTCCAGATGTTCATTCCTGGACTCTATGCAAAGTTGTTCCTGATCTACCTGGGTAGAGGAGGTGGGAGAATAATCCCCTCTCCCAGGAGCTGCCTGCTGCCAGGGCCGGCTCTGACTGTGGAGCCCAGGTGGGGACAATGTTCCCCTGCCCCTGGCAGCAGGCAGATCATAGAGCTGGGGCTGAGACACTGCTCCCTGCCCTTGGCAGCAGGCAGCTCCCAAGCCCAGTTCCAATCTTGGAGCCAGAGCCAGGACCTGCTTGCTGCTAGGGGCAAGGAGCAATGTCCCAGCTGCAACTTGTTGGGGCCAAGAGCTGCCTGCTGGTGGGGAGAGGGAAGGAGGAGACAGGGGCAGAGAACATCATCCCAGCCCAGCTCCCTGATCAGAGTGGGGGTTGGGCAGGAAGCAGCTGCCTGGGGCAGGTGTAGGGCGTGGGAGGCAATGTGCTTAGAGTTGGAACAGCTCCCCCTCCCCCAGGCCTGACACTGGTGCCCCCTGTCAGCCCCTGGCTGGCACCTGGAGGAATCTAGAGCTCCCCCTGGCTGCCATATAGTAACAGAGCAGGGCTGGAATAGCCCTGCCCTGAATTCCTCCAGTAGGAAGCAAATTTGCTCCTGACAGGCACATGTGTAGATGTGCACTGTAAAGTATTTTTCTGTGCAGTAAGCTTTCTGAGCATTAATTGCATGTAAAGATGTGCCCACAGGGTTATTCAGGAACAGCTATTGTACTTTAAATTAGCATGTTAACTTCCATTAACTTTCAGATACAGAGGAGCACTTTAAAGTGACACAGAATATCCACATGCAGAGATGAACTAGGTTAAAGCTTTTGGGGAAAAGTTATCTTGTAAGGTCTTGACTGCATGAGGAAATTAGTGTGAAGGAAGCGAGGGCGTGAATAAGTACCAATTCGAAAGCTAGCTACTCTGCACTAAATTCCTCATATGGGCACTCTACTTTGAATATGAAATAAACTGCTTTGCTCTGAATGTGCATTATTTAGTAGGAAATAAGTTCACACTCTACTTTCTGCAGACCAACTTCCCCATGTAAACATGCTTTTAGCCAAATTGGTGTAATATCGCTTCTAGATAACCCAAAGATGGCGGGGCAGAAACGTAGATGTCAAAGACCAGACCAGCAGGAAGTTTGCACTTTATTATTCACGTCCACCTGCAGGGCTGCCTTAGGGCCTTAGACTGAGATGCCAGTGGGTATTCAAAGTCTGAATTGAGTGGCATTTGCAGGGCTTTGTGGAGGCCCAGGACTGGGATAGGAGGTCCACCTGACAGGATAAAAGTACAATAGTTGAGCTATTTGGGGGACCCATGGTTGGACTAACAGGGGCTTTATATACCTGATTTCAAGTGCACTGATAAAACTGGGAGAGAGCAGCTTGCCTATCTGCTGAACAGCCAGTCTGATTCGACTTTTTACTGGGCAAAGGAAAAGCCTCTGCTTATTGCCTCCTTGCATCTACCAATTCCTATCCTCCTCTGCAAACACCCCACCTATATCTGAACAACCCAGGGGAGGGAGGCCCTGGCTGGAATCTTCTCCTGACTTATCTCACCTGGTTGATGCAGCTGGACTCATTGATGTTGTCAGTGATCTGGTTGTATTCTTCCTCCCAGCTTGGGAACTTTGGAGGTAAGAGGATCTCAACAGAGTCCAGGCGATCCAGGCTCCTGCAGGAGAAAGAGAGAGGCACTGAGGTGATGCTCCATCTTAGCATAACAGAGGAAAGCAGTAGTTAGGGGCCTTGATGCTATTCACACACTGCTACACATATAGCAGTGTGAAAAATAGCTCATTTGCCCTCCCACTGCCCAGCCTAATCATCCAAGCCTTTCAGCCTCAGGAGGGGCAGGGACCTTCTGCTAGGCACATTTATACACTACAGCCTGGCTCTAAGAATTTAAGGCTCTGGCTGGATGTTCAGTTCCCTGAGGATAGTAATAGAAGGTAGCACCTTGCCTTGCTTTTGCCTGAGGATAAGGCTTGGAGCAGCTTTACTGAGTTCTGGTGGACAGGCTTGCATGTGGCACAGTGAGGCCTTTTGGAGCTGGGAAAGGAGAGGGGAGGTGGGAAGATGGATTTCTGTGGATCTCTCTGTCCATAATTAAAACAAATGCACAAATTAATAATGCAGGCTCTGAGTGCACCAGATCCCTCCCACTCTCTGTTTTACAACATTAACTGTATCAAACACCAAGGCAGTGTGGTCTGACAAAGAAGGAATAGGACTAAGACCAGGAAACCTGGGTTCATGCCAAACTCTGTTACAGACTCGCTGTTGGACAGAGGACAAATCCTTTGCCTTCTCTGGGCCTCTTTTCCTCCTGTACATGGGGAAAAAAAGGCAGTGTTTGTGGAAAATGGCTTTTTCAATGACTTGTTGAAAAACTGAGAACCCAATTTCCTAGGCTTTCCAACTTGAAGGATCTTCAGAATATAAAAATCTTGAAGAAGGATGGGGATAAAAATCCCTGGATTTGCTTACACCTTTGCCTTCTTGACCAGCTCTGTCTGCAAACTCTCTTAGCCAAGGCAGTCCATCACGCTGTAGGTACAGCACTCAGTACCACAAGGCTGAAACCTCAGCAGAAGCTTTGCAGGGAAGTTGCAATACAAAGCATGGAATAGGGCCTAACAGGAATCTTTCCTGCACTCTTGTTCGCCAACTCCAAGCACACTGGGTGTAGACCCACAACACATTTATACGGATGTAATTTGCCTTAACAGGTGCACATATGGAGTGGACACACAGCATACAGTTTGATGCTGTTGTAAATCATCCTACCCAGGGTAAATTTACTTTTCAAAAAGTCATGGTATGTGTGAGTTGCACTGGGTTACAGGTCATGTCTCCACAGCTCAGTCCATTTCACTTTTGAGTGGCTGCTTTTTTAGAGCAAAGCATCTATTTCTGGCTCCTCACCACCTTGTGGTGAGGCACTGTAATAACACTGACAGTAGGTAGCTACCACTGGTCATCTGTCCACTCTGGACAGCGTTCAGAGGCTACTGACAGATGTTCAGTGAAAGGCATGATGGGATCTGATCTGTGATCCCAACCACTGTGCCTCCTGTCATGCCACATAGCCCTGAAGCCAGCTGACAATCAGCTGATTGTCAACAGCACCAGGACTGCACTGGGGCTTGAACACTGATGAAGTCCTGGTGCTGCTGACTATCAGTTGGCAATGCAGTTCCTGCCAGCTGCCGATGAGCTGAATGGCAGTTGGCTCCAGGACTGCACCAGGCCTTGAGCCCTGCCACCGATCAGTTGATTGTCAGCTGCCAAGGACCACACCAGGGCCTATTTGAATGCTGGTACAGTCTACCCAACCACCTGTTCATTTTAAGCTGCGATGGAAACTAGCCATAAAACTATTACATAGTTTTGTTTAATAATTTTGTGTCTGGTTTCATGTTTTGTTATGTCATTAATTGCATAAATATGTGGCTAAATTACACTTCAAGATGCAATTAATTGGTTAAGTGTAACATCTGCCAGAGGCCTTCTATCAATGCCCACACTCACACAAATTCTGAGTATAAATTCATCATGTCTGCACCACTTGTTTATCACTGCTTCTGTATTATAGTCTTTCAATTTTTGCCCTGGCTGGGAGCCACGGCTCAAATCCAAGCCAGGCTGAATGAGAGCTTAGACACTGGTTAGTGTTTTCATACATGAAACAGCATCCTTTTGCTTTGAGGGAACTGGAGAATGGGTGTTACTCACACACTGACCTGACTACATACTATCTCTGCAGCATCTGGATACACAGGGTTGCTGATGTGACTTTATGGTGAGCTGCACAATATTTGTTGCTTTTCTTAAAGCCCCAGAGGCTGAAATTGGAATCCCAGTTCATACATCATAAAGACAAGGTTCTAGCCTTCACGGTTACAAAATAAAGCTTGAAAACATGGACCCGAAATACTCTAACACCAAAAAGCAACAAAGCAGAAGCCCAAAGGTGTTAATGTTAAAGTCTCCTGATATGTTGGGTCTGCCTCAGAAGTTGGCAATGCTTGAACTTGGCCGTACTGGATGCTCTTTGACTAATTGCCAGGCATTCACCTTTCTTGGGGTGAATTCCTAATGCTTCACCCTTCTACCCTTCCTGGTAGAAGACCTGAAGCAAGGATGGAGCTGTCATGAAATAAACCAGAGCAAATCTCAGTCTTAAGTGTGGGAACATTTGGGAGCAAGGGAGAAGAAGCTTTTGAGGAGCTGGCAGGTGGGGTGAATTATTTATACGGGAGACTGGGAAACCACCTGAGAAGCAGCAGAAGCAGCAGCCCCTCTGTCCCTGCCACAGCTGTTCTAGGCCATGTTACAAATATGCCCAGCAGATCACAAACAGTCCATGACACAAACCAGCATACTAGGCTGCATGACAGACATGCTAAGTGACATTACAGCCATGGTAGGCTGCGTCATAGATGTGCAAGGTGGCACCACGCATGTGCTGAACCATATTACAGACATGCTAGACTACCCCACAGGTATGCCAGGCTTCATGATAGATGTGTTAGGTGTGTCACAGACATGGTATGCCACATCACAGACACAGGAGGCTGCACTAAAGATGCACTAGGCTGTACCAGAAGTATCAGGCATATTACATGCATTTATAATATGCTGTAGAGGCTGTGTCAGTGATATACTGGACCAGGGGTGGGCAATTATTTGAGCTGGGAGGCCACTTAGGGAGTTTTGCAGAGCTGTTGCAGACCAGGTTGACACCTGTTCCTTCCCTGCCCCCACCCCTGGCCCACAACAGGTCACTAAAACTCCTTAAGTGGCTCTGTCCTGGGGCCCAGCCCTGCACTGCCACTGCTTGGTGATCCCAGAGTCTCCATGGAGGCTCACGACCCGTGCGGGAAGGCCACACTTGGCTGGGTGGATGGGATGGGACTATGGGAGGACAGGGAGTGGAATCCAGGAGTGGGATGGGAGGGTGGGCAACTGGGTGAGAGGGGCTGGGATTGGGATCGTGGGGTGGTGACAGTGTGGGGCTGGGGCCTGGAGCAGAGTTGTGATCCACTTTCTGAATGGCCCTGCCCACAGAACCTGCACTTGTTGCAGGGCCGTGCAGACAGCGGATTGTAGTTCTGCCCCGGACCTTGGCCCAGCATTAACACTGCCCCATGAACCCAAGCCCAGCCCTGGCCCTGGCCCCAGCCCCAACCCCAACCCTGGCTGCCCATCCTACTTCTGGATGCCGCTCCCCGCCCACCCATGGTCCCACCCCATCCACTCAGCCACCCACTCTGTCTGGTGTCCCCAGCAGTGGGTGTGGGGCAGATGGGCCAGGGTGCCCAGGCAGCAGGGCTGGGTCTGGCGGCAGTACTGGAAACTGGCAGTGGCAGCTGGAAGGAGCTGCTGCTGTGGGGGCTACTGGGAACTGAGTCTGGCTGCTGTGCCACCTCAGCCCCTCTGTGCACCTAGGGGCAGCAGAACTGGCTGCATGGGCCACGGCCCGAGCTGGCCTCTGCACCGGATAAAATCCCTTGGTAGGCTGGATCTGGCCCGTGAGCCACATTTCCCCACCTCTGACCTGCACCATAGTATACACATGTTTGGACTTCTCACATATGTGCCTGTCTAGTTAACTTGCCAGTAAACATCACTTTCAAATCAGTTCTGGTTTCTAGTAGCCATTCATACTGGATGGGTAATTGTTCCCTATTCCAGTTACTGTTTTAGAAACAGCACTGAAATATTCACTTGATTTAACCTCAAGAGGTCTTGGGTTGATACAAGAAACACAGGGCAAAATCTTCTGAGATGTTCATCACAATCACTTGGAATGGCCACTGAGTGGCAGCAGTGCTCCACAGACTTGCAGGGCAGGTGCTGAAGAGCAGCATGTAGCACTGAGTAGCCTTCTGAGACTGTGGGCAGGCACAGGTCTAAGCCCTTCTTTCTCCACAGGCATCCTGCTAACTAGGGCTGTGGGACTCCAACAGACTCAGGTTTAAAACAAAGGCATGAGTTCATGTCTGGAGGGCTAGGCCTGGACAGTGTCATTTAGTTATGTCTGAGTCCCCAAAGTCAGTTTGTGCCCAGATCTTTCCATGTCTCTTATATACCTCTCAATGAGGACTTTCAGTGAGGGAGTGGGCCACAGGCCAGAGAAACAGAGAGAGGGCCAAGAGAGAAAGGAGGGCCTGTGGCTTTATTCATTGAATTGCAGCACTGAGAGATGGAAAGAGCCTTCTCCCAGCACCATCACAGAATGGATCCCTATCACTTTGACAGAAGAAGGCCCATGGGTGGGGTTCCCAATCCTCCCCTCAGGAGCCTGTGGCACGGCTGGTCAGAAGTCACCACCCCATGACAAATACCACTCTCTTGCTGTTGCTTGCCCACATTGACCACATTTGGCCCTTTTGATCTTTTCTCTTACATCAGATCTTTGAGTCCCTCACAATTTGTGGGAGGGACATGACCAGAGCCGAATGCAATGCCCAGGGATTAGATACCTAAGATGGGCAGGCCCTTATGCTACAGCATGTCAGGGATGTATATGGTTTTATTTTAGGGTCTGATTGCATAGTACACCACAGATACCTAAGGCCTGACTTAATTACATACAGAACCTGAATCTATAGTATGATAGAGGTGCATACAGTCTGATTCTCTCTGACAACAGGGATCTATAGGGCCTGATCTATAGCTCCCCAGAGATGTATAGGGGCCGATACTCCTCTCTCATAAAGCAGGAGCTCTTGTACTGAAGTCAATAGTTTCACCAGAGCAGTCAGGCTGCTGTGGAGGCTATGTGGTGACCTGTTTCTCCCAAAGCCCCAGACCTGTCCTTGCATCACCAAGTAAAGCAGAGTCGCATTTACAGGTCGCTGCTGCCCCAATGTCTCTCTCCACAGTGCTGTTCCCTGGTGTGCTCTGTCCTGCTGGTGTAGCTGATTGCTTTCGCCCTGGACATGTTACCCTGTATTATTCCAAGCCAAATCTCATTCTGTTAATTTCCTGTTTCTGCACCTTCCCCTCCCCTCCACCCTTTTGTCTTGTTTCTCCATCCTCACTGGCACTGGCAGCATCTCCTGCTTCTGTCTACCCTGTGAATGTTATTAAAATGCTGTTAACACCTGTGTCCCAACTGTTCCCTGGTCACAGGGGAATCAGCACTATGACAATTCATGAGTGGGAGCCCCCAGGCTGCTAAGGAAGCAGCTGTTTATATGGTGTATATAGCACCACCAGGTACAGCTAGCCCCTCTTACTCTCCTTTACTACCACCCCTTTGCTTTGCTTTCTGTCTGGGACCTGGAGACTTGGGACCAAATCCTACTCCACCTATTAGGTGCCCACATGTGATTTAGTTCACTGTGCGTGAGTCCCTGAAACACTGCTGACACAAAAGCCAGGTGGGTCCTGCCTCCTCCCAACACTTGGCCTTCACTCTCCTCTCCTGCTTTCCTCTCTTCTTGTTCTTGCCCTCCACCCAGCTTGGTATCCCACCTGATTGCAGTCCCAGCTTGGCCACCTTTGTACCTGATTCCTTTTATTTACAGATGCTTTCCAGAATCCTTTGCATTGGCTGCAGCACAAAGGATTTTGACCTGCTTCTGGACTCCAGAAGCCAGTGGATGCGTGTGTATGTGGGGTCATGCTGGGAGATACCTTGCTTCGAGCTTCTTTTGTCTATGGAGCTTTGCCTTGTTATGATCTTGGTACTTCACAATAAGGGCCAAATCCTCAGCAGAGATACCACCACTCCCTCAAAGGCAGTGGAACTATTCCAATTCACAACACCTGAGGATCTTATGATGTTTTACTCCTACCCCCTAAACTACAGTGCCAGGGAACAGAGATCTTTAGAATCACAAGCAAGTGAACTGCTTCACTCCTCCACCTTATCTTCTTTTCCTTTTGTAATCTCTCTCCCTCCACCCAGCCACCCCACCCCTGGCATGCCTAAACTTTGCCAAGTTAAAGTCAGACTTGATGACCTTAACAAGACCAATCTAGCATGTAGTGCTCCATTGTGATGTAAATGGCCCCTTTGCTAAAGATGTGGATACCACTGGGCAGCTCCAGGCCCTGTTCCTGGGGCTGCCTGTGGGGCATCATTCCCAGCCTTACCACAAAGGATCCCTAAACTCATTACCTCTGTGTAGTGCTCTGTTCACTCAGTGACTGTTGAGTGGCCTTGAGGTAACTCTGCCTTCGAGCTGCAGTTTTCGGGGATGGTTTGGGACTGGTTTCAGAGTCTTCACTGTCATCATCCCCCATGGCTTTGATGTAGCTCCCACTCCGCATGCGTCGGCATGGGATCTCGTTGTCTTTGTCCTGAGACAGTGTATTGTTCCACTCTCCCTGAGGCACCTGCAAGAACAAGGAAGCACCTTGATGGTCTGTGACTTAGAAAGGAGAAAATCTTGGAAAATGGCTCATGGGAGATGGAGGAACCATAGCAAATCAGATCCATCCAGTCCCAGCGTCCTGGGTTAGGTGATGGCATCAGAGAAGTGAAGAAAACTGCTTATACTAATATATCCCTGGCCTATTGCTCTGCAGGAGCAAAACATTTCCTTCCTGTCCTCCATCACCATGAGGCATGATGTAATTTTATGTGCCAAGATACTATAACCCTATCTTGGCATGTCAAAGCACATCAGTTGGTTATACAGTTGTTCAGCACCTTTTTAACCCAACTACCTGAACATGGAACAGGGAGCCAGGTACTACTGCGTCTGATCTCAGCCCTTCCAAATGAAAATACACAGGACAGTAAAATCCCTGCGAGATACAGTGTTGCTGGGCTTGGGGTCACTACTAGAGAATACTGAAGTGCCTGTTTGTAAGGGCTCATACAAGTCACATAACCTCAGGCTTGATTTCTCCTCTGCAGAAGAGAAAGTTGCATTTACCCAACTCCCAGGGGCACTAGGAGGATTAATTAGTCAGTATTTGTATAGTGCTTTGGAAATGCAAAGTTCCCTGTGACAGCAAAGTATTGTTCAGCAGAAGAGCTAAGCACAAGCAAGGCTAATTTTTCTGTTGAATTCCTTGACCCAGGAGCCTGATCTCAGGAGAATGATCTCCTCTCTCCCACAGTTCTCCGATTGGGAGTCATGGACAGATGAAGGTTGGTTATGACATCCTGTTCTAGCCTGTGCGGCTGAGAAGGTTACTCTCCAGGTGAGGCTCTTTGCGTGGGAGGGTTTACGAGCTGCAGCACCGCTCCTTGGTTAATGTGGTTGGATCACTCCTTGGGGCAGCAGCAGCTAGGTTCCCTGTGCAGCAACTTTTCAGGAAAACTGTCTTTTTGAGGACTGCATTGAAAAAAGAGACCAGCACAGCCCAGGTCCAGGGAGGATTTGTTTGTAAAGCAGGGAGGACCTCAGAAGTCTTTTGCAGGGCAACAAGCTTTAGGGAAACTGACCAGAGACAGGGTCCATCTGGCCTGTACCCTGTGTCCCAGTGTGACCAGGACTGGATGTTCAGAGAAAAGTGCAGATGCTGGCAAACTCCAAAATGGACAGGTGTGGCCCAACCTGACCTGGGCCTTGGCAAATTCCTTCAGAACCTCTAGGTGTTTACAGACTGGCTTGTATTCAGGAGAGTTTGCTTCCCTGGAGAGCGCTAGTCTTGCTAACAGGATCCTTGTACAGGCCAGTCCCTTTTGTGTCTTTTTAGGAATGGGCAAAAGACACTCTCAGACCCTGTGTGACACATGGCACAGGAGGCAAAAGCTGACTTGGACTTGCTGGAAGTGGGTGGCTGGGCTGGAACCTGTGCAGCTCCCATCTTGGTCTGTGGGTGCAATCCTGCAACCACAAAATTCAATGGTGAAACTCCCATTAGCTTCTATGGGACTGGGATTCCACTCTGCGATGGGGAGACTGAAGCCTTTCTGGTCTTTTCCCAGTTACAGGCAGAGAGCTGGAGGGAGATGGCACTCTTCATGTTGCACTGTACCAAGTCTGTGGTAACAAACTCCTGCCATGAAGCGGAGACCTCTGAAGCTCTGACTCGGGGTGGGAAACAAATCTTATGAATAAGCTTTGGTTCTACACTTCTTGGTCTTCCAGGTGCAGCCCCAGCACTGGGCTCTGTACTGAATCCCTGCTAGGGAGTAGGCCAAAGCTACCACTTGGGACCTATAGACCTATGACCTCTGTGGGGTGAGATCTGTGTTGCCATATCATTCCAACCCTTAATCTGTTAGATCAGTCATGCTTCCCTGCGCACTCTCCATCCTGGCTCCCTGGTTTGGCTGGCTGTTTGTGACCCAGGGCACAGTGACCACGACCATCCAGACAGGAAGATTACGCAGGTGAGGCTATGGTGGAATCACTGCTGGCTCTGGATGCACTGCTACCTGTTCCTGGTCCCTGTGGATAGCGCAAAGGCTCTGATGACAGATTACACTAATAACATCCCTGTTCTCAAATCACCACCAGGGTGATTGGCTTTGACCTTTCCTAACAAAGGAGACACAAGCCTTCTGGAAGCACTTTTCCACTGGGTGCCTCTGAGTCACATCTGACTGGAGAATGGATTTCTCTGCCTGCCTTCTCCTCACCTTACTAATTACTCAATAGAAGCAGTTGCCTGCCTTGCACTGACAACGCTTGCAGGGCCAGTGTACAGAACCAAATGCCCACTGCAGGCTGGGTACAGAGGTGTGCAGAACCCAGCTGGGAGAAGTTGAAAGGCCCCCTTCCCTTCTTGCCCCTGCCCTGGGTACATGGTGTGCATGTAAAACAGGTGAGTGCACAGGGGTGTCTCTAGGTAATTCCCTGCCCTGGTACCCCAATGCTAGCTTTTGAAGGCAGTGATAGCAATTTATTCAACAAGGGCACTCACCAAGGTCAAAGTCCTGCTATAGTAGGCACATGTGTTAGCTTCATACACATAACAAGAGACAAGGAGCTTACACTGAGAGTTGCAAAGGCATTGTCCCTGTGTTACAGATGGCAAACTGAAGCTTGGAGGGCCTACAGCTGTTCCAGCATTTGCTGCCACGTAGGCTTGGGCAATAGAAGCCAACACCACCCCCTGGGTGCTGTAGGTCAGCAGGCATTTGGGGCCAATCAAGCTGTCAACTGAGTAATTCCCTTGAACCCAAAAGGTCTTGATGGCTCTGCGCTGGAAAAGGACTTTTGGTAACATGGGCCCCAGCACACCCACATCACGTATTTTTTACAACCCACTACCACACCGACAATCTCCACAGACACTGCTTAGCAACTCTGAAACGCACTGAAGCAGCCCTCTGCTTCCAGATGAGCTGTCTGTGCCTTTCTCTTCCTGTCTTTCCCCACACTTTGTGTCCAATAAAAGCAGGAATCTAGTGCAAGAATCAAAGCCTTGCTGAAGTGCTCAACACTCTGGTTTCGGGGCACTGGGGGCAAAAAATGTCTTTTACTGGAAATCAGTTGAATGTGATGCACCAAAAGCAAACAAACCAATTCACTTGTTAATGACTGCAGTAAGCAGGTAGGAAAAGCCTCCCCATCTTTCCACTAAGATCACGCAGTTGGGGCAAGACTGGAAACCCAGATTTCAAAGGTATTTTGGCACTGAAAGATGCAGATAGCTGTCTAGTGGGATTTACAAAAGCATCTAAGGCCCCTCAGGCCTTTTTGTGAATCCTGCTAGTGCCTCTCTTCATCTTTAGGTGCTTACATACCTTTAAAAACTTGTCCCAGGGTCTCTGAAGCTCTGCTTTCTTGAAACATAGGTGGAGATCTTGAGTTAGCATTTCTGTTCATGTAAACAGAAGCAGCTCCACTGACAGCTGAGAATCTGGCCCCTACGCTGAGTCCACAGTATTAAAACATGATGAGGAAACCTAGTTGCAGTGCATCACACCAGCACAAGGCCATGTTGACTGAGTTTAGGAACCATCTTGTTTTTCCTTTTGCCTATGCTGCTGTAAAACTGCAGCCACTCTAATAAGAGTTATTACCCCCAGATGAAAGTTGTGGAACTGAGTCTGCTCCACATGCGAACTGAGGCAAACTGTGCTGCGCTGCACGGGCAGTTGTATAAGCCGCGAAATGTGTGTCAGCACACAGAAAATGGAGGCGGTGCACTTTTGAACTAAAGCACCTCTGGCGCTTGCATGTGTCAAAATGCTCAAATAGCCTATTATAGCAACCCTACCACCAAGCACTGGATTATGAAAGGGTTTGTTTGCAAAGGTCTTCAGGGCTTACAGGTGTAGGCTTCGTGGGAGTATTGATCATTATAAATATACTGCTTACCCAAAGGCTTTGCTAAAACATTGGTAGAGTAGGACTGACCAGCAAATCTGACTGATGCATGAACCCCTTATATAAGCAGAAGTTGCAATGTGCAAACATGGTCAGGATGATGATACAAGATGTACAATTTTGTTATGAGATGGGCGGTAGAGATGACTGGGCTAGGCGCAGGATGGTCCAGTGCCTGTGTGGTAAGGCTGAAATAGGAATACCCTGAACAAGATTCCCATGTAGCAAAGATACGATGGAAATGTAATACATATTTTGTTTTGATCATAGTACAGAAAGAGAATTGGAAAGCAGGGGAACTTTGTAGCAGCCTAAGGGAGCCTGCATGGTGTTGTGCCGACTATCTTGTCACAAGCACAAGTGCCTTAACTCCAGGTCTGATGTACTTGTTAGGCCACAACATGTTAGGGCTGTATTTGTAGACAATAAACCTGGCTGAATCTTTGCCACTGAACCAAGCTAGTGGATGTTCTTTAAGACAAGATTGGTATTGGGTCTCCTGGCTGCAACTTTGGCCAGTACCACAGTTCCTGAGACTTCGTCACCAACAACACGTCAATAACACCTGATGACAACAGGGTTGGTTGGGAAGCCAGTACAGAAATAATCATCAGAACAATTATACTAATGAGGACTATAATGATGAACAGCTCTAGGATACTTCCCTGTTGGGATATGTCTCTGTTGAGTAGTTATGGTGCATTGGCTCAATGTCACTCTCGGGGGAGCTCTTACTGAACCACAGAAGATAGAGGGGAAAGAGTGTCCAGCCTGTGGCTTGGAGACTAATGCAGAACTGCTTCCTACAGAGCACATCCTAGTGTTTCATCCCATCTAGTTATAAGCGTCCCAAGCAGTGGCACATTTGTATTCTCCTGATGCTGGGGATAGCCCAGCCTCTGACATAAAACAGAGCAGTCTGAAGGGGCCCTGCTGGTACTGCCTGCACAGCATCCCAGGGCCCCTTCCAGATCCCATGGGGCCTCTCCATTGTCATAAATAGGTGTTCAGCCACATTCCAGATGCTTAATTAGCCAGCAGGCCAGCAGGTGGAAAATCCTGTTTCTGCTGACAGTAATGACAGAACAAGCTCAGATTCCCTGGGAATAAGGGCTCATGTACGTAAGGGGAACTCCAGGGCTATTTTTGTTCCTTAAAGAGGCTACCTACTTTCCTTTCCTCTTCTATGCTATCATATTTACCTGGATACAAGATGACCCAGAATATAAGATGACCCCCCCCATTAGATTTTACACATGGAAAATTTATACATTTATTATACTTTGAAATCTAATTATCATCTTAAATTGCCACCCCCCCACTAGTACAGGTGGTGGGAGAAGAGGTGATGAGGGGCACAGTAATGGGGCAAGCAGTGGGGGACAGGTAGTGGAGGAGTGTAGTGTGGCAGGCAGGGGTAGTAATGGGGCTGGCAGTGGGAGCCAGGTGGTAGAGAGCAGGAAGTGTGGATGTGGTGGGGCAGGCAGTGAGTGAGGCAGGCAGCTTGCCCCCTGCTGCCTGTCTGCCCCTTAATTACTTCCATTGTGTCTACCCCCTATCCCTCCCACCCCCATGCTGCCCCAATTTCCCCTTCTCCTGTTCCCCGCTCCTATCCCCTTCATGTCACTTCTGCTACCCTGCCCCCATTTCTCCTGTTTCCCATACCCTCAAAGTCTCTCCTCCCCCCTGCCTCCCCCTCCCACTTACCTTTGCTCTATGCTGGCAGGCTCTATCCCTGCTGCAGCCTGGGATATGGAGCAGAGCTCCAGCACCAGCCAGTGGCAACCACACCAGCTCTCTGCAGCTTCTGCTACAGGACTGGGCTGGAGCCATGTTCCATGCCCTGGGCTGCAGCAGGGACAGAGCTTGCCAGCACAGAGCATAGGTAAGAAGGAGTGTGGCAGAGGGGGAGAGAGAGGGAGAAGCCACAAGGAGGGGGAGAGAGTGGGGGCTGCTGGGGAGGAGTGGCAGGGCATGCAGAGGAGGTAAAGTAGCAGCTGTGGCTCCAGTTCCAGCCACAGCAGCTGCCTGGCCTCCACCCCTCCATCCCCCACCTTGTGCACAGTTGTAAGGCAAGGGGCTTTTTTCCCCCATGTTAAATGGGGAGGAAAGCTCATCTTCTTAATTTAGAAAATATATTTTTCTCTCTCTCCTTTTTCACTAGTATCCAGAGAAAGGAACTTGAATTGCATCTCAGATCTGTTCTTTCTTGCAGGTCATTATCTCTGGATGCAGATACTCAGCCCAGTTAGTATGGAATAATTTCCCATAGATCAGTGGTGTTCAACATACTTAGCTCCATGAGTGCTGTGGGGCTGGTTCATGGGATGGATCTAGCACAGGTTTGGCACAAGGGTGAGATCCACTGGCACAATCTAGTATGCAGGGCCATGTCATCTGGCCCGTGGGGCTCCTCATAAGTCTAGAAATTTGGCAGCAAGGAAGAAGCAATTAATGCTGCACCACCCCCTGCTGCCAAATTTCATGACCTGCGGGGAGCCCCATGGACCGGATGACATGACTCTGCAGGCTGGATCTGTCCCACGTGCAGAAGTTGAGCACAACTGCCCTAGATTTTATTCTGTTTTAAATTTACTCTTTTGTAAGGAGTTGACACAGGGCCAGCTCTCTTAAGATGACTGCTGGCAGTAAGTACTATTACAGCACCTGGCTACTTGGCAGCAGGAGAGTCAGTCTGCATTGAGCAAATGGCTACCCAAGAATGAAACTGAGTAGGTGAGCGGGCAAATGACTAGTACCCCAGGGCAGTTAGTTGCTCCCTAAAGGGTTTCCTCACCTTGGAATGTAGTGACCTACACTAGGGTAAGCCTGTGTGTTGTGTGTCCACTCCACATTTACTATGGAGGACAGTCAATTCAGTCTAGAGTAAACTTGTGTATCTATTGTGTGAAACCTGTATCCAGGTGCTCCTGAGTCCATCCCTCCATCATGTGCTGGACAAGCACCTCTATCTTTTGGTACTCAGCTGCACTATCACTGTTCTGCCACAGTATTATCATTCTTGGGGAAAAAAAAATCCCTTATTTTCACCAAAAGGATAATGACTGGAGAAGGGAAGAGAAAGGGGGCTCTGTATATTGCAAATGGCTCCCCAATGCTCTAAGTCTGCCAAGAGCATTCCTGAAGCACCCAAATAAACAGAGCGTTAACATAAAGGGAAAAACAGTGAAGTGGAAAATCCACCTTCCATTGCTGTGGGCATGTACAGAAAAGATGCTCTATTACCATTGCTTCAGCTGAAGTCAGCTAGATGGAGGAGCTTTAGGGACAAGCACCTTTTCCATAACATGCACAAACATGCATGCACACACATACCCCCACACCATGTTCATGCATAGAAAAGCGCGTGCATGTCACATGCACAGGTACCATCAACATGTGTACTGACATCCGGATGCACTGCATCCCCACAGTAACATGTGTCCATATATGAATGTACATGCACAAAGTACATGCCCCCCTGCCATTCACACACAATAATATGTATGCAAATACAAGCATGAGCACACATGTACACCCGTGGGTTCACATGAACAGACATACACACACAAGTAGGGAGAATGTATAAGTCTTCACTGGGTAAATAAGTGTCATAATCAGGGATCCTGGTTTTCCCTGGTAAAAAATCGCAAATTATCTGATACCCCCCCACCCCAATCCACGATTAAAATGAAAGCCCCCCCCACAACCCTCTCCCCCCACTTGCTGGGGGGGGGGGGGGGGGGGGGGCGCAAGCTACTAGGGCTATGGGGCCAAGGACCCGGCTCCATGGCCTCCTGCCCTCAGCAGGAGTCAATGGCTGCTGCAGCTGAGTGAAGCCTGGCTCCCCACCACAGCTGCTGCCTGCTTGTTGCGAGGTTGGGCAGGGGCGGCTCCCCACTGCTGCATGCACTCTGGGGGGGGGCAGAGGGGACCTGTGCCCCACAGATCGTGCACAGGGAATGGGCGGTTGTGGGCTGCCCACTGCAGGCTCCTACCCTGCTGCCCTCCCCTGGGGCCTCTGCAGCCCAGCAGGTATGATCCAGCACTGCCCGCGTGGGGATATCCTTGCTGCTGCAACCTCCACTCTGCCCTGGCAATGTGTCTCATGTATGCGTGGCAGCAGCAGGGACAGCAGTGTGCAGTTGTGCCCCTCACTGTTGCCGTGCATGCAGGAGACACCTCACCTGGGCAGCACAGAGTTCTCAGTGACAAGAAGATCCCTGCATGGCCTCACTCTGCCGTGCAGCGCCAGGTTGCTGGGCTCCAGTGCCAGGTCGCTGGGCTCCAAGACAGCAGTAGGCAACCTGCCCCTGCCTCCACTCTACATAGATATGGGGGCACTGGTCTCCTCTGACCCGCAGGAATGTATGCAGTGGTGGGGAGTTGGCCCCTGCCCCCCAGATGAGTTGCCTGGGGCTCCATCCTGCTCCCTGCAGGGGCCCTGAGGCCATGCATTGCAGCCCCAGGCCTCAAGCTCCACACACTGCCCGGCTAGGCACCAGCCCCAGCCCTAGCCATGCCCAACTCCCTCCCTCCCTCCCTATGAGGTCCTCAACCCCCGCCCCCCAAACGCTTACCCGTGGGAGCTATTCTCCAGGCTGCCTGGCGCCATGTGCATGTACATACACATGGTGCCCCCTGCGTGATCACAGTGATCACTCCCCTCTCACTCCCCACAGCCCTTTGCACGCTGGAACTCTGCCAGTATGCAGTAAGTGTGCACAGGGAAGAGCTAGACAGCCATGTGCTGGACTGCTAAGCATGGAAGGCCAAATAGGGTCTTAGACCATGTTGAGGCCCTAAAATCAGATGTCAGAGACTTAGTGCTTAGTTTGTCCTTGAGAAGATGAACTCCTGTGCAATGAGGCAGCTGCTTCTACAGCAACATCTCTGCACTAACTGAGGAAGGAAACCTAGGAATTTGGTTTAAGCTGAGTGGGCCTTCAGTGGTTGCTTCTCAGCAAGGCCCATAAGATATTAGCAGAGGTTTAATGCTAAACAGGCTGCCAACAGCAAGGATCCTCCTCCCCCAGAAGCTCCATACTACCACCCATCACTGATACCATCTCATACCATCACTGTAGTATCAGACTGCAGAAAGTAGTCCAAGCCCTGTTCTGTAGTATGAGAAAGGAAAGAGTCCAGCCCTCTTCCCCATAATCCAGCTGTCACCTCTTCTGAGCGGAAGCTCTGATGCCTCTTCCCATGGGCACCTTCCTAGTCAAGAAGAAGCATTTGCGGTTGACCTACCTACTGGCTTCTCTACTTTCCACAGGAGTGATCCTTCCTCTGCAGGCCTCTCTGAGAACAGGGCATATTTCCTCATCACACATCCATGTCTTAGGGTCTGGAAAGCCTTTACAGACCTTGCTATTGCTAACCTACATATTGCCATGGTTATTATCCAGGTAGATTAACAGAGAAAGTAAGGACCTCCTGCCAATCACCAGGATGCCAGGAATTTGGCTCCTGTGGGATGCTGATCATCCAGCAGATTATTTTGGGAAGTCCATTCATTAATGTTAAGGCAAGGGAAAAATCTTGGTAACAGGTGAAGCAAACGCACTGGGAGGGGGAAAGGAGGCACATAACCCTACATGGTTATCCCAGCTTATTTGGTTACCAAGCAGAGAAGCCAATCCCGACTTGGACCTCTTTGGTCAAAGGTTCCAAACAAGATAAAATGCTGTCTGAATAACATCTCACATCCCTTTAATCTCAGCTGCTGAGAGTTCATAAATAAAACAGGCTACAGAAATGCTGGCTAAGGCTTCTCACTGACTCAAAAGCTCACAACTTCCTCTGGTCCCATTGATGTTATCTTGTCCCCAGAGGACGTGGAACTGAAAGTGCTAATTGACTGGCGCTTGTGCATCACCAAAACCAAAGAAACAGAAACATTGGTCTATTACTCTGGACACTTTTATCCAATATTCAGTACTCATTCTGCAGCTTAATAGTTTATGATGCCTCTCCTTGCAGTACGGTTTTGTGGGTGTCAGTGCATTCCTGTCCTGGCTCCCCGTCCCTACCTACTGGCCTACACAAGTCCTTCTAGCATATAGTGTAAATGGAGAAAGAAAATATGCTCCTCCCTCTCTCCATCCTTACAGACTGATTCTATACCTCCATACTCCCTTTTTGAAGAGCTAATGATATCAACCTATCTCTCTAAGTCTCAGCAAAGACCTAGTCTAACTCCCACTTTTGACAGTAGGAAGACTCCCTCTGTTTTTGATGAGCACCTGGGGATTGCAAGTCACACAGAAAGCTCCAAAAGTCCAGATTACCAGAAATGCAGATATGGTGCTGTAGCTCATCTGAAGTGGCGTGGATAAAAACCAATGATTTAAAAAAAACTGGATTTTTTTAATTTAAATCAGATTTTTGTATTGAATCATACTTTTTTATTCTTTTTGTTACATGGTTTTAGTTTAAGATATGTTAAAACTTTAAAATATCATCATGGAATAGGGATTATAACTTCTAATTATATACTACTTGAGACAATATATTCATGTAACCTTTTTAGAAGTTTTATAAATAGGTCACAACAGGCCATGGACTATATTAGGGGCCCAATCTTATGGGATTCCCAGAGGCTCCTCTATAGATTAATAAAGATTAAAGAAAACCGCTCTACCCAATGGGACTCAGTGCGCAGACTAGAAGATCCCATTAAGCATTTCTGTGATGCTTAGTTTCAGTTCTCAAACCGTGGATTTGTGTCTCCAGAGATCATAGGCAGACAAGGTTCTTTGGGTAGATGTGATATATTTTATTAGACCAATTAAATAGATGGAAAAATTGTTCTTTGTGAGCTTTCAGGCACAAAAAATCAAATCCACCCTGATCTAAAGGCTCTGGATCTCAGAACAGGACTAGAAACCTCATGAGCAGGGATCTGGGTTTTCTATTTCCCACAGGAAAATGGAGCAAAAAGTGAATATTCCTCTTTACTGAAGGAAAATGCGGATTTCTCATTTTACTGAAGAAACCCGTGGATTTTGCAGTTTTGGGGTGAACTCTCTGCAGGCTGGTAGAGTTCCAGCCTGCAAGGGGCTGGGGCAAGCGGGAGGAGAGCAGTCAGGCAGGGGGCACCATGTGCATGTATATACACATGGCTGCCAGGAAGCCTG
>NW_017729017.1:5722824-5739135 GCF_001723915.1 Gavialis gangeticus | reverse complement strand
ATACACATGGCTGCCAGGCAGCCTGGAGAGCAGCTCCTGCAGTTAAGTGTGGAGGGGGGGAGGGGGATTGAGGCCCACATAGGGAGGGAGGGAGTTGGGCAGGGCTGGGGCTGTTGCCCAGCTGGAGGTGTGTGAGGCTTGGGGCCTGGGGCCTCAATAAGCAGCCACAGGGCCCCGGCAGGGAGCGGGACAGGGTCCTGGGCATCTTGTCTGGGGTTGCAAGGGGTGAGGCCAGCCCTCCACTGCTGCGCACAGTCCCAGGGGGCAGGGGAAACTGTGCCCCCCAGAACTGTGTGTGGGGTGGGGGTACAGGTAGGCTGCCTACTGCGGGCTTGGGCTCCCACCCTGCTGCTTCTGCAGCCCAGTGGGTGTGCCCCAGTGCTGTGGGGCGGTGCAAAGAAGCTGCTCACCATTTTGCGCTCTACACCGCCCTGGCAATATGTCCCCTGCATACACAGCAGCAGCTGGGGTGGTGGCGCAGGGTTGTGCCCTTTAACATTGTTGTGTGGGCAGGGGATGTGTTGCCCAGCATGGAGCTTGCCATGGTAACGAGTTTCCCCACGTGGCCCTGCTGTTCCCTGCAGCTCTGGGTTGCACCTGTTGGGCTGTGGAGGCCCTGGGGCAGGGCAGCAGGATAGGACTGTAGCTCTTTTTTCATTAGGAGGATGATTGGCTTGAGCTCTGAATTTCTTCTCTAGAGTCTCAAGCCCAGATGCCAGCTGCACACATTCTGGACCTGTGGGGAAGTCCAGCTGCGTGTCTGGGCTGGTGCTTTGCTGCTCAGGTCCATCTCCAGTTCTCACTGCTGCTCTTGAAAAGCATGCTGTGCTCCTGTCATTGCAGCCTTTGCTTCAGCTCTCGGAGCACAGAGGTCCCTCGGGAAGCAGGGAGATGTCGTTTCAGTCAGTGCACCACTTCCTAGCTACTGGAGAAAGGCCTGTCAGGGGAGGGCATTTATTGCTCCTGAGGAGTAATGAGATGGAAGAGCAGACTGCAGTGGATCTATCTGGTTTCCACACATCCTTGGTAAAGGACATTCCCAGCTGCATTTTGGCTCTCACCACACGGCTTCCCCTTCCTCAGCTCCCACTAGGCTTCATGTCCCCATGATCTTCCATGGCCAAGGATGGCCGGACAGGGGCTTTCATCAGTGCCACTCCATTATTTAGGCACTTGTGTATACAGCCAAAGGGAATTAGCCCTATTGCCCCACTCAGGCCCTCAGGTATCCCAGAGGGAGCTTGGAGGCTGAGTGTGCAGGGTTTGGGGCAGCTCTTATCCCTGGATTGGCTTTGTAGAGGTTCATCACACAGTGCTGGATTTAGGTTTAAGCTACTTAAATTTAGGTCGGGCCTCACAATATGAGGGGCATCTAAATAAGAAAAAAAACCTGGATGTTTTCATTCTAATATGACAAAAATATACATCTATATGGCTGCAGTTATTATTCACATTAATAAATTTGTGCAGAAATAACAATAATTCATTTTAAAATTTCATGAAAATCCATTTTCATGGATTATTTTTATCGTATAGGACCTCTTAAGACGGACATAGTTTAGGGCCTCAGCATGTCATAATCTGGCACTGTTAGCATATGGAACGGGATTTGAAGGCAGAAGCTTAAAGGCAAACCTAGCTCAAAGCACCAGGATTTGCCTGGCTTCAGGTGAGAAACTCACACAGCCAAACACTCATGCCTGAAACCATGTGGAAAGCTCAGGGCCTTGCCACACTCAGGCTTTATTGTTTAGCGTGCAGACCTCCTGGCTGGTGGGGGGTAGCTAGTGGCCATGGTGGTTCTGGGGCCTAGCAGCAGGTGTCTGCTCAGTTTTGAAGGAAAATGGCAACATGGAGATCTTAAGAGCATCCTGCTGGGACTGTCCTAGCTGGTGTCCAGGAAGGGGTGGCTGGGCACATCTTACTCCTAAAAATAAGGTTCCCTTACAGAGTGGTTACCTTGTGTAGATTAGGCTGAGTCTAAGAAACCATGTCCACAGCTGCTGTAACTATCTGGCCATGGCTATACCGCTTCCCTCCAGCCCCTGGCTCTGCTGCTGACATCAGCTCTGCCCACTTGCTCCCACCTGTCTACACCTGGCAGGCTCAGGATTTGCCCTAGACAGCTCAATGACGGCCTCAGCACCCTTCCCCCTCCACAGCATCACTCTTAGCTCTTTTAGGACAATGAACTATAAGACGCATGCTCAGGGCTGTTCTGAACTGTTTCCACTAGGTAAATGCTGGTTTCTGGTACAGCCAGAGTGGGGGGGTCTTATTTTGTTGAAGATGAACCTAGGGTCAGGAGGGAAGCCAGGTAGATGTGTCCTCTTTCTATTTCAGTGGAACTGCATTGACTTCCAGCAACCAAGAGGTGCAAAGGATGGTGCTGGGCTGGCTGGCTGCTTGTGGTCCTCATGACATAGTTGTGCTCATGATCTGGGGCAAGATCCACATGATATTGAAGCTCACTGTTTACAGCATAATGAAACAATCCATTCCCAGGCAGAGCTTCCAGCAAAGTCATAGTGGCTGAGGAAGGGCCTCAGGCATCTGGCCAGCTGACTTCAAGAGGCCTCCTGGCTGGGAGCCTCAGTGCATTGCAGTGATCTCTGTAGTTTGTTCAGTCTCACTCGCACTTTGGTTTTCACCAGGTTGTGCGTGTAGAGCTGGCGAGAGTATTTTTGTGGCTGATTAGTTAAGCTCGTAACACTTTAACAAAGGGAATGCAAAGAAAAACAGTGATGATATTTGCTAATGAAAGTCCTGATCCAACAGGTCCCTCAGTAATTTAATTTGTTGGAAAAGGAAAGCGAGGCATTATGAGTTGAGTGCTTTTCAATAATTCATCACTCTCTAAATGCTGTGAACCTGCTGCCTGCAGCCAGAAGAGTCATTGACAACCCTGTGTTAAAAATGCACTTGTACGATTTACATGCACAGCCCACATGACTACACCCCCAAGCCTGGCCACTTATTTTTATTCCTCGGTCTAGGTATGCAGCTGGTTTTATGCTGCCTGCTTAAAAATCTCAGGCGTTTAAATGTGCTTATGTAATGACCAAACAGTATACACTACAAGGGGACTTAAACTGTGACCGTCACTGCTAAAAATACAGGCCCCTCCCACATGAACTGAAAGAAAAGGTCTGTTTAGCTAGCAGTATTAATAGACTCTTACCCATTTATGTGGACTAACCACATTAGGTAGACACAGCACATGTTGAAACGCTTGTTAATACAGTTGCTCCCAACTGGATACACAATTGTGAGTTTGGAGTTGCAACTCAGACACTTTTTTGGGAACATTTGACCTTAGTAGAAGGTGAGTCATTGTCATCACCATCACTAGCAGCAACAACAATGCAACTAGGAGCCCCAATCATGGGCCAGGAGCTCACTGTGTAATGACCACAGAGCATCACATCGATTCAGTTGTGAGGAGAGGTATAACCTAATGTTCTGAGCCTTGACCTCAGACATCTGTCTAAAGCCACAGCTTTGCTTTGAAGGGTCCTAATGAGAGGTGCACCAATATATCAGTCCATATTGGATTGGCACCAATAAAAGGAAAATTGACATTATTAGCAATTGGCTTTATTTGGCTGGTGTAACCGATAATGTCATCGATAAATGCTGCATGCATGCGTGGAGTCACAGCATGCATGCAGCCAGGAATGCAGTCTGGCAGTTTGGAGAGCAGCATTGAGCCAGTAATTTGGTTGGGGGAAAAGGGCGTGGGGGAGGGAAGGGGTGTGAGGGGTCATTGAGGCCCCCATGGTAAGGGAGAGAACGGGGCTGGGGCCGGTGATGGGGGCAACAACTCCCTGCCACTGCACTGTCCCCTGGGGAAGGCATGGGGGGTATGTGCCCACTGGATTTGTGCATGGGGTGGACACAGGCTGCCCACTGTGGGCTTGGGACCAGGGCCTGTGCTGGCCTCTTCCAGGTTGGGGGGGCTGGGCTGGGGCTGTGCTCAGGGCAGATGGTGGCAGGCTGGGGGGTGGGAGTGGCAGCAGTGCTGGCTACAGCCACCCCAAAATTCCATATAGCCATTCCGTAGCTGCCCCCCCCAGCGCTGCCACCGCCACCCACCCTTAATGCAGCCTCAGCCTAGCTCCCCCATTGGTAAGAGGCCAGCACAGCCCCTGGCCCCAAGCCCACAGTGGTCAGCCACCTCCGTCCCATGCACAAATCTGGGGGGCACATACTCCTCATGCCTCCCCTGGGGGACCACTTAGCAGTGGGGTGCCTCCCCCTGTCCCCATTCCCCAGAACAGCCACCTGTGTCTCTGTCCTGTGCCCTGCCCTGCCCCACCCTGACTGGGCAATGCCTGCCCCTGCTCCATTACCTCCCTCACCATGGAGGCCTCTATCTACCCTGCCCCCACACCCTCCCCTCCCCCATGCCTCTTCCCCCTCACAGACTTACTAGCCAGATGCTTCTCTCCAAGCTGCCGGGCTGCATATCGGCAGTCAGGCTGGTATTGGCCAATATGGCTGGTTAATAATTAGCCATTGGTATCAGCCAAAAAAATCTTTATCGGTGCACCCCTAGTCTTAACTGTAGTGGGTCTTTGCCTGAAAAGCAAATTGGGCAAGGGCACTTGGGGTCAGCCACTTAGTCCAGGGAGGCCCCTTTCTGTAGCAGCCCACATGGGTTTGCATAGGTACACCAGGCTGCTCCCACACATTGTAAATGAGATTCATTGAAAATCTGACACTGATTTCATCCTCAGTTGCTGTTTATTTCCTGCTTAAAAATATAAACCCCCCACTGGTAGTTGACTGCTGTGGAAATTATTGTGATGCTCTAAGTGGGGGTCAGGATAATTTGGAGTGATGGATGAAGTAACAGGAACAGATCAACTTTCAGGTAAGACCCATTCATTCCCTCCTTCCACGCAGTGCCCATCACCTGGCTGTGAGAGTCCCACCCCAGTAAAGCAGTACATGGCACATGTATATGAAACAAGAAGCAAACCCCTGCTTTGCACCCACCTGCAGGTAATGATAGGCTAAGTCTTGATGGCAGGACTTGGACTTCAACAGGGCTTTGTCAATGGTGGCGGAGGCCTTTTGGCACACTTCCCGGGCATGGCTAAGAGTGAGTGTGGACCAGGAGCCCCTTTTGATATAGTTGGACTCATTGTTGATGGGGATGCTGGTGCAGGGGGTGACCTTCAGGTCGTTATTGCTCTTGGAGGATTTCAGCATGTGCTCACTGATGGTGTTATAAGCATGCATGAAGTACCTAGGCTGGCTGTGGTCTGGCTGCCTACCCAAGGTCATGAGGCCCATGGGGTTGCGGTAATTGCAGGTGTCGCTGTCTAGGTTGTCGTCTGAGCTCCACCAGCCTGATATATTAGATCTGGTCCTGCGTTTTGTCTCAGTGGTCTTTGCTCGGTCTTTGCTCTTGCTCCTTCGATTCTGCTTTGGGTCATCAGTGCCCTTCTTACCATTCACACTACCTTTGGCGTTGCCCTCTAGGGACTGGGACTTGGCAAAGAGCTTCTGGACTGAATGGACCAGGTGCCGTATGCGCCCAGGGCTCTCACTCCGGTGTTTGGAATCGCTTCTCTGGAACTGGAGGGTGCTGAAGCCGTCTCTGTGGATGGGCAGCTGCTTCTCAAACTGGTCCAGGAGGTTTGCAGGGAGGCGGTTGATTTTGGTGGCTTGGGCATGGCTTGGGAAGGGGTTCTCATCTGGAACCTCAAAGTGCGAGTTATAATGGATCCGGGGGAAAGTGCTGCTGTTGGAAATCTGGTTGTTGAGTGGGAGGAGGCAGTCGCCATGGAGGGAATTTGGGGCTGGAAACCGGGGGTCCATGGTATAGGAGTCAGTGGGGCTGAGGAGATATGGGTTCCTGTCCTGGGTGGCATAAAGAGAGTCTTGAGGGGAGTCCAGGTTATCAGAGAGGTGGCGGCTTCTGTTATCTCCTAGCCCCTTCATGGTCCTGGTGGCTCTAGAGCATTGCTTCAGGAGTGGCACAAAAAGGCCTTCTCATGCGTTCTGTATCTGATCTCTTTCCTGTCGGAGTCTGTCCTGCTGCCAAAGAGACAAGAACAGTGGTCAGATCATTGAGAGGGATAATTTACCCACAGATCTTTCTGTCCAGCTAAGCACTTCCACCTCACTAGGGCATCAGAGTGAGCACCTGATGAGCTCTAAAAACAAAGACAATGAAGGTTATTTCAGAACTGAGAGAGTCAGGAAAGGAGGAGGAAGAGGAAAGTGTAAGAAAGGGATGGGAAGCAGAACACAATGAGTGACAGAAAGGAATAGGAAAGGACATAACACAGGACTATGGAAAGCACCTCAGGGAGAGGTACTAGGATAACAGGACACAGGGAGGAGTACTATTTGCTCACCAGAGTCCAAATACTTGTAGACCTCAAAGCCTGAACACAAATTGTTTAAAATAAGGACACTGCTATTTTTTGGCATCTATGCATATTTATTTAATAGTGCTTAGTCCCAAACCAGCATAATGAGGGCTAGCAGGAATGCGCTGTCAGTAAATCATGGGCTCCTGTTCCTTTAGTTTAGGGGGCTCAAAAAAACCTGCTGTCAAATGCTGCACCTAGGCCTTGCCTGAGCAAAGAGAAATGTGGAGCCAGGGATCAAATCAGCTCTCCAATCAAGTGGCCAACCGTGTTTCAGTGGTTATCGGATTTTGTACGGGGATAATGGGCCTGATGTGCCTGCTGCATGGAGTTATGTTAATGCAATGTGATGGGAAACATCTCTTCTCTGACAAGCACCCGGCTTTATGTTATTCTTTACACCAGAGGAAACTGCTTCAGTAGTGATGACCAGAGCAGTGGTGGTGCTAGGATACTCATAGGCCTGACCTAAGAGGCTGTTTGTTGCTCAGTCACAGCTCTAGGTTTAGGCCCCCAAGTGCATAGCAGGAGCTCCACTGTGTGAGCTACTTTGATTCCAGGACAGAACTATAATCTGCTAGTTTTATTTAGCAACAATGTCCCTAAAATACTGAGAAACAGAATCAAATCACCTGGATGGGAATGGCGCCTAGCCGTGAAAGTACAGGACTGGCTGCTAGAACTCCTGGGCTAAGTACAGATAGTCAAAAAGCCTGAGGCTGAAATGATTCAGTCTTCACAGGTTAGTTTAAACTGTGTAGATTGAACCGATAAGCCAGTGAACAGACATTCATTTTTGATTCCAGAAATGCAGCTACATGTCTGCAATGCCCAAGCCAGAAAGCCAGGGAATGCTAGAGCATGCCTCCCTGCTTGATTACAGCAGGCAGTGGGGCCAAGGCTAGCCCACCCAACCTGCAAGGGGGGGTGGTGGTTTGCAAGGGAGGTGCAAAGCCTCCTAGGATGCATTCAAGTTAACTTGAATCTGGAGAGGATCTGGGACAAAAGTTCAATAAACTAATTAAACCTAAATCTAATAAGCCTGATACAACATCCATCTAGGTTTATCTTAAACTGTTTTCTGCCATTTTTCATTTCGTTTTTGTGCACTGAACTTCTGTTGTGTTATAGATTTGAACCAGTTTCTGATCACTTATACTGGTTTGTGTGTAATTTCTGTCCCTAGGCCTGGGTTCCACTCCCACCAGTGCCACAAGCTTGCTGTCCGACTTCATCTGAGAAAGCTGTCCTCCTGCATGGCACCTTAAAAGTGAAATGGACTAGAAGTGGAATTGAATTGCTGAGAGCACAGTCAGCAAATCATTAAAAACTCATAGTAACTGACTAGCCTCTCTTCACTGCTCAGGCTAAGAAAAACTGTGTTAGTGGTGAAAAGGAAATGAGAGTTTTAATAATTTCATGGCTAAAAGATCAAAGATGTGATTTACAACACCGCTTCGGAAACCTGCTTTCTTTAGCATATGCACAGTTAATAGAGTGACCCTTTAAATCTACTGGTGCAGCTACCCTCCCGAAGAAGGTTCTTTTTAGAGAAAAGCAATGCCATATTCACCCCAGGAGATGCAACTGGTACTGCCCCTCCACTTTGAATCCATGTGGTTCTCACCCCTCTCAGCCCTGCTGATTCCAATCCTCTTGGATTCCTGCTGATCATCTCAGCAATGATGTCAGTACCTGGCAAATCCACCTGATCCCTTTGGCAGATCCAGTGCACCCCAACCCCTGTAAATCCAGCCAATCACACCAGCCTATCCCTATGTTGAGTCCACGTGAACCTTTTGCTCCAGTGCAGATGACCTCCCCCAATGCAAATTCAGCACACCCACCCTAAGAGAAATACATGCTTCCTGTTACACCACTAACCTGTTCTGGTTGGCAGCAACTTGAGGTCTGCTAAATGAGTTCATACGGAGCATTTTCAGCCTTGAATTAGAAGCAAATGGTAAGTGAAGACACTTCCCTGCAGCAACAGTCATTTGGGGGCAGCCCTATGCATGGAGGGTACAGCTGATCTAGGGAGCCTGTCACCAGGCCTGCCTTTGGGCAGTGGTGGAGAGAACATCCCCAGACGTCCATTCCCCTGACATCTCAGACACTGGCAAGGATTTTCTGTGATGGCTACAAGATGCCAATGCCTAGCCTGCCACCAGATGCTGAGCTGCTGGAGCAGTGGGGGCAGTGCCCAGATGAGAGCATGGTCACTATTCACAGAAATCTGAAATGTGACATTATACTTTATGAGCATCCTTAAAAACCTTGGCTCCCAAAAGCAGTCAGCTCCTTTTCTTTCCCATTGCATTATTTTGCAGATAAGTACATCAGACGTAAGACTCTCAGCATCTGGGGGAGCTTTCACATATGCTGGAAGAGCAGCAAGAGGCAGGAGCTTGCAGAGACACTGGAGAAGCGAAGGTGCTGGCAGTGCAGCAGGGAGGGCATGGACCATGACTCCACTCAAGCAGAGCCAGTTGGACAGGCAGAAAGGTCAAGGACAATTTAGGGGAATAAATCATGCAGTCAGGCTGTGGCACATCCATATGGATCTGCCCATACATATGCATAGTGCAGAATAACAGAGGACATTAGTGAGACAGTTTACAGCTATTTATGCTAAGACAACAGCAAGCAAATAGCCTCGGCTGGGGTGGAGACTAATTGCCTGAGACAATCAGAGAATTCATTCCCTTCTTTCCCCTGCCCGATTGGCCAGGTGCATCCTGAGCATGTGACTCCTGCCTTCTTGGAAGGATCAGGTGTTGGGAAGTCCTGAGGCAGGGCAACAAGCTTCCTGTGCCTCCCACCCAGTCCTCTGTTCTTAAATGATAAGGCAAACCTGATCTCTTGTGGGTCATTTTGGCTAGGGACAGGTCCTCAGTGAGTGCAACCTGGTGTAGCTCCATTGACTTCAAAGGATTCTACTGACACCAAGTGGGCTGAAGCAATTTACACCAGTTAAGAAGCTGGCCACCAGGCTGTGCATAATATAGAGCTCTTCTCGTCCTAACTCCTGCAGGGAACATTTCAGGTGTACCCTCCATCCCCAGTTGCTCACACTTCATTGCCCAAGAAATGCAAGAAGAATAAGGGGACAACTCACCCTTAGTCCAGGAGACAAGCACTTTCCCAGCTTTAGGGCTTTTAGTAAAATTCCTAGCGCATGCATTAACAGGGTACAGCCCAGCAACCCACTGCCTCTGCCCACAGCAGAGTGAGATGGCTAAGCCTGCAAGACAGCCACCTTCCCACACAAACCCTCTCACCCAAAGCGCAGTAACGCAGAATCAGAAACATGAAGCAGGATCTGAATCTGGGTTTTTCTCCTGCCACAAGTATGTCCACAACAAGCACACCACTGCCACTGCCGTGGAGCCTGTCATGATGCAGGATAGGTTAGTAGTTAGCAACTATGGACTTGGAAGGTCTTTGGTTTCTACCCCAGTCTTGAGTCCCTGGCCCTGGAGGTGACCTTGGGCCAATCACTTAAGCTCCTTGGGTCTCAGTCAAACCAAGCTCTGTGGCTGGGTGAAAGCAGGAACCCTGCTGACAGCCAGCTGCTGCCTTGAAGCTGAGCCTTCATGAGGAAATAACTCACATGCACGCAGGGGTGATGCGAAGGAACAGGAAAAATCTACAATTAAGTGAAGCACAAACTTTGACCTGACGCGGGGAATGGGGGGGAGGGAAATGCAGGGTCCTGGCTTTATGACACGGTTTACTAGTCAAGGGCCTGGTGGCAGGAGTGGGGGAGAAATGTCACCAACTGAAGGCCCAGTCTAGGATTTCTCAGAGGTAGTCATTTACTGGCATGCACAACAACAAAGGTGAGCCACATGGTAGACCAGATGTTGTGTCCCACAAGACGTGCTCTTGTGTGACAGTTTCTCACAATGTCCAGTTGTGTGGCCTGACATATTGTTTTCTATTCATTCAGCTGTGGTTGGGGGACAGTGGATGAGCCACTGCTGCACCTGCAGCCACTAAAGACCTGCTGGGGGGGAGGCAGGCAGGTGGGGGCTGCTCATGGCTAAATCCTGGCTACTTCCTTCTCACTCCCCTGCTGCCCAACTGTCTCCCTAGTGTGAAGTTCGTATGCTGTTCCTTGTCTCTTGCCCTTCAGGGCAGCATGCTTCTGTTGTTTAAAATTCTCTTCAGTATTGCTGCCAGGTTTATGTCCAAGTAACTGAGAATAAGCCTTATCTAAGGTGCCATATATGTGGTATATAGCATAAAGAATCTATGCATGTCTCCGTCACACAACATCCACTATACCTTCCTCATACATGTGCCCTGTACAGATGTCTTTCAGATGGAACGTCCTACAGAGCACAGTTTGTAGACAGTACACTTGCCTTGTATAGTGCAACGTATATATATTATGCCTACTTCACATAGAACCCAGTTCATATATTTGGTACCTATCTTGTATACTGCAGTATATATTCTCCCTAGCCATATAGAGCACAGTGCTTAAGCACTACATAGTATGTAGTGGTATGTTACATAGTGTAATGTGTATTATATACTCACATACAGGGATTTTCTGTAGAAACAAATACACACAGAGGGCCAAATAAACTGATGGGCTTGAGTGAGTCCAGACTGTTTTGGTGTATATCTTCCAACCTGTTCTATGTGCACATTACAGCATCTCAGACCTGCCTCTAAATGCTCAGCCCTGATCACAGGTGGGTGTACATTTCCAGTGCTGCCTCTGTCCCATGTCTGAGTGTAAATGGGAGTCTGAACATGTCAGCTAACTTGCCATGCCAGTTGTAGGCCCAGGCAAGAGAAGCACAGTTTGTGGGAGGGATAAGGTCTCAGTTCACAGAACTCTTTCCCAGCTTTAATTTACAGTTTCTTTTGCCACCTCAGCAAGCACCTTACACATCCAGAAGGGGCTGAGAGTAGGTCTGAGGGAGCCTAGGAAACTGGAGGATGCAGCTCTTGCATCCCTTCCACACCAGGGCTGGTGCCTGCAGAGCAGCCGGGGGCTGGTTCTCAAGAACAACAGGCAGGCGGGAAACAGCATCCTCCATTCTGCTTTCACAGCCTTTATTGGAGACAGCTAGGCACAGAGTGAGAAGCAGTCCCATCCCGCCTGGGTCTTTTCCCCTGCCTGGAGTTATTTATGCTGCTTTAAGGTGAAAACCTAGTTGTGTTTTCGGAGATTTCTTCCTACAACCCACTCATCCAAGCCCTAGATCTGAGAGTGGCTCAAGGAGGATATGTTCCTGGAACAACCCCTGAACTCCTGCTAGGGCCCTGAGTACTTGGGGTTCCTCTTTTCCTGTCTGATGCCAGTTTAGCTGCTCCTCCACACCTGTGTTTCACCTGTGCTGACTATAGAGCAACACTTGGCCCGAAGTTTTGAGCTTCCTCTGTTTGTGTACACTAGCCCTTGGCAGATATCATTATTTCTGGCACAAGGAGGTCTTGTGATGCTTCAGGACCAGTGCATGGACCCGAAGGCAAGAGACAGAGCAGGCTGCATGGGCTCTGGGAGAGCAGAGTCCTTTGTTTCACTTCCTCTCTGGGACTGCTGTGCCCCACATGCCCTTTATTTCCTCTCTCTCTCAATATAAGGCCCTGAAAATCTGCACTGCAGGAACCTTCGAAGCTCAGAGGGATTAGGACTTTACTCTGATATTAGTGCAACCCCAGCCTGCCTCCCTTATGCCCTAAATAATGAAGCAAAGTAGTCTGCATGCTGACACTAAGCTGGGTGGTAACATGACCATTCCCCATGCAAGATCCATCTGCAGTATCCATGAGGGACACTTAGCTGAGAGAAGATCCTGCATCATCCTTGCAGCTGACTCCAGTACAGCTCTGGATGCTGATGGGATTGTTACTTCCGTGGCAAAAGCAAACCAAACCCTTCAGTTGCCTGGCAGAAGTAGTGAGGCATTGGCGTTTAACTGTTAGAACTGGTGAAACTTGCTGTGTTGATAGCTCAGGAGACTGCCGTCCTTCATGGGCTCAAGTTTTAAGCAGAGGCCAAGCCAGCTTCTTGTACACTATCCTGCTATCCTAGCTTTGCTCTGACATGGGCAGACCATGGTTTTGGGAGAGTGCAAATTCAATCTCAATGGCTTATTCTGTCCTTGGCCTTCCAATGCTCACTAGGATGGTGACTCTTGTGAACTTGCTTCCATAGTACAGAAATTGGAAAAGGTTGATTATGTCCCATCTAGTCCATCACAGGGTTGACGACTGGCTGTTTCCTGCAATGAGTGCTTCATTCAGGGGTAATTTCAAATATTGCTGGTCCTGAGTATTCTAGAAACCTCAGCAAACAGATGCCAGATGGCTGTGACCTTCAGACACTATTGCTCACCAGATGGATCAACATACTAGGGCTACTGTTAGAATCAGACAGTCACAGAAAAGAAGGGCTGGAAGAGTCCTCAGGAGGTCCTCTAGTGACCCTTTGCTTAAGTCAGGATCATCCTTGTCTACACCATCCTAGGTGAGTGTTTGTATCACCTGCTCTTAAAAACTTCCCAAGATGGATATTTCAGTGTCTGTGAGTAGCATGTTCCTATGCCTAACCACACTCACAGTAAGAAAATTATTTCTAATATCCAGCCTAAATTTCCCTTGCTACAATTTAACACAATCACACCTTGTCTTGTTCCCTGTGGCCACAGAGAATAGTCTATCATCAGATTCTTTATAACAACCCTTCAGATATTGAAGACTGTTATCAAATTTCCCCCTCAGTCCTTCTTGAGTTGCACTGCCCAGAAGTGGACAAAGTACTCCAGGTGAGGCCTCCCAAATGTTGAACACAGCAGACAAATCACTTCCCTTGCCTTGCAAACAATGCATCTGTGAGTACACCTCAGTAGGCTACTAGCTTTTTTGGAGGGGAGGACGGGAAGCCTTCCTCTGCCATTATTAATGCCTTGAACTCCAGGTACCACAAGCTCCTGGCTTTAATGGGCATGTGCTTTGCAAAAATCCCTTCCTGCTTTTTGAACTCAGCAATTGGTTGCAGAACTCATGGACTCCTGGGTAGCAAACACTCCATTATCACTGTTTGGACTGAACAGCTGCAGCTGCAGAGACCTCCTGCCATGGAAAGGCACAGAAGGGCTGTGTGTATTGTGTTTTAGTCTCCTCGAGACTCCCACCTTGGACTCCACCACTGTGCAATTTACACCCGCGGGCTGGAACATGCTGGCTTCTCCAGTAGAAAAGTGAGACACAGGAGCAGCTTGGCTGGGGGAGGGGAAGAAGAAGGTGAAGATGTTCATTCCCTAGAGCAGGGAGGTACCAGGATCAGAGAGCAGGATGTAGTGCTGGCTCTGATGGGGCTTGGTGCATCTGGGCAGGCATCTGCTCAGCACAATGACTGGCAAAAAGAGGGGCCTGCCATCTTGTTTTATTACCTAGGAAGCTGCTGTTGTCCCTTTTCTCTTTCTGGACATGAATAGTGAGAACGAATTTAAACTCTGGGAGTGGAGCTGCTGCTAAAAAAAGTGTGGGGTCCGGTGGTACCTGCCACTCTGCCCCATACCTCATCACTGTGCCAGTTTACCTCACCCAGAACCCACAGACCAACTCCCATCAATCTGCCAGTGCACTTCACTCCTGACTTTTAGCCCAGCTCTGCCAATGCACCTCACTCCCAAAAGCACCGCCAGTGATATCAACCCTCAAATCCAAAGCAGCTCAGCCACTGTCTCTCAGCCTCTTCTTGCAGCCTTCTACACAGTTCCAGAAGGGGATCCCTCCAAGCAGACTTTTCTAACCATTTAGTTTTTCTGTGGGTTGCACAAGTGGTGATTAGGCAGAGACCAAACCCCTTCCTGGGCTGATCACAGCTGAATCATCACCAAGTGAAGGCTCAATGCACTTCCCCTCTAAGGAAAATCACCCTTGCAGGGTGTTCTAGGCAACTCTTACCAATTGCAATTTCAGGTGCTGAACAGACAAAGCATGTCCTCAGAACTATGGTCATGATTCAGACATATGCCTCTGTGGCACTGTGCCTTATTTCATATTATCTGCATGGCAGTCATGCCTAGAAGCATCAGGGATGTAGCAGGGCACACTGCACTAGGTGCTGTACAAACCCGGAACAAAACAATGGCCCTTCCCCCATAAAGCTTACTCTCTAAGCAGGCATATTGTTCTTTTAGCTGTATTGTTGTCTATTATTAATGATGCATCTCCAGAAGTTCTGAGACTCTGTGTGAAGGAAGGAACAGGTCCTGTCCCAAAGGATTTTCTTTTACCTTCATATTCCCTGACTGTATTACTGGTTTATACCCATCAGGAGCAGGACACTAGCTCTGCATTGCAGAGCAGCAACATTAACTTCAAAAGGCAGCAACACAGTCAGGCTAGGTTGATTGGGCTCACTCCAGACTTGTGCTCTGAAGCATCCCCATCCTGATAAATCCATTCCCAGCAGCTTCTATCACAGCCCAGTGCAACATGCAGATTTCATATCTCAGCTCTCCTTTGGCTCACCCTCCCCAGATGCCTCTTTTTGCCCACTGAGCTGGTGACAGCATGCCTGAGCAGCAGAGTGGCAGGCTCTTGGCACTCAGCTGAGGGAGCAGAGCTGCTGAAACTTCCCCAAGCAGAGCTTTGTTCTAAATGAGTGTCAGAAACATACATGTTCTTGTGAGGCTCCCAGCTGGATTTCAGCATCTCCAGGTGAACCAGCTCCAAGGCAATAACAGATCCTTGCTATCAGTCACAGCCATAGCTAGGTCCCTGCTTGAGCTGCATGTTGAGAGTTTCATCCCCTTTCTGCTGCAGGCCTGCTTGCTAGTCATTCATGGGTCAGCACCCCTCTTCTGCACAGAACTCGCTCAGCAGAGGTGTGTGATATGCTGGAACCTGCTAGGTAGAAGTGGGGGAAAATACATAAGAGAAAGGAAGAGCAATCACATTTCCTCTCTGGTTGCTGACAAGCCTGTCTCCAACTTAAACCATCAGCCTCCCTGGGCAACAGCTGCCTGGCAATGGCTGGGGTTCCAAGGGTGGACACAGCTGCCCTATCTCTTGTGAATGGGGCAAGAGCCTATATGAAGAGTGTGCACTGGGTGGTCCAATAGGAGTCAGGCGGGAGGTCTTGAGAGGCTATCTTTGGGGTCTTCTGCCCATTGGGGTGGAAGAAAAGGCTCCCTTCACCTTTGGCAAGGATGAGACACTGGTTCTGTGGGCTGCTGGAAAAAGGTAAGGATGAGGCAGAGGATTTCCCTTGTGGCAGCCTGTGGATTCTGCTCAGGTCAGAGGCCTTACACTGAGCTTGCTATCTGCCTAGGCGATTGTGCATTGGAGTTAGACAAAAGCAGGACTTGTCTGATGTTGCCTGATGCATCTGTGCAGAAAAACCTGACTCTTATTTCACCTGCAAACTTACATCATGTTCAGGTACAAAGTTGTAATGCAGGAACTTCACTTACTGGTTTGCTCTGTGCTGCCAGCCCCCACTGTACCAAGCATGGAGAGCTGCTGAGTTCATACTGCCTCATTTCCCTTATCTCCCACCACAGTAGAATGCAGGGCCCGATTGTCGGACAATGCTGGTGCCAGACATGTACCCACATTGATGCACTTTCCAGTTACAGACTGAGTGGCTGTTCAAGTAGGTGCCTTTTTGGTCACTGGTGCAGGCAGTTACCCATTTCATGCACATGACTGCTATATGTACAAGTTAAGCATACAATTAAGCATATGAACACTCGTGGTGTTCTGGAGAGGTGCCGGAGGATTGGAAGAGGGCCAACGTGGTTCCCATCTACAAAAAGGGGAGAAAAGAGGACCCGGGGAACTACAGGCCAGTCAGCCTTACCTCGATCCTGGGCAAGCTGTTCGAGAAAATTATTCTGGCACGCATCCAGGAGGGGCCAGCAGGGAACGGCATGCTCAGGGGCAACCAGCA
>NW_017729017.1:5707692-5722377 GCF_001723915.1 Gavialis gangeticus | reverse complement strand
GGTTCATTTGACCCCAGTGCTCTTCCTGCCATGGCAGGGGGTCGGACTAGATGATCTGCTCAGGTCCCTTCCGACCCTAGAAACTATGAAACTATAATTGCCTCTTCATTTTGTATGTACATTCATGGTTCTAACATGCATGACAATCAGGCTTATGGAGCCACTTTCCTCCAAAAATACCCCTTTTTGCAGCCTTTGCCCTGCAGCTCACCATCAGTCACACCCCACCCAATCCTTCTAACAGGTGCACACACACTCGCATAGACTCTTGTCATGCCTTCAGATAGAAGCCATTTGGCACATGCCCTCGGTGCCCAGCTACAAGGCAAGCTGGGCTGGGAAGGTCCAGGTTGCTGTTTCAAGTCCCTAATCATTCTGACTCGGCAGAATTCAGAAAAACTAAAGAACCATGCAAGTGCCAGACAGCCCATAGCTTGCTTGTGCTCTGAAGTTAACATAGTGTCAACCAGTTGGCTAAAGGACTGAAACCAGGAATTGAAAGAAATGGAAGAAATAGTTATAGCTCCAAAGTAGGAAAGAATTCAGTCTTCGGAATCTAGTCTATGGAAAGAGATCAAACCTGCTAATGGTGATACTGCCTGACATGCATGAATAGGCAGGGAAACTGTGGCAAACTTTAGAAGGGACCAAATCCTGAAACTGTTATCCTGATCCTGGCTTATTCCTGACCCCAGGACCCTAAACCTGGCTACTTTGCCTTGGCTTATTTCCGATCACCATTCTGGTTCTTTGACTCCAGTCATGACTTTGGTATCTGGACTCTGGTGTGACTGCCATCTCCAAACCCTGGCCATGACCTTATTCTGAATTTTTGCTCTGGACTCAGGTCCTTGACCCTGAGTCTGACTGCCCACAGCCACAACTAGGCCTGCCCATCTCAACTTCATTCAGCCTGCTCCAGTAGAAGCCACCATGGTAGTCTGGTGTGTGGCACTCAGCTGATTGTTGCCCCCAGTGGGGTTTCTTCTGCTGTTCAGTCCCATGGCTCTCTTGACCCCCAGATTCACACTGCATTTTGGGTCCTGCACCACAACCCATGGATTAGGATGGGTTGACACTGAGCCCTAAATGAAGAGCTATTTTTACTAAGCCACTACTACAATTATATAAGTATAGCAAACAGTAAAACCTTGAGCTAGATCTGGGCGCGCGCACACCCCCCCCCCCCTTCTCATGAAGCATATTTCCTCAGGAAAACATAATGTAGATGTTGATCTGTCTTTACTGGGATTTCTCACAATATTGACAGTACATATGCCTCTTATAATGCAGACAAAGGGGGTCAATATTTCAGCTGGAAATCCCCTGACTTGTATTAGGAGAAACTTTAGTTATTGAATTTTTTGTCCAGTCTGCCAGCCATAAAGCACATCATCATCTGCTGTATTTTGTCCTCTGTAGATGTTGTGCCTCAGAATTAAACAAAACTGCCTTAAATTAAAGATCATAGCATGGAGGAAAAGAGAAATGGGTAAAGTTGGGAAACACCTTATATAAAGGGTCAGCTGAGACGGAACAGAATATAGAGGCCAGGACGTACAGAGAAGATGCAACAGAAGCCACAGAAAGGAAGGCTCTTTCACCAGTAATGGTATGAGAGCGAAAGGATGGCTGTTTCCTTAGGGGAGGGGAATAGAGGACAATGAGGACTGTGCCATGGGTAGGAGGGCAATTTTTAAATGCATGGGAAACCAGTAGACTTGCTGGGAGCAATAACTCTCTATTTCAGGATGATGTGCTGCTGTATCAATTATGCATGCATCTTGCCTACGCTGGAATCTGAGAAGATGGGATTCAAGGAGGACAGGTTTTCCTCATACAAGAAGGGGAGTTCCTTTGATTTAATGGCAACAAAAAGGTGCCTTTCCCTCCTGCACAGCACTCTGCTGGCATCAAACCCTGCGACTGGCATTCCCATGCCCCTGGGTGGTGGGTGTAGGTGAACTTTGCCACTAGTACTGGGAGATGAGGGCCCTCCATTTCTTTCCAAGGCAAGATAGTGCAAATCCCCCTGTCCTGCTGCTCCCTTGCTGACTCCCACCCCAGTAGGGCAGAGGTGACAGCAGTCTCTCTGCTGAGCCAGTATCCCCCTTAGCCAGATTAAGCTGTTTTTATTACATTTCAATTCCCTACTGCAATCCTTACTGCTTCCTAGAGAGATGTGGGGAGGGGGAAAAACTCCTTTGCTGCCATGTTTTTAATTTGGGAGGATGAAAAGCATAAAATTGATTTTCCCAAATCCGTGACCCCTGCAGCTTGCAAATTTATCAAGGGTTGTGAGCTGCGGCAGCTGGAGCTGGACTATTTCTGCCCTGCACGGCCTGAGTTGCCCCAAGCTGCCCTGCCAGGATGCTTAGTTATGCCTTCTCTGATGGAGCATCAGGGAGTCACTGACAACTCCCCAGGGCAGCCTTCAGCCACGTGCTGGGCACACCACCGGCCCAGTCTCTGGGAAAAGCTCATGATTCCAGTGCTCCAAGGAGAAGCTACTCAGTTATCACAAACCATGAGGTCCCATGGGGAAAGGGCAAGGAGGGTGGTAACCAAGAGAGAGGAGGGGATTTCAATCAAAGGCAGACAAGCTTTAGTGTGTTGAAGAAGTCAGAGGTTTCTGACAGGTAGCTGGAGGCAAAGGCACATTTCTGCTCACCAAAGAAGGAGCCAAGGTTCCAGGGGAAAGAGCTGCTGTGCCCCTCCTCCCCCAGCTTATTGTAATAGGGTCTGTCTTCACTTACTCAGCCCTGGCCCTGCTTTCTGATGGCCGGGGAAGATGGCAGGCAATGCCACATGACATCCCACAGGTCTTTGTTCCTTGGGTTTTCTGCATCCCAAGAAGCAGCTGTGTGTGAAACAAGCCTGAGCTTCATAGATCTCACATGTTCCAACAAGTGTGTGAACCTAACTCAGGGGCACGCAATTATTTTGGACAAAGGGCTGCTTACTGAATTTTGGCAAGCCATCAAGGGCCATATGACAGGCAGCCCAGGGCAGATAAATATTAATTTTCTAACTTTTTTAGGGGCCATGTGGGCCAGATAGAATGGCCTGGTGGGCTGCATCCGGCCCCTGGGCAGGATTTTGCCTGCCCCTGACCTAACTTGATAGCGCTGGGGTTAGTTTTTCCCCTGCTGAAGACTGGGAAAGCTCTGAGTGACAGCTAAGGCACAGGAGATGTCTGCCTGCAGATTCAGGTTGGCATCACTGGGCTCATGATCAGCAGGTTCACTTTGAAACCACAAGGTTTAGAAAAATAAATGCAAGCTCCAATCCTGTGGGAGTTGATGGCTCTTACCCTGGATGGCTTCTAGCTTGGCCTGAGCAAAATCATCATGCCCTGCTGAGATCTCCCTCCAATGGGATCTACTATTGCTATTTTTCTTCTTTCTTCCAGTGATGTCTCGGGGGGATTACAGGTCTGAGGGCATGATCCATGTCCTGCTGGAGATGATGGGAGACATTACGCTGGGCTTCAGTGAGCATTGAATAGAGCCTTCCTTCTGACATGAGAAGCTTCCATTGTGAGGGAGGCTTCACTGCATATGATATTTGCCCTCCTAAGGTAACTGATGCCTTATGGTTGCCTCCTAATGTAACTGAAAGAATTAGGTCTCTCTCATTTTGGTTCAGTGCATTTGACAAAAGGAAGACAACAGGTGGAGAAGAGAGTCCTGGAATACAATGATGATAATGGTTAAAGATGTATGGACGATCCTATACATCCATCATATGACCATACTGTCTTGGTAGAGTGGCACAGCCAGGTTGAATCTCTGGAATCATGATGCAGGCATGAGCTCAGAAAGCAGCAGCCTCATATCTATTCATCACTGGCTGAAAGTACAAAGCCAGCTGCTCTTGCTCTGTTGCTGCTGCTGCTGCTGTACAATATAGGTTTGGAAAGATCCATCACCCTACTCTGAGTCAGCTCACAAGGTTCCTTCCTGGGACCAGGGTCCTTCTCATCTGGGAGAAGCCATCTGTGGAAGCTTCAAGACACATTCCCCATAGCCATAAGTCTCTCTCCATGTTTATGGTCCTTTCACCCTTACAGGGCATGACTCTTATCTGGGTTTTAGGCTGAGAGGCTATTTGAGGGTGACCCAGGCAGCACCATGCACTATCACAGCTTGCATGGAATTCGTTCTCATGCCTTGTTTATTGCTCTTGGTCTATATTTTTGGATTTGGTGTGTAAGGCAGATTAGGCAAAGCAAGGCTGAGCACTGAGGATGCCTATACATGTGCAGAGAGGCTGCTCTGACATGTAATTACAGCGCATCAGAGCTGCATCAATTAATCAAGTCTGCTGGAGCATGGTAATTACCATGCTCCAGCAGACTCTAGCATCACATGTATCAGTGTCCCCTTCCTGAAAAATGGCAGTGGGGGTGATTTAACTAAAGCTGTTCAAGTGAGCATTAGTTAAAGTGCCCCTGCCGCTATTTTTCAGCATGGGGACATTGATACACACGATGCTCCAGGTGCTTTAATTAGAGCAGCTCTTGAATTTAAGGAGGCCACCCTTCCAGGAGCTGCTCTAATTAAAGCACCCCTTTCCCCACCACTCCCAGAGCATGCACACAAATGCCCTGCAGACTCAAACAGGCTCTCGGAAGACCTCAAGAACAACTAAGGAAGAGAACGGCACTGAGAAGGGAGAGTGCCAGGCAGGGCTGGGAAAGTCATAGAGAACCTTTTATTCTTGTAAGCAGTGCTCAGCAGTCCCTCATACACAACACTTACTGATGACTAACTGCTGACTAAAGGGCTGTTTCTTCAGTCACTGAGGCATCCATCTGTCCCTCCCAGGAGCTCACAGGAGGAGACTGTGCATTCACAGTTGGAATGAAACTCTGGGCTTGGAGTTTGCTTGGTTCTGGAGCCAGATAAATTCCTGCAGATATCTGCCCATTCCCAAAGTCACGAGAGGTTTGCAGAAGCTTCAGAACAATCTCTGACCACCCAGGGGGCAACAGCATTGCTGCAGGCCACAAAAATAGGTATTTGTGTATCCACACTCCTCCCCCTACACAAGGGGGCAGTTGGAACGGGGTTGGTGACACCTAGGTTTTACCCACAGTCACAGGATAACTGCACGCTTTTGTCAATATAAGCAAATATACAATAGTTAACAATGTAAAAACTGAAGCTTGCACCGTTAGGGTCCGGAGTGAACAAGGGTTGCAATGACTGGAGAAAATCAGGCTTTTTTGGAGTAACAGTTAGGAAGTTCAGGCATAATTATTAGTTAGAGGCTTGGGACATAATCCTGTATCATAAAGTAACTTCAGTGGGAGTTAAGCCACACCACACCTTGTGGGTCAAGGCCCCAGAGGATGCGTGAACAATGTTAATTCTGCAGAATGCTGGTGTGCCCAACCATGTGTCTCTGGAACCTGTCACTGAGCACCAGTGTGTTTGGACACCTGACATCCCCTCTGGGGTTGGACAGGCTGGTGAAAGGAGCAGCAATGAGAGAGCCCAGAGCCAGGAAGGACAACATGGGATCTGTAAGCAAAATCTAGATGCAACAGACAAACCAGGAATTACCAGCAGCAGCACTAAGAATGCAGCGGGGTTTATTTCTGCAGTAGCCCTCTCCAACTCAACCTTCTGCCATGTGGGGAGGAGAATCTGCAGCTAGAACCATCTGGTCTCTGCTGGGTCTTCTGGCGGCAAAGATTTGGCAGTGGCTTCCTCCTCCATATCTCCCTTCCCCCACCCCCAGCTGCCTCTGTGGCTGCAGTGCAATTCCTTCCTGGTCTGGCTCTCACTGTTTAGGACAGAAAATGGAACGTGATACTGAACAAAGAGCCACTGAATTGTAGCCTCTGTGATGGCCCCTGGGCCTCTCACAGCCACCTCTATTCCTACTGGAGAAGCACAGGTCATGTGGCACAGAGATGTCCTTATTTACTGGCATCCCATGTGCCCACCTCTACTGCCTGGATGTTGTAATTCATGTTTATGAAGCAGAGAGCAGAGGTCCCAGAGATGCAGAGACTTAGCCACCATGTAATCACTGCGGAAGCCAGCATGTGCCTCAGTGGCAGCTCTCTAACTTCCCTGCTGTGTCACACATTGGCTAATTAAACAGACATCTGCAAGCAAGCACAAGCTCTTTCAGCGTAGCCATTTCTACCATTCGGGGGCTCTTCCAGCCAACAAGAAGGCAGAGCACTGTGATTTTTCTTATGTGCCTAAATGCTAAAATAATAAACTCCCATGCTGCTGGATTGAGCCAGCAAAAGACGCGTAGAAACCATTTCAAATCTATTTGAGCAGAAGGCAAATCCTAAGCCCTGGACTTAGTACGAAGTGAAGAAAGATGAATAAGGAGCATGGCTACATTCCCCTTTCCCTGCTACCCCAGACTCCTGGAATTGCCTGCTTACCTCTGTCCAATGGCACAGGCTTTCCACCACTTCAGAATCAAGTGGTGCTCATTTTTTTAAATGTCCTGCAATGTAATCAGTCCCACAGAGCAGAGAAGCAGTTGGATTTGCTTGTAATCAGGTTTGCTAGAGGGGGTAGCTTCCTATCTGACCACTGCTGCTTTCAGATGTGTGGAAGTATTAGTGCGTAGAGGCATGTATGTCTGTATGCACATGGGCCTGGATAAGAGATGCACATGCATCCATGCATGTTTGGGGAAGTATATATTATTTTGTTTGTGAAGGTTATACATGTGTCTTTGGCCGAGAGAGAGAGAGAGAGAGAGAGAGAGAGAGAGAGAGAGAGAGAGAGAGAGGGGGAGTGTGAAGGTGTGTGGCTTACTGTATGTGTGAATGGTTGTATATCTATTGGGTCAGATATAGATATACATATGTGTGTGGGAGTTACAGATGTCTACAGTATGTGTGCAGGTATGTGCATGTATAGGGAAGAGATATGGATGTGCATGAGAGCGAGAGTGGCAGCAGAAGTATACCATGATTCTTCTAGCTGGGTGATAGATATTTCTCTGGGTGCTCTGCAGGCTGGGAATTGGATTTACAGGGTGCCGGCAACTAGTTTGCATAGGATTCTACTGGAATAAATATTTAACAGGACTTTATATTTCAGCCTTTGCTTTTCACCTTCATTGTTTCCTTGGAGTTAATGCCAGTACAGGCCTTCATAATGGCTGAACCATCACAAACAGAGGAGTCAGCCAAGCCCAAGACAATCATATACCACATGCAAACATTTACCACAAGTCGCCAGTCCAAGATGCCCTTGTCTGCTCTCTCTCCAGTCCATGTCCTACACTGTGGACACAGTGGCTCCACTGTAACTGAGTGCTGAATGAGCCTTGATTCCTGAAAAATCGGGACTTTATAAAGAGCTCTGTTTCCTTTCCAGCCTGCCTGCCTGAATCACAGCATGAATAACTGTTTTCCCATTTCTGTCCGTCTGTTGTCCCCCCCCATTCCATTCCCCACCACCACCCGCTTTCCCTTCTCTGCCTTCCCACCCCTAGCCAATCAGTGCATTTCTTTCTTTGCACCTGTCACTCTTTTTGTCTAGCTTTATTATGCTCCTGGTGGCTCCTGATGGCAGACCTTTCTTGGCAGCCTCTGATTTCACTCTGCAGAAATACCAGTAAGCATGAACTGGTGTAAGAACTGCTGTGAAGCGCTACTATTGCTGGGCATTCCCAATGGATTAAATCTTGGTATAATGGAGAGGCAATGTGAGGAACCTGACAACAGGTCTCTCATGAAGGCCTTGAATTTTTCACCTCAAGTCTTGATCAGTGCCAACTAAATTACATAACACACAAAGAGAGCTCTGAATTCCCATGTAGCCCATCCAGAGACCTTTTAATCACCATGTACAACCAGGGAAAAGCAACCTAATCTAAATCTACAATCTTATCTTTTTATCTGAAACTTGTGCTTATTCCCTCTAGCCCATGCCCTTACCCCTTTGGCCTCAGCATGCCCTTAATCTCTGAAGTAGCTGTACCTCCTCCATCCAATCTGACTGCTAACACATGGGTGCTTTTATATATAGAAACCAAACAACATGGTATTTAATGGCTGGATGTGGAACAAGTGACTTTTCAATTGGCAAAAGAAAAAGTCCCCTACCTTCCCCTCCCCACCAAAGAAATGAAAAAACTTGTACACCACGGCATACATGACGCAGGTCTGCCTACACGCATGATTTCAAACATTCCCCGAATTAGCAGGGAACACTTTATGCAGCATTCAGCTGAGGCTGCAGGCTGCTTCCAGGGCGTTACATTAATGATGATTCAAAGAGTTCAGAATCTAATCACGGGGATAAAAATAGAAAACTTCTACTTATAACAATTCATTATACAACAGGTCTTCCTCCAGCCTCATCCTGCTGCTCCTCATCTTGCTGTGCAGTTCTCTGCAGTATCTGGGGTACATTCTCTTGATTGCAAAATATATATAGATAATATAAAGGAGCTTGAAGCATCAGTATTCAGGGATTCCTGTTCTAGAGCTGGGTACTGGTGTTGCTACAGGAGAACACAAGCCAAATTCTCCTCTTGAGGCTTAAAGTTAATAGTACGGCACTGATGTGACAGAGTCTGTATGTAATCCACAGTCTTTAGTCACTAAATTGTGCTGCCTCACTGTCTGCTGTTACATAACACTGGTTGACCAAAGTAGGCCTACCATATGATATTCCATTAGCCTTGCCTACTTCTATTTTAGGCATGGTATATCCTGGACCTTGGTCTTCTGTGTACATTTAACAACAGTGTAAGCTCTGTAGGGAAGCTCTCTGTCCAGGTTCTTAGCCTGACTTCTGCACAGCTGGAGTTCAGCCCTGGAAGTGTAAGGGCGCACTTGTGGACTTGCATAGGAGCTGATGGCATGTCCATGTTCAGAACATCAGCCTTAGGAAATGAGACTTGAATTTTGGTGAGATATTTTCTGTATGTGCCTCCTGGCAGGATGCAGTGAATACACTGTCTGAGCTTCAATCATCATCATATTACTTTCTAGCCCTTTGGATTTGGTGTCCTGTGGCGATAATGGAGGCTGCAAGGAACCCTTCATACCATTATGACTTCTATGTAGAGACAGTGAATCCCAGCAGATTAGCTGCCTGTTCTGTCAGCCCCAGGATTGAGCTCAAATCCTCCACTGTTGTAAGGCAAGTAACATTTCTCATCTGACCCTGAACATTTCAAAGAAGGCCGAGGGACATGCTCAAACCTGTCAGGAATTAGGGTGCTAAATCCCTTTGACTCCTTGCATGGTGCCAGCCTTCATTCTCAAAGCAAAACCCTTCCATGTTAGGAAAAGTGAACCACCAGGGCTGCATCCACACAAGGGTGGACATTTACTTCCCTGGGGAAAAAAAGCAGTGGCACACCTTGTGCCGCTGCTACTTGTTCTTGGGGACCGCTTGCACCACATGTCCTCTGGTGCATGGCAGGTTATCCTGGGTGGGGTAGGGGATGGGCTGGCCCCAGCAGCAGCCTTACCTGGGGTCCTGGGGACCTTCTGGAGCTGCAGCAGAGGTGATCCTGTCGCTCAGAGCCTGGCCGGCAGCCCGAGCTTGTCTCCGGCCAGCCAGGCTCCAGTTTTGAGCAGTGAGCGCTGACCCCACATACGCCTCTCTGGTTTGTTTGTTTTTTTGCGCAGGTTTCTTTGGCCACGGGACTTTGACTAACCCCCCACCCCCAGCCCTGCTACCTTGCAGAGAAGAGAACAGCTGAATGTTAAGTCTGCAGCCCCACATACCGCATGGCCACGTTCATATGGAGCTGGCCTATGAGGGATGGGTAGGATGGAAGTACTAACCCCAAGAATGAAGGAGGAGTTGTGCCTCCCCATCCTGCTCCCTTGCTATGAGTTGGGCACATCCATCACATGGAAATCCATGAGATTCCAGATGAGGCAGGACCTACACATGGTTCAAAGGTTTTTTTATTGTTATAGATAGATTTCCTTGTCTTCTGGCTTATTGCAGCAGTATGTCAGATAGCAATGCCAATCACAGTACCTGGTCATGAACACTCTAGCCCTCCACTCCTTAGAAACATTTGGTAGAACATTCTCAGACACCTGGCAGAACTTCTCTCAAGCTTGTTCTTTTGGGAAGAGGTGACAGACAGCTTCTTTTGTTATCTTAGTCTCTGTTTATTAAAGGTATTCTCCTCCTAGCCGTACAACATATACAGCAAGCAAAGTGAGAGGGCAAACTTCCCCTGGGCTACTTCCCCATCACTGCTAATGTAGTATGTCTCTAGGACAGACCAGGTTTCCCTCCACTGTCTAAAACTGTGAAGAAGCAACTTGCCTTGCCACATGAGGATTTAAACATATTACTTAAATAAACTCCTATGTAAAGGCCCAAGCATGTAAACCCCCCAAAAGAGCCTACATGGGACTTCAGTGACACACTGGACTGCAGTAGGCCCTTACGGAAGAGCAGTTCACCTTCTCATTATCAATATTCAATGTCCATTTGCCATTCAAGCTTGGACTTCCCTGCTGAGACTGCCAGTTCATACCAGTTGTGGTGATGGTGATGGACAGGACTGAAACCACCAAGTAGGATGAGAAGAGCAGTCTTTGTTCCTTAGAAGTTCACATGCTCCTGATGCCACTATGTCTATTTGTTTCACCACTGCAAGTTGCTGGGGAAATAAGTGGCTGCAATGTGACAAAGGATTTTTTACTTCAGGTGTTGAGTAAGCTGCAGAAGCAGATGAACTGTTAAGAAAGAGAGAACTTATTTTCATGCAAATGTCCCTGGTAATAAAATACAATCTGAGGGAACAAAAACCCAGAAACTACACAATCTAATTGATTGTCCCTAAATAGAATGCTTCTCAAAGTTCTCCAGAGGTTGTCATCTGTTCTGTAAGGGGGAGAGTGAACACATTAAGTAGGTCAAACAAGAACAAACAAAGGAGATATGAAAAAGAGAAGTTTTAAAATGAAAGATGAGCACTGATTAACTAGCAAGGAAGGAAGAAGAATTAGTCGGTGCTGTTAACAGGCTTGCTGATATTCTGTAGGACACAGCAGCTGCAGGTCAGCCACAAAGCCCTATGTATTAAATTGCTTAGAAGAGGCCATAATGAGAAAAGGCAAAAATGAGACTGTCCTCAGCTGGTTGATCTAATGCCATAATCCTTTCCTGTTGGGATGGATGGGGTGTGCTCTGCAATGCCACAAAGAACACCAGGACAGAACAGATGGGAGATTCAAGGCACTCACCATTTGCCTGTTTTCAGTGTACACAGCTTCCATGAACAAGGAGTGTTTTTGAAGGATGCGTTATGTATCAGCAGTGTGTTTGCTGAACTCGGGCATGATGGTTTTGCATTGTTAGGATGCCCTTGGAAGTGTTAAGACAGCTTGTTTACTGCTTTCTATGTTCTGAATGTCAGATTTAGGCCTGGCTTGGGTCCTCTGGTTAAAAGCACACCGCACTAGTCCCGATTTGCTGACTCCCTGAATTTCCCTCTCATGAAGTAGGAAGGCTCTTCTGTTGACCCTACCTGTTAAGATCCTGAATAAAACTGGCCAAGTCCTGTCCTGGTGACTCACTGTGGCAGGGAAGGTTCCTTAGTGATATCTTTTCAACAATACTAGTAAAGCCAAAGCTGAGGCCAGTGTTCAATTGGCTCAGGATCTGTGCAATCCTTTGCAGAAATGGGTATTCATCCCAGTTACCTACCTCACATGCTCAGGAGAGTGAGCAGAAGCCACTGTGAACAATTTGCAGAAGTGGTGGTTGGTTTTTGCATGCCTTCCCTGCATCAGGCAGACATGCAAAGAGAGTCATATAGAGACACACACTATTTTTGCTTGCCACTGGGTGCATCTACAAGAGACACTTAAAGCGCAGTAACCTAATAACATTGTGCAGTAGTGTGTCGGGCAAAAACCATGCTAATACGCTACTGCACAGTAGTATTAAGCTACTGTGCAATAAGTGTCACTAAAAAACGGTGCACCAGCTCTACTACAGTTACTGCGCATATAGTAAGTACTTCATTAAGGAAGTACTAAACTAAATGCACAGTAACTACTGTGCATTAAATGAATGTGTAGACACGCCCACTGAGTTCTGTAGGGCTACTTCTCACTTACCTTAGGGAAAGTCAGCAGAGGGTCAGGCGCAGTTTCTCTGATGCTTTTCCAGGGCCCTAAGCAGTGGCAAGAAATTCCTGCATTTTATGGGCATTGCCTCTGCAAGAGAATGCTAAAGTGCCAGCCCTGAGGTTAGCTGTTAGAACTCATGGCTTGCATCTGGGCAGTAGGGTTATATGAAGCTTCAGTCCCCAATTTGATTTGGCAGAGATTTGGCCTGATTCAGAGATTCAGCCACCAAATCAAATCAGGAGACCCTTTAATTTCTCCGAATCGAATCAGAACCCCCCAAATCAATTCGGAAAGATTTGGGGATTTGGACATAGACACAGCTTTAAATGCTTTTTCTACATACCTCAAGGAAGCTCATGAATGCTGAGAAGCTGGGGTGGATAGAGCATCCCACAGGAGCGCGGGAGGCTCCCTAGTGCGCTCGGGAGCAGACCCAGAAGTGGACCAGAAGCACTTTCTGTCCACTTCCAGGTCAGCCAGGGAGCACGCGGGGGGCAGGAGGAGTGCCCCACAAACCCCTGGCTTGGCAACAAGTGTCTCCTGGGCTTGGGGGGGCACCCAGAGTCCCCCTGCAGCTGATCGCTGGGCCTGGGGGTGCCAGGGGGAGGGGGTCCCCTGTGTGCTCCCCAGAGGACCCAGAAGTGGATCAGAAGTACTTCCAGTCTACTTCACGGTTAGCTGCTGAGCACATGGGGGACCCCCCCGCACTCCTGTGGACGATCCATGTACCCCAGCATTGCAGCATTCATAAGCCATGCCTGCTACCTCGAGGTATGCACAAAAAACATTTAAAGCTGTGTCTATGGCTAAATCACTGTTACTCTAAATCAGCATTGAATCTTCAGACTCGGATTTGGCTGAATCAAATTGGGGACAGTGATCTGAATCAAATCACTGTCCCCGATTCGGATCAAATCTGAATCCGAATTGAATATGGCCCATTTCGCACACTCCTACTGGGCAGCACTCTCTATCTTTGTACAGGTGTAGCTTGGTTCTAGACTGCCAATGTGAATTCTTCAAACCCTGTCAAAAGTCACACAGCAGTGACACACTGTCATGTACCTTTCAGGCCTGTGTTCTATCTGCAAGAGAAAGCTAACTCAGCTAATTTCCTAGAGCACAGTTTTCTAATCACAGATGGGCGAATGTCCCTTTCCCTCAGTAGATCTTGCCTTCTCAAAGCTGCTCCTTTTCAGCCAGAAGCTCAGGTTGCTGACAGGGAATTGAGGCTGTGGTCTTACACTAGCTAATATCTGAGGCAAAGAGGAATTTTAGGGATGTAAAGAGGAACATTAGGGACACAGAGGAGGTTCCACTCTTTGTGGGGAGGTTTGTTCAAGGCTGAGATATACATCTTTCTCATGGGAGTCCAATTAAAGAGGAAGCAGGTATGAACAAATTATAGTAGGGGTGTCCAACCTTTTTGAATGTGAGGCCGAATCATGAACTTTTTATCATCCAGTGGGCTGGTGAGCCATACTCAAAGACCTCACAGGAAGTGGTATCACATCACGAAGTGATGTCACGTAACCTTAGACACCAATGAAGTTGCAGGAAGTGACAATGAAATGGGTCTAACCAGTTCAAAACTCTCCCTCTATAGCATCCACCTCTGCCACTGTTCAGGACAGGATACTGAGCTAGATGGACCATGGGGCTGACCAAGCATGGCACTTTTTATGCTCTTATGTTCAGAAGCTCTTATGTTCATTGGCTAAGCTTCCAAACTATGGTTGAGATTTGCAAAAAGGGGTAGATAGGCGTGTTACAAAGTTCATAAAAGATTTGGAGCCCTCTAAATCCCATTCATTTTAATGGAAGTTAGCTTTTTGACTCAGCTTTAAAAATCTCAACCCAAGGTGCCAACCAAGTAAGTCAAAATATATTTTGCATTTCTATGCAGTGCATCTATGTAGGGCTCTCCAAGCATTTTACAAACATTAAATGAACCTCAGGATGAGCCGAGCCGGAGCAGCAGGGGCTCAGCTGCACTTTCCCCCTACCTGCGCTGGTCAGTCCTGAGTGGCACATGGCTCCGCCGCTGCCTCTGCTGGTTGGTGCTGACCCAGGCGGGTCTGTCCCATCCGGAGCAGCATGCAGCTGAAGCCGGATTCCCACGTGCTGTTGGGGACGGGAGGAGCCTGGCCAGGTTGGCACCAGCCAGGAGAAGCGGCGGCAGAGCCATGTGCCGCTCTGGACTGACTGGTGCAGGCAGGGGGAAAATGCAGCTCAGCCCCTGCTGCTCCGGCCGGGCTCGTCCTGTCCCAAGCAGCACACGGCTTCACTGCCGCTTCTGCTGGCCAGTGCAGACCCGACTGGGCTCCTCCCGTCCCCAGCAGCTCATGGGAAGCCGGCTTCAGCCGCATGCTGCTCCAGATGGGATGGACCCAGCCGGGTCAGCAGCAGCCAGGAAAAGTGGCATGCAGCTGAAGCTGGCTTCCCACGCGCTGCTGGGGACGAGAGGAGCCCAGCCAGGTCTGCACCGGCCAGCAGAAGCGGCGGCAGAGCTGTGTGCTGCTTGGGACAGGACGAGCCCGGCTGGAGCAGCAGAGGCTGAGCTGCATTTCCCCCCC
>NW_017729017.1:5705099-5707623 GCF_001723915.1 Gavialis gangeticus | reverse complement strand
GTGTCTGATGTGGTGCGTGTGGGAACCTTGTTCCTTCCCCAGCCCTTCAGCAGCCATTAGGAAGCTGCTGAGGGGCTGGGGGAGGGACAAGGGGTGGGAATGAAAGTAAACAGTGTTTACTTCCGTTTCCCGTCGCAGCACCGTGGGCCTCAGAAAATGGCTTGGCAGGCCGCGTGGCAGCCCACAGACCGGATGTTGGACAAGGCTGATCTATAGTGTTGGTTGGAGCTAATAAAACAACATTGTAATCAATCAGCACAACTTGCCTTCCAGCAGACTGCAGCCTCATGCATTCAGATGCTGAGGAGCACTTCCTTTGTCTCAAACTAGGTCAGCACAGAGGCATGGAGTTGCTATAGCAATTTTTTTATTATACTTCATAACTTTATTTTAGTAGCTGGTGATTTACATAGCTCCACAGCTAGATGAAGGGAGGATCATGATTGACGCACACTTTTCAGCTCCATTTTTATGTGGCTTCCCCTACAACTCCTGTACTGCTTTCCTCTATACCACACAAGCAAAGCAGGTGGGGTTGCAAGTATTCTCTCTCTCCTCTCCTGCTGTTTCTGAAGGAATAGTTCAAAACTCAGACCTGAACCATACTGTACCTCTCACGTCTTGCTGAACTTCAGGGACAGACTGGACTCAGCATCCAGACCCTCGTGTGTCCTTCTGGGCTCCAGAGCTGTCTGTCATGAAGGGCTGTCATTTAAAGAGAAAAAGGGAAATGCTAGGTTTAGAAGGAGGTGGTGGCATTTGCTTTTGAGACATTCTGGGCCCAGCCCCCTGTGTGAAGGCAGTCAGTGGAGCTCTATTGACTTCAGTGGAGCTACTCTGATTTACACTGAGCCGAAAATCTGTCCCTCTTCATTTACAGCCCAATCAAAATCCCATGGGAAAGCTTTGAAGCCGACCTGTGAGAAGATGAAGGATCAATACCTGGTGCCTCACGAACCCAGGGTCACTCTCCATTACACGCCCCTGCGCTTGTCAGGGGAAGGACTATGTACTGACTGCTTGGAAGAGGGAGGAGGGAGAATTTATCTGAGAAAGGGAAGGCTTCTTTCTCAGGGCTCCTCAGGTTAGACCGGACCCTACACTGGGAGAGATTTCCTTGTCCTTTTTCTAAACATTTTAATCCCTGTTATGAAAACAGTCCCATGAGGAAAACCCCTTGCTAATGGCAGTTTTATTTCTATTTCTGATGAGTCATTCCAGCAGCTCCGAGCAGCCATCTGCCCATGCTCGTCACCTGTTCTCTGGCGGCGCTCCTTGTCACTGATTACTGGGGAAAAACAGGAGGGGAACTGGGTTCTTTGTTTCTGAAAGGATTTTGTGCCTCATGTTCTAGTTCAGGACTCAGGAGAGCTAAACTCACTTCCTGGCTTTGCCATAGATATTGTATGACCTTGGCAAGTCACTTTGCCTCTGTTTCCCTTCGCAACTTTATTATTATTCCCCTTGTCTGTTCAGACTGCAGGGACTGCTTCTTATTAATTGTATATCTAGCACCTTACACAACTGAGATCTAATCTGGGTTGAGGTCACTAGGTGCTTTTCTAATACTATCTAATTTTGTGATTCTTCAGTACAATTCACTGTCATCTCCACAGCAATTGACTAAAAAAAATGCCCTTACATGGACAATACACAAATAAATTGTGAAAACAGTGCCAGTGCAATACAGATTATCCAGTGCTCTTCCACTAAGAATAAGACAGTCAACATACAACTGCAGTGTACTGAGTGAGGACTCAGTGCTATTGCCCTGTGATTTTATTGCCGTTGCTTCCAATTTTGTAACACTGATGGGGCTGAGAAACTTCAAGACCTGGAACAAGACTTCCCCAAAGGTCAGTATATTTTTTTAGGTAGATGAACATTTCATAGTTTCATAGTTAGTAGGGTCGGAAGGGACCTGAGCAGATCATCAAGTCCGACCCCCTGCCATGGCAGGAAAGAGTACTGGGGTCAAATGACCCCAGCAAGGTGATTGTCTAGCCTTGTCTTGAAGACCCCCAGGGTAGGAGCCAGCACCACTTCTCTTGGAAGTTGGTTCCAGATCCTACCCACCCTGAACGTGAAGTAGCGCCTCCTGATGTCTAATCTGAATTTACGCTCTGCCAGCTTGTGACCGTTATTTCTAGTCACTCCTGGTAGTGCTTGGGGGAACAGGGACTTCCCCAGTGCCTGCTGGTCCCCCCTGACTAGTTTGTAAATGGCCACTAGATCCCCCCTCAGCCTTCTCTTGTGGAGGCTGAACAGGTTCAGGTCCCGTAGCCTCTCCTCATAGGGCCTGCGCTGCTGCCCCCGATCATGCAAATGGCTCTCCTCTGGACCCTCTCCATGTTGTCCACATCCCTCTTGAAGTGCAGTGCCCAGAACTGGACACAGTACTCCAGCTACGGCCTGACCAGTGCCGCATAGAGGGGGAGGATCACCTCCTTGGACCTGCTTGAGATGCATCTGTGGATGCATGACAAGGTGCGGTTGGCCTTCCTGACCGCATTCCCACACTGCC
>NW_017729017.1:5689805-5700099 GCF_001723915.1 Gavialis gangeticus | reverse complement strand
GTCTGACAGGATCTGCCTCTAATGAACCCGTGTTGGTTGCCCCTAAGCATAATCTCCCCTGCTGGCCCCTCGTGGACACATGCCAGAATAATTCTCTCAAAAAGCTTGCCCAGGATCGAGGTAACACTAACTATAGTTTCCCGAGTCCTCCTTCCTCCTTTTTTTGAAAATGGGAACCACATTGGCCCTCTTCCAGTCCTCTGGCACCACACCAGAGCACCACGAGTGCTTGTAAAGCCATGCCAGGGGTCCCACAATGACCTCAGCTAATTCCCTTAGCACTCTGGGGTGAAGATCGTCCGGACCAGCTGATTTAAATACATCCAGTCCCTCCAGAAGTTCCCTGACTAGATCCTCACTGATCCTTGGCCTAGGTGCACCTCCCCTGAGGGGGGAGGGGGGCCTAGTGGCGGAGCTGATCCGGTCCCTGCTCAGGAAAATGTTTCAGCAGATAAGAAGCCTGGTGGAAAGCTACAATTGGATTATCAACTTCATCAAAATTGGAGATGATTTGGATCTTGGGCTCTGATTTGGATTAATTTATGTTAGAGAAGAAGAAGAAAAACAAACAATGGCACGTTGTTATCAGAAATGACAAATTCAGACATGACACTTTGCTACTGGATACTGGAGCAGAATCCCATGGTATCACTTTCCAAGCACATACAGATAATCTGGGTCTTTGCTCATGGAACATGGAACCCACTCATTTTGTTTGATCATTTTGTCACCATACAAGAAGGAATGTTTTCTTCTGGGGATAACTAGATTGTTGCTCCTTTACAATCATCACTGAAATGGAGTGAAATCTGTTAATAAACTGCTTAGATAGGCAGCATACAGATGGGACTCCTTCCAAATAAGCCCAACAACCCCTAAAATCCTTTTCCAGTGAGTGCAAGGCCTAAAGCAGATGGGGCTACTTGGAGTTCGGGGAGAGGGAATTCAGATATGATGATGATGGGTGCTGGTACAAAATCCTAGAACAGAGAGAAGAGAAGATTGCCCAACTAACCCACTGATGTTCTTTCCTTATCCCATTAAGGACATTATATTCTCACTTGTGGGCTCTGTGCAGACCCAACTTAGCAGCAGAAATGACAAAAGTTACAGGGTTTGGGAAGCCAAGGTGCAAAGTCCAGTCACTGCCCTGTAGGTGAGGCAACTACATCTTCTCAAGATCAACTGAACCTCTCTACCAACTTACATTTACATCACAGAACTCCTTCACGCTGGGGAAAGAGATTGGATTTAGAGGCCCTGAGTTCAAAGTCCTCTCACCACAACCATGGAAAGCAAACATGCCACCCCACCAAATATGCCTCCTGTTTGTATAGGAGTGATGGCTGCTTGGAGACAAGGGAATGTTCTGTCTTCAGGCTCATTCACTGCTTGCTTCCTCTGCTGAGACTGCCAACATGGATAACAGTTACTGTTAATGGCCAAAATATGCTCCTACACTAACAATAACAACAGTACAAATTATCATGGAATCACAGAGAACCAGGCCTGGAAGGAACCTCCATAGGTCATCTAGTCTATCCCCCTGCCTGAGGCAGGATCATCCCTATCCAAAACATCCTATACAAATCCATAATCTAACTTCTTAGTACAACTATTATCAACCCTGACGAAACACAAGCTATAATACCCTAACCTGCTGCAGATAAAGCAGGGGGTCCCTGTGCAAGCTTATTTTTGTGTTTTGCCGATGTCTCTCTATAAGGAACTGCACTAACACCATCTACTCATTTAATAAAAGCCTTTGAACAGTCATCAGGCATGGCAGTTATTTAAGACAAGTCTGACTTGAGCAGATGACCTAGCCATGCAAGACTGGCATAAACCATTAATGCTAATGGTATCTCTTGCTAGTACTACCAGCATCTGTTAGCAATACTGTTATTATCCTTCACTAATGCTACCAACATCCGTTAACATGACCACCTCCACGCAATGCTTGTACCACAGTATCTGTGACTAATACTATCTGTATCCATTAGCCAGGTCACCAGCATCCATCTCTAATACTTGGCCCGCACCTGCAAGGAGGCAATCAGAACGGCCAAAGCAGAAACGGAACTTAGGCTGGCAAAAAAATTAAAGAGAACAAAAAGTCCTTCTTGAGGTATATAGTGAGTAAAAAGAAGGCATAGGGTAGCATAGCACCCTACAGGATAAACTAGGGCAATTAGTGACAGATAGGGGGACAAGGCTGAGCTCTTCAATAAGTTTTTTGCCTCTGTATTCCTGACCACGGATCAGGACAAATCTCCCAATTGGACCACAGACAGGCACAGAAGGGAAACCAGCCCACCAATTGTTAGTGCTGACTTAGTGAAGGGACACTTGGAGGGGCTGGATGTGTTTAAATCAGCAGGCCGGGATGATCTTCATCCAAGGGTGCTGAAGGAATTGGCCAGTGTCATAGCAGAGCCACTGGCATGGCTGTCTGAGTACTCTTGGTGCCCAGGTCAGGTCCCAGAGGACTGGAAAAGGGCCAATGTTGTCCCACTTTTCAAGAAGGGGAGGAAAGAAGATCTGGGTAAATACAGACCGATTAGTCTCATTTTATCCTTGGGAAAACCTTTGAAAAAATGATTAAGGATCACATTTGTGGGAGTCCAGTGGGAAAAACAATGCTGAAGGGCAACTAGCACAGATTCATAGCAGGTAGATCCTGCCTGATTAACCTTGTTTCTTTTTATGACCAGGTCACAAAATGTTGAGATGCAGGAATCAAGGTAGATGTCTTCTACCTGGATTGTAAGAAAGCCTTCGATATGGTATATCATCCTATTCTCACAGATAAATTGAGTGGCTGTGACGTAGATGATTACATAGTCAGGTGGGTGGCAAATTGGCTTAGGGCTCGCACCCAGAGAGTGGTGGTGGATGGGTCAGTATCGACCTGAAACAATGTGGGCAGTGGAGTAGCACAGGGCTTGGTCCTTGGACCTGTGTTGTCCAATGTCTTCACCAGTGACTTGGATGAGGGCATGGAAAGCACTCTGTCCAAATTCTCAGATGATAGCAAATTATAGAGCAAAGTTAACACTCTAGAGGGTAGGGAACGAATCCAGGAGAATCTGCACAGGTTAGAAAAGTGGTCGGAACAGAACAGGATGCAGGACAACAAGGACAAGTGCAAAGTGCTGCACCTAGGGAGAAGGAATCACCAGCACACTTACAGGCTGGTGGGGAGGACCTTCTCAGAAGCACCGCAGTGGAAACGGATCTTGGAGTCACTATTGAAACCAAGATGAACATGAGTTGTCAATGTGACAAAGTGATCAGTAAAGATACCCGCACTTTATCATGTATTAGCAGATGCATGACAAACAGGTCCAGGGAAGTGATACTTCCCCTCTATGCAGCACTGGTCAGGTCTCAGTTGGAGTACTTCATCCAGTTTTGGGTGCCATACTTCAAGAGGGATCTGGACAACCTTGAGAGGGTTCAAAGGATGACCACTCATATGGCTCGGGGCCTACAGGCAAAGCCCTACGAGGAAAGATTGAGGGCCCTGGATCTCTTCAGCTTCTGCAAGAGATGGCTGAAAGATGACTTTGTGGCTGCCTACAAATCCACTGGGGGGAAAGGGGGGCAGCAAGGAATAGGAGATGCTCTGTTTACCAGGGCACCACTTGGAGTAACTAGGAACAATGGCCACAAACTGATGGAGAGCAGATTTAGGTTAGACATCAGGAAGAACTTCTTTATGGTAAGGGTTGCTAGAATCTGGAATGGGCTTCCAAGGGAGGTGGTGCTCTCCCTCCCTTGGGGATCTTTAAGAGGAGGCTAGACATGCACCTGGCTTGGGTCACCTGATCCCAGTGTTCTTTCCTGCCCAGGGCAGAGGATCGGACTCTGTGATCTGCTGAGGTCCCTTTGGACCCAAACATCTATGGATCTATAATACTACCAGCATCCATCACAAACACTATTATCATCTCTCGGTAATGCCACCAGCATCTATTAGTAACATTGTTGGTACCCTCCACTAATGCCAGCAGCATCTATTATCAGTGCTACAAACATCCATCACTAATGCTACTGCCATCCTTCATTAACACCAGCACTCACTAAGGCTGTGAGTGTCAGTTATCAATGCCACCAGCATTTATCACCAACATCCATCACCAGCACCACCAGCATCCATCACTAACACTATTAGAATATGCCACTAATGCCCTCCAGCATCCATCAGCAATGGCATCCATCATGGGTTGTGCCAGCAGAGATTAGCTTCTCAAGGGGTCAAAATGTGAGAGCCTGAGCCCCATCCTTCCACTAACCTTGGAGTTTTCTTAAAATAAAATGCTTCATTGAGACTGGAGGAAAGAGCGTGGGGCTTGTAATGCTGCCTTTGTAATGCTGCACACTACAGTTACACAAGGATAGCAGTGCTATAATTACCTTTAATTAATATCAGCGTCACCACCCCAAGGAAATGCAAATTAACAATTGTGTCTGTGTTACTACTGGGTTATTACTGTATTACTTCCATCAAAACCCCCCTCTTTCCCATTCTCCAAATCTGCCTGTTCACTCAATGGCTGTTGGATGGAGGGCATGGGAATGGGGACTAAATGTATGAACTATTAAAGGTGGATGTTTAACCTTTGCAAAAACACTTCAGAGTTCTCAGGTCATGTTGGGGTCTTTGCAGTCCTAGGATTCCCAGGTGACAGTGGCATAAAGTGCCTGAAGGCTGTGCTGGGTCTTGTCTGAGGGAGAACTCCCAGAGCAAGCTGTTCCCTTTCTGACCAAAGGCTAGGTTCCTGCTCTGAGCAAATGCAAAATGCCAGGAAGCTGCAGCAGGCATGAATGCAGTGGTTTATGCCTTGAGTGGACCAAGCTGTTATGAATAGCATGTGACTCCCCTACTCAGCAATGATCACCTCTCCTCCTCCTAACATTTAAAAAATTGGCCACAGCCTCTACATAATTCAGCATCCAGTTGTATCATATAGCACCCATTTGCTTGTGGTGAGGCACTGGGTCACTCTTGTTGTGCAGGGACAGAGCCCAAAAGGTAGGGCAGAGAGGGTTCAACCCCTCCAACTGCTCAGTTTCTTACACACCCTGCCACAACCAGAGTCTGCCAAGCAGCAGCCCAAGCCCAGACCAACACCCACTTGGCCCATGTTCTTGACCAAAGAGATGGAACCAACATTAATAGCTTTGTGTGGCCCCACAGAAGCCAACGGAAGATTTGCCATTGATAGCAATAGTGCAGCATCAGATTCTGAATAATTTATTCCAAGAAATCTCTTAATTGTTTTAGCTGAAATAAAATGCCAAGATGGTAAATGTTGACACAAAAGCTTTATCAACTAAATCAATATATACAATAAAAACATTAATAGTGTGTCTCCAACTATGGCTCTACAAGGAGGCTGACTTGTTCCTCAAGAATTCTGTTTCCCATATCAACTTTCCTTGTCAAGATGGAAATGAAATATGGTCTTCTTGGTGTGGGGAACAGTGGTAGTGTTAATTACCACTGTCCCCCAACAAAATTTCTGGACCTTGGGAGACCCTGTGGACCAGATCACATGGCTCCATGGGCCAGATGTGGCCCAAGGGCCAGAGGTTGAGCACTCCTGTTTTATAGGAGTATGAGCTACTCCTGTGAGAAGCCATGTACATCTCTTGCACTGTGCAAATAAGAACCATTGATTATTATTATTAAAAAGTGCATGGAACATGCAGCCTTCTCAGACAGAGACCACTTCAGATAAGTCAGTGAATCATCAGGTGGGATGGTTTCTCACCCACCTTTCCCCTTTTAATCAGCCACCACAGGGACTGTGTTACCTCCATGGCAGCCAAAGTGGAACAAGATAAGTAGAGCTTTCCCCCTAGACTTTAACACTCTTAGAATGTTATTGAAATTAGAGAAATAAGCTACTGAAAGTGCCATAAAATGTTTATGGTTTGAGAAGTGGTTTTCAGTCCACTTGAGAAGCAGCTTGGGACTTCCATACTTCTCCAAACTTCAAAAGAGTCTAAGCCAGATCCTTTCTCTGCTTCTCACTAAGTGTGAGATGAAAACATGCTGGTAAATCAAGCCAAGTAACCTTCTGTTCATCAATATTTCAGAATCAGACCCAAATCACCTACAGCTGTAATGGGAGAAAGTGAAGAAAGCCACTGAATTAATAGACTGAGATATTTTGATACTAGAAATCTATCTTTGAGCCATGCTTGAGCATTCTGGGAGTGAGGTATGCACCGTGGAGAGGAGACAAGTGACTATGGATACTGTAGTGGCATGAAAGAAATGTGAAAATATAAAACGGTGGGAGGGAGCTTAAAGCTTCAGAGGACGCTATTCAAAATACAACATTGCATCTATCCCACTATCCATATTTTAGTATCTCCTGAAACTTGGATTCATAAATTCAAACATTTTGAGATGGGAAAGGATCATCGCAATCCTCTAACTGGATCTCCTGCATAACATGGGCCATAAAATTTCACCTAGTTATTTCAGTAACAAGACCATAGCCTTTTGTCTGCTGCACTAAATAATTCATGGTTACCAGAAATATCCTCTGCATGCAGATACTCAGGCCCAGATTCAAAAAGGTATTTAGGCAGCTGGCTCCGTTTAATTTCACTGATGGATTTGGTCATGTCACCCCTCAACCTTCTTTTGGATAAACTGAATATATTGCAAGCTCTTCAGTTTCACACTTCATATTTGGAGAGAAAAGTATTTGAAAACCTGATTCAAGATGGATCACCACTCCAGATCGAAGAGATAAAGGAACTGGAGAATGGAAACATGACAGAAGACTTACAGAGAAGCATGGGTAGACTATAAGCAGCAGACAGAAAGGGACAAGGATGAATTTCACACAGATGGAAATACCCAGTCCTTACTAGGTTCTTAGCATGGAAACCACAGAAAATATCTCTGAAGATCCACCTTGGGGAATGGAACAGAGAAATGTTCAGAACACATCAGGGAATGGTTTCTCAGCAATCTGCAAGACAATCAATGGTGCCCACAAACAGATCTCCAAACATCCATGGCAGGCAGATAATCCTTACTGGGGACCCTATATTAAGAAAAATAAAAGCCTTTTTTCCAGGGACAGGCAGAAAACAGGATGGCAAGGTGTCTCTAGATAGAAGATGTCACTACAAGTTGTGACAGGCTTCTGTAGCTGGTGGTCAAATATCCACTCATGATAGTGCATGCTGGCACAGATTATACCATTTCATGGCATTCCTCATGTCAGGGAACCTGGAAGGATGCTAAAGCAGGGGAATGTCCAGCTGATTTTCCTGGAGATCCTTCCTGTTCCACAAACAAAGGAAGGCAGGGGATTCTCGGCTAGGGACAGACATTCAAAAAGCCTGAGCCTGAATTGATTCAATCTTTGCAGGTTAGTCTAAACTGCCTGGCCTAAATCACCTTGTAAGTGTACAGACATCCCCTCTGGACTGAAAAAATGTTGGCACAAGCTGGAGTGGCTCAGGCTAGAACACAGGGGGTGATAGAGCAGCCCTCCCTTCCCTTCCACAAGGCTGAGCTGAGGGGGGCATGGCCAGATGCTGGCAGGACACTGTGAGTAGAGGGAGGTTCCCCTCTCCCCTCCTTCCTGCCTGGATAACAGAGCATTTATCAGTTCTGTTATCAGCATTTAGCACCCCATCAGAAAACAAAGCCTCATTCATTAGTTCAAGCTGTTCTTAAACAGCTTTTTCCAAAGGAAGGAATGCAGGGGCATTACCAGCTGAGCTGCTGATTAGCTCTAAAAAGTCCTAAGTGGACACTGTTCTATCTCCCTTACATAGCATTAGCTAGCATACCAATTGCTAGCTATGGTCTGTGCTGTGGGAGAGAGGAGAAAGGGACCCTGCTTAAGCAGCAAGTGGTGAGAGAGGGTGGATGAGGGCACAGGGAAGCCAGCAGACCCTGCTGTGTCTGCAAGTCTCTGGCAGAGCTCCAGCCAGGGAGCAGAGGGAAGGGGCCAGCTCTGCTGTGGAGCAAAGAGCCCCGCTCAGCCCAGAGAGCATGCCGGGATGCTGGGGGAGTCTGATTTAACTTATACAAGAAAGAGGTCTGGGACAGACATTGCATAAACCAGTTTGATCCAAATCATTTAAGTCTGATACTACATTTAACCAGGTTTATCTCAATCAGTTTCAGCCACTTTCAAACTGGTTTATGTGCACTGTCTATTCTGTTAAAAGTTTAAACCAATTTCTGATCACTTAAACTGGTTTATGTGTAATGTCTTTCCTAGGGTAAGTGGCTTGAGGTGGAGGGTTATGGCTTTGTGGAACACTTCTATGTGGATAGGAGGCTGTCCAGTTTGTATGACCTCGATTGCAGTAGAATGAGAGCTCACCATTTATGAGACAGGCCGGTTAATCTGTAGGGTGAAAGCTGAAGGATGTTAAATTTACTACAAAGAGGAAAAGTGAAGAGGGGGTTAAAAGAGCACAGAATCAAGATCTTGAGAATAAAATTAATCAAGCCATCAATGGACTAGAAGAAAAGATGTTCTAGGACTGCTTGTATACCAGTGCTAGGATTATGGGTAATAAACTATGCTCATTTATTAATATAAATCCAATATAGTTTGTATTACTGAAACTTGGTTGTAAGAGCTGCATGGCTGAATCTTAAAATCATTGGTTGCAAACTATTTAGAAAGAATGAGTGGGAAAAAGGAGTTGGGGAAGGTACTTTATATCAAAAATAATGTTGCCCTTTTTCGAGTCACTGATAACCCAAAAGTAAATGATCTTGAATACTTATGCATCAATGTTCTAGTAGACAAAGCAGAAACTGGTGTGCTAGTTGGTGCCTGCAACAAACCACCAAATCACAAGGGAGACCATAATGACTAGCTCCTTAAACATCTATCTGTAATATATTAAGGGGCAAAAAGGTGCACAATTATGGAGAATGTTAATTTGAGTGAAACATGCTGGAGATCCCATGCTGCCAGTACTGAAATATCATTGGGATTTCTAAAAATTACAGATGACAAATTTCTAATTCAGAAACTGTTGTGTGTGATATAAGGGAATTCTGCAGCAGACTTCACTGTGACAGATAAATTAGAATTGATCTCAGAATTGAAAATTAGCGACTGCTTAGGTGCAAATAATCATGACTTCATTTTATGTATTATACCCAAACGGAATAGAAGGTAAGCATAAAAACATAAAAGTCAATATGTACTTGGTGTTTTAAGAGGGTAGGTTTCTCAAACCTGAAATTATTTATGACCAACATGTGAATAGTAATTGGATACTGCTTTAAAATATTTTACAAGGTACCCAGAAATCCACTATAAAATGCCATAGGATGCCACAGAGACCAGGAAGAAGGGCGAGCTTCAGCAAGCCACCCCTAACGACAGAGAGTGGAGATTGGTCACATCAGGCCCAAAGCTATGACTTATGTCAGCTGCTCCACCAACAGCCCTACACAATGACTATGCAGCCCTCACACCATCGATGGATGAGGCATCTGCGTCCTCCGCACCGAGGACAAGACAGGAACAGCCACCACCACCAAAGAAGCAACAAAGCATGATACAAGTATGTCGGGGTAAACACCAAGATCCAGGGGAGCAACTTGTCAGAAAGGCACCCCTTGGGAGGACAAGGTTCCAAGGGACACAAGCAAGTTGAGGAAAAATTTAGGCTGGACATAAGGAAAAACTTATTTTCCGTGAGGTTATCTAGAAATTGGAACACACTCCCAGCAGAGGTGGTGCAGTCACCATCCTTGGAGGTGTTCAAGAGAACGCTGGACAAGCACCTCATTGAGCTTGTTTGAGCCCAATAACCTCCTGCCCGTGGCGGGGGACCGGACTTGATGATCTTACAGGTCGCTTCTGGTCTACTATTCTATGATCCTAAAACAGAGCACAGCAATATATAACACATGGAAAAGTAAGAACTCAATCAACAAGAACATAAATTAGAAGATAGGAAACGGAGCAAATTGATAAAGGAAGCTAAAGAATGCAGGGAAATCTAAAGAAAGAAATCCATGGCCAGTACACTTAAAGACATTACGAGCTAAGGAGGATAGTTGGAGAAGTGCTGAAGACTCAGAGGGGAGGGGAGCCGGGTGTCCAAGGGGAGTGGTCGCTCCTTAAGGAGACAATCCTCCAAGCCCAGAGGAAGGTAATCCCCAGGAGGGTCAAAGGGGGCAGGAGAGCATATAAGCCTCCATGGCTCACTAAAAACATCCGGGAATGTCTCCTTGCCAAAAAGGAGGCTTACTCCCAATGGAAAGGAGGGGTCATCA
>NW_017729017.1:5681629-5689519 GCF_001723915.1 Gavialis gangeticus | reverse complement strand
GGTCAGGGCGGCTAGAGTCTGGAACCAGCTTCCAAGTGAGGTGGTGCAGGCTCCCACCCTGGGGGTTTTTAAGAGGAGGTTGGATGACCACCTTACTGGGGTCATTTGACCCCAGTGCTCTTCCTGCCATGGCAGGGGGTCGGACTAGATGATCTGCTCAGGTCCCTTCTGACCCTTGAAACTATGAAACTATTACAAATTAGTTTTTAAATATATCAAAAAGAAGAGGAATCCTAACAATGGCTTTGGTCTTTTACTAGATAGACATGGTGAAACTGTCAATAATGAGGCAATTGAAGTGTTCAATAAATATTTGTTCTGTATTTGCAGAAACAAGCAGATGATATATCCCCACCATATGATACTGAAATGCTTTCCAATCCAATTGTAATTAAGGATGATGTTAAACAGCAGCTACTGAAGTTAGACGTTTTAAATCAACAGGCCCTGATAACTTGCATCTAACAGTTGCTAAACAGCTAGACAATACTCTTTTGACCATTAATGTTGATTTTCAATTAGCCTTGGGACGCAGGGTATCTTCAAAAGGACTGAAAGCTAATGTTGCACCAATACTGAAGAAAGGCAAATAGGACAATTCTGATAACCGTAAGCCTCTCAACCTGACATTGATCCTGGGTAAAATAATGGAGTGGCTGATACAGGAATCAATTAATAAAGAATAAAATGAGAATAATATAATCACAATCAACCAAGGCTTATGGAAATAGATTATGGCAAACTAATTTGTCAGTTTTTTCATGAGATGATCATTTTGGTTGGTAATAGCAATGATGCAGCATGCTTAGGATTTCTGTCTGGTATTTGACTCTGTAACACAAAACATCTTAATAAACTAAATGACATTAATATATAATAATGAACTGCAAGATTAATAAACTACAACATCAATACGACACATTAAGGTGACTAAAAAGTCATTAAATGACGGGTTTCAAATGTAATTTTACGAGAAGAATCAACATTGGGTGGGTAATTTTCTTCAGGGAACAGTTCTTGGCTTTATGCTATTTAACTGTTTTATCAATGATCTAGAAGAAACATAAAACCATGAGTGATGAGGTTTGTGGATAACAAAGTCAACAGGGAGGAGGACGGGTCATTGATGCAGCTGCACAAGCTATGCGGACTGCATACAGCCTCCCACCCCCTGGACAGCATCAGTGGTTCATGTCTGCTTGCGTCTCAGCAGTGGGAGAGCTGGCTGCAGGGGTCCATGGGCCACACATTAACTGTTCATGGGCTACATATGGCCTACGGCCACCAGTTGGGCAGCCCCAGATCAAAGGATTGGAAGTTAACCATGACAGTGAGAAACTCTGGGAGCTCAATCGATTCAAAGAGAAGGTTAAGTCCGTAAGTACATACACAGGGAGCAGGAATTTGATAATAGCCTAGCAGACTCTTTGGCTTAGCAGACAGAGGTATAACAAGAAACCATGGTTGGCAGCTGAAGGGCGTTAAATTTAGGCTAGGAATAAGGCACACATTTTTAATACCAAGGGCATTTGATGGATTTTTTTGTCACTGGGAAGCTTAAATTAAGATTTGATTTCTGCTCCAATTCAAACACAGCTATTGGACCTGAAGGAGGAGTCAACTCAGGGAAGTCCTATGGCCTGTTATTCAGGAGGTCAGACCAGTTGATCACAATGGTTCCTCCTGGCCTTTACTCATTCTTCTGCTTTCCTGGGCCCTTTCCAATCTGACACCATCTTACCAGAAGTTGTGTTACAGTAGGAGGGCGGTACTGCAAAACAGCAGTCACAGTGTGACACAAGAGGGGCATCTGGCTTAGTGCAAGACTGATGGCATGACTCACTACCTGGAGGGCATGGTGCAAGGGGCTGGCTGAGAAGGCAGTTCCCATTTACTTCAGTCCTAGCGTTTTCCAGCAAAAGTCACTACAGAGGTTAGTACTGGGGCTTTGACTATCTAAGGGGGCAGATCACTGCTACTCCAGTCCCAGCCTCTCAGCAGGAGTCACTGTAAGGAAGTGGGTAGATGAACTGGTTGGTGATAGCATATGCTGGAAGTCTTACAATAGGGAATAGGAACACAGGCTGAGACAAGGCTGGGCTCACACTGTAAGGGAAGAGGTTGGAGTTAAAAGGCTGTGGAGGAGCCCACAGGTTATCTCCAGGTCCAGACTCCCTCAGCAGAAACCAAGGTAGGCAGTGTGGCAGGAAATTAGCTGCAGGGGTCATGGCTGATCCTATCCCTGCCTCCCCCCAGTGGGAATCATTATAGCAATAAAATGTAAAACTATTCTCCAAGTCTCCTATAAAGCAAATATTGTCCCCTCTGAATGACTTTGCTATTGATTATTAGAGAAAGGAATAAAGTGAAAATACAGGGTAGCGTTTTTATGCTTGATTGCTGCAAAATGGTATTTACTTTCTCTACTGCTTCAGGCTGAAATGCCTGTGTCATGGGGGAGGCCAATGGAGACTAGTTTTGAGCTCTGTCCTGACAAACAGCCTCAGTGAAATCCCAGCTCAGGCCAATATGGGGGTATCTGACAGCTCCAGGACTACAACGTTCCTGAGACGGAGATCAGAGCAGCACAGACAGCTGCCCCTCCAAAACTCACCTAGAGAGGAGGCTGGGGCAGGCAGAGCCGCAGAGGTCCTGAAGCCAATTCTCTTCCCTCCCCTGGGATATTAGTTCACAAGTTCTACCTAATCAGACAAAAGTGCAGGTCCCTTGATTTCTTGGCTACATCTTCCAGGAGACAGTCCTGATTTATGGCATCATAAATACATGATTCATTCTCTTAAAATAGCAGTCAGAGTGCCACAAATAAAGCGGAAATAACAGCCCTGCCTTGCCAGGCCCCATGGACAGATGGGGAATGAAAGCCATAGCCTCTCACCATGACACCAAGTGCTGAAAGGAAGAATGTGGGAACTCCCCCACACCCTGCTGCTCCCAGCAGCCGTCACTGCAGGGAAGGTGCAGGAGCACTGGGTGTGTGGGAGCTCACAGCTATTTCAGTCCTAGCTTCACCCAGCTGGTGTCAAAGCAGGGAACGCAGCCAGCTCCATGGTTGTAGGGGAGCTCACAGTGAACTGAGTCCTACTCTCTCCTGGCAGGAGCCCCTGGTAGGAAAGGGTACAGGAGCCCTGGCTGTCATGCAGCTCCCAGCTAATAGTGTTCCAGCCACTGGTATCAGGAGGCACCATAGCGAGTGGGATGGGAGCACTTGCTGTGGGACAACTGGAGAGAATTCTCACTTGCACCAATTCTGTGTTTCTGTGGGGAATGGTGTAGAAGCCCTGGCCACTGAGGGGTTGTGGGGGAGCTCATAATGATACCAGTTGCTAATGCAGAGGAGGGTGTGGGAGCATTAGGACTTTTGGGAAATCACAGCTCCTAGCCTCTACCAGCAAGACTCTTTATTCAGACTCAAACTGTGGGAGAACTGATAGGCAGAGATGCTACACCATAGCCTATGCCTAACTTTACTGCACACCTAGTAGCAGAGAGCATAAGTTCATAGATATGAAGTTTTCAGTGGGTCTCAGCCTTTTCCAAACAACCCTCTTCCCATCAGGCTGGTTAGCCAGGAGACCCCAGGAGAGCTAAAGGGAGTGATAGTCTGGCTAAGAGAATGTGAGAGCACTACTGATAATGCTTTGGCACTCATCTATCACCTCCCATCCAAGGACCTCTGCAGCAAGGCAACAGAGTTAAAATGAAGGTGAATACTGCATTAGAAGCCTGAAGCTGGGAGTTACAGGCATTCAACCAGGGAACAGCAACATGACTCTGAATTTAATTCTTCTTACCCTTTGCTTCTTACATGGCCACTTGCCTGTAGGACAGGCTCGGAGAGAGATGTATACTCTTTGTTTGCTGCTAGCAAGACAGACATAGCATAGTAGTATGGAAACAAGTTTGGACCTGAAAGAGAAAAAGAATGGGAAGAGGTGGGACCCCAAGACCCTCACTGCCTAAGAAGACGGGCCACCCACTTGTCAGCAATGGTGGGGCTACACACTTACAATCAGTGGTGCGGATGTGAGTGTAGACAGGCACAGACGTTTTTACCACTGAATCACCTAACCCTAGGTAATATGAGTAAAACACTTGTGGTCCCGTCTGCATCGCTGCTCCCACTGCTGCTGGCACTGCACTGGTGGTTATGTAGCAGTGGAAGATTTCCCAGAAAAGGCATGAAGGGGCCAAGGAGAGTATTTCAGAAGCACTCAGCATTGGCTTGACTCCATTCCCATTGGAAAGCAAGTGGGAAACCTCTCCTTGCTCTCAGGAGGAGCAAAGTTAAATCAGAGCTGAGTTCTACTGGAAACCCCACACTAGTTAGCATTATCCAGGCCAAAAAGGAGAAGCAGACTCCATGCCCTGGGTCACATGGGTGGTCTGAGTTGTGTATTAATATGTATTGACTAACAGAGTAAGTTCAAGTTTGGACAAGACACTGCCCTTTGTTCCTAGCTGTAGGCATGCTTAGACTGACCAACTACAAGCATGGGTGTCCTGTGCAGGGTAGAATATTAAGTCGGGTTAGTGACCATGTGCTGGAACATGACTACAGTTATGTATAGCTATATGTCTTCTAGGGAAGAAATTCCCTTGTCCTTTTCTGCCTCTTCCCAACTTCTGCTATGTTCTGTATAGTCTCCCTCACCATTGCTGGTCTTTTCATTTTATGCCGTTACATTAGGAAAATGCATGCCCAGCTTTCAGCCCTCAGAATAGGGGCTCAAAAGTGTCATGGCATGATGGTAGAAACACCCTGATGACAGTAGTGCTACCTCTACAGGGAGTCAATGGAGCTGACTCCTGCTGCAGGATGAGCACTATTCTCCCTGGTACAGAGAAGATCAAGGAATCAATCTATGAATCTCTGTTGTCCCTCATGCTTTGTTTCTATCTTGTTTCCTTGCCACTGCTTTGCCCTCACGGTCAGGCAGCAAGTGACTCTCCCTGGAGTAGTGCTCTAAGTAAGAAGCAGAAGTGACTAGTGAAAATTACAGGTAGCCTCACAACAAACAGGCTCCAGGGCCTTAGTAGTAGTAGTAGTAGTTCCCTTCATCAACTACACTGCTGTTGGCAAATCCCAGAGAATCTGGTATGTCAGGAAGCTATGGACTGCTTTGGCTCAGCAAAGGCATTTCCATCAAGAATCCTTTCTCCCATTTTCCACTGGTCCTTAGGACCTGCCAGACTGTTAAGAGGCTAATTAACCCAGCAGCATGTGGAGAGGGCCCTGGAGCCACAAAAGCTCCTTGAGTGACACACGGGATAATCCTTATCACCTCAAATCAGAGTGATGTATGGAACGATAGAGTGCTTGAGACAGTAGGAGGCACCTCTGTTTTCCACTTCCTGCACAGTACTTGATCATATAAGGCTACCACCTGGCTCTTCATAAAACTGCATGGAGGCTAAAGGCAGACAGCATTGTGCAGCCATCTGTGATATCCTGACTGGTGTTATCACACCCAAGGGTCAGGCGAGAATGTCTACCCCCAATTCATTTCTACTCTGAATGCAGGCACAGGCACAGATCTGCTGACTTAAGCGATAAAAATGAAAGGTCTGATTCACAACAGCTTTGTGCTGAATTGTATTTGATTTGTGTTCTGCTGCAGGTAATTGATTATGTTGCATTATATTGATTTACAGTCTACTGAAGTTCATTGTTTTGTGGTATGTTGTGTTACATTGACTAGCATTGTATTGTGGTTCACTGATTTGCACAGTGCTGCGGTATATTGACTTGCCTTGCATTGTTGTTCACTGTTCTGTAATGAATTGTGTTGTGTTGTTTTGTCATGAATTGTGCTACATTGATTAGCTTTGTATTGCAGTGATTTGTTCTGTATTTGCACTTATTTCTTTGATGAACTGGTGCAGTCTTTATTCCACTGTATGGAATGCCATTCCTCTGGTAGCAACTGAAGCTCTGCAGGTGCCTGCCTTTAACAAGATGAGTAATTCTCGTTCATTCCTTTAATCAGCTGCTTTTAATTAGCGTACCAGTTGTTTTCCTTGGTGAACAACTCTTTCAAGAAGAGCTTTTTGCTGTATTTGCTAGTTTGGGATGAAATTGGCACCCAGCGGGGATGCAACTTAATTCTTTATCAGGAGTTTATTTAAGTGGGCTCTGTTGGCAGTGCAAACATACTAAAGATATTGCTAAAAGCTTGTGGTTGGGATTCAGGCTAGCCACCTGGACCTTGGATCCCAGTCTTCACAAGTGCAATAAGCAAAGGATAAATCTCAAGGGGTACCATTTTGCAGCTCCTGTTTCTTTGGGATGGTTCTCCATAAATTATCTTCATACCAGCCAGGGGCCTTGTTCTGCCCATGGGAGATGAAAAATTCTCAGCAACTTCAGGAGTTGAGAAGCCAAGAGAAAACAGAAAAGGCAGTTTTCTTGTTGCACCCAGTTCATCTGGATCCTGGAAATCTTACAGGAAGGTCTGCTCTTGTGAAATAATTCCTAGAGCAGCTGGGGAAGGCCGGAGGTGCTCTCTAGAACTTTTGAGAATTTCCCCAGTAATGCCTATACGGTTGGACTGTATGATTGTTCCCCAGCCCAGAGGAGGGGCAGAGAAGAGCTTCATAGTCCCAGGAAAGCTTAAAAAGGCTTGCCTAACCTTTTCCAGTGCTACTTGATGTGCAGAGGGGAGTGTGTGCCCTGCACTGTGCCTTCAGAGGATATAGCATGCATTCCCCTACTCAGCAGAGAGATTGTCCTTAGTCCCTTCATAGAGGACACAAGAGAACAAGGCTTCTTGTGTGCTCTCAAACATGGATCCATATGCAAGGTAGGGATGATGGGGCTCTGATCCATCCCCATAGCAGCAGTCTACTGTTTCCAGAAAGGCTGTTTATGCTAGGGGTGTGCGAAGTGGGCCCTATTTGATTCGGATTCAGCCCAAATCGGGGACAGGGATTTGATTAGTTGATTGGGATCACTGTCCCTGATTTGATATTATTGAATCTGAAGATTCGATGCTGATTCGGAAAATCAGTGATTCGGCCATAGATACAGCTTTAAATGTTTTTTTCTACAACACTGTGATGCTGGGGCAGATGGAGTGTCCCACAGGAGTGCAGGGAGCCCTCCCCGGCACGGCGATTCGCTGCAGGGGGATCCTGGGTGCCTCCCCAGACCCAGGAGGCACCAGTTCCTGAGCTGGGAGGGCGCGGGCCCCCTGCAGTGCGCTCCCAAGCAGACCTGGAAGTGGACCGGAAGTGCTTCTGGTCCACTTCCGGGTCTGCTGCCGAGTGTGCTGGGGATCCCCACCCCGTGCTCCTGTGGGACACTCCATGCACCCCAGCATTGCAGCATTCATGAGCCGCCTGCTACCTAGAGCTGTCTAGAAAAAACATTTATAGCTGTCTCTATGTCTGAATAGCTGAATCTTTTCGAATCTCTCTGAATTGATTTGGAGGGTTCTGATTCAATTCAGACAGATTAAAGGGTTCTCTGATTCAATTCAGATTTGGCCACTGAATCAGGCCGCATCTACACTGAATCAAATCAGGGACCAAAGATTTGCACAGCCCTAATTCAGACTAACAAGCCAAAACAGGACAGTTTCTTTTCTCTCTCTCTTTCTAAAAAGAGAGAGATAGGTATAAGATAGTTTCATAGTTAGTAGGGTCCGAAGGGACCTGAGCAGATCATCGAGTCCGACCCCCTGCCATGGCAGGAAAGAGTACTGGGGTCAAACGACCCCAGCAAGTTGTTCATCTAGCCTCCTCTTAAAGACCCCCAGGGTAGGAGCCAGCACCACTTCACTTGGAAGTTGGTTCCAGATCCTAGCCGCCCTGACCGTGAAGTAGCACCTCCTGATATCTAGCCTAAATCTACCCTCTGCCAGCTTGTGA
>NW_017729017.1:5680406-5681085 GCF_001723915.1 Gavialis gangeticus | reverse complement strand
ATCATGCGAGTGGCCCTCCTCTGGACCCTCTCCATGTTGTCCACATCCCTCTTGAAGTGTGGCGCCCAGAACTGGACGCAGTACTCCAGCTGCAGCCTGACCAGTACCACATAGAGGGGGAGGATCACCTCAGATACAAGACAAATTCTTGTATCTGACAATTGGAATTACCAGACTGGATCATACTAGAGGACTGGTTTAACTTAGTGCCAGTTTCTCTGATAGTGACCTGGAACAACTATTTCTGAGAAAAAGGCAAGAAATGGCATGCAGAAAGTTACAGAATCATTTGCTAAACTTCTGGTTAACCCCAATCCATAGCAACTGGCTCATGGTCTGGACTGCAAGGGATTATACCCCTCCCCAAAGAACTGCTTTCATGCTATTTAACTGTGGATATTTTCAACCTCCATATAACTGTCTGACATTTTCTGCATCCCTGTAATATCCTGTGGCAGTGAGTTCCAAAGGTTAATGTTCCTCTTTGTAAGAAAAAGGTTTCCTTTTAGCAGTTTGCTTTTTATTTGCCCCAGGGAGAGGGGAGTTCAAGAAGAGTGGTTGCTTCTCAAGGGAGCAATCCTCAATGCACAAGCTAATCTATTCCATCTCGGAGAAAAGGCAGCAAGAGGGCACAGCAGCCCCCCTGGCTCTCCAGGGATCTAACAGACCTCCTGAGGCT
>NW_017729017.1:5669459-5680008 GCF_001723915.1 Gavialis gangeticus | reverse complement strand
CAGGAAAGCCAAGGCTGCAACTGAACTCCAACTAGCTTCGAGCATCAAGGACAATAAAAAATCCTTTTTCAGATATGTGGGGAGCCAGAGGAAAAGCAAGGGCAACACTGGATCCCTACTGAACTAGATGAGACAACTGACGCCCAGGAAAAAGCCAATCTATTAAATGGGTACTTTGCGTCAGTCTTTCATCAGTCCCATGGGACACCCATGCCCGCTACGGGATAAGGCGGTCTGGGTGAGGGAGATCCCTTGCCCTCCATTAATGCTGACCTTGTGAAGGAACACCTTGAGAAACTGGATACCTTCAAGTCAGCCGGCCCTGACAATCTACATCCCAGGGTACTCAAGGACTCAATGATCTTCCGAGGTCCCTTCCAGCCCTAATGTCTATGAAATCTATGATAATCAATCCTTTGTTCTTACCTTTGAAAAATGATTAAACAAAGGTGCCTGCTCTCCCTTGTCCAAACCTTTTGTTATTTCATAGGCCTTTTCCCCATGGGCCCATCTCATAAATTCAAGAGTCCCTTTCACCCTCTCTTTATGTTGGAACACTTCCCACACTACATATCTTTTCCATTGTTTGGAGATATTGGGACCAGAGCTGCAAACTTTATTCCAGGTGAGGGCCTGCCATTGCTTCATATACAGGCATCATAATTTTTTCAGTATGTATCCATTTCTTGTGTCCCTTCCATATTTGTATGAGCAATTTGATTGGACCCTGTCAGAAAAATATGGGGCAATCTCTAAAAAGTATGGAAATAATACAGTAATACTGTTATATATGTTCTTCTATATGGGTAATGTGATAAGACCCACTAGTGTTATAGTATCTCAGCAATCAGCCACTTTGGAGTGAATGTACAGCCCCATGTAGCACTCATGCAGCCTAGCAGGGCTGGGTGTACTCCTTTGCGCTTAGGTATCAGATAAATTGCAGACAGGAATAATCCACAGAACCATTATCAGATCAAGGCTGAACTATTTACTGTGGGCTATTTGCTAGCTCAGATTCAATGGAGAGTTCTTGGTGAGATGTAGCTTTTATACTTCAACAGTCTCAATATAAGACTCAACTGTACTCCCTGTATTCATGCAGCAAGGGGGTGTGATGCTGATCTGTCTAATGCTAATGTGGGAGCTTGCATTTTAAGCCTGGGGGCTTATTCTGAAACAAAATGAAGGAGGGATATAAAAGCAGGATATGAGGCCTGTAACTGAGAAATCTGGTATAACCAGGCCTGGGCTCTGTAGGTATTACCAAGGACCAAGATGTAACCATCAGTCACAAGATAAGCAACAAGTGGTAAGCAGGGATCCAGGTTTTCCATTTCCCATGGAAAAACAGAAGAAAATGCAGATTTTCCCTTTTAATAGGGGAAAAACGTGGATTTTTCATTTTAACAGAGAAAGATGTGGATTTTCCACTTTTGCAAAGAGGAAGTAGTAAGTATGCTGCTGAGTAGGGCTAGGATGCAGAGATGTAGACAAATTGGAGGATTGGATCAAAAGAAATCTCATGAAATTCAATAAGGACAAGTGCAAAGTCCTGCACTTAGGAAGGAACAATCCCATGCACCAGTACAGGCTGGGGGCTGACTGGGTAAGCAGCAGCTTTGCAGAAAAGGACCTGGGGGTTACAGTGTACAATAAACTGAATATGAGACAACAGTGTGCCCTTGTTGCGAAGAAGGCTAATGGTACACTGGGCTGCATTGGTAGGAGTGTTGCCAGTAGGTCAAAGGAAGTGATTATTCCCATTTATTTGGAACTGGTGAGGCCACATCTGGAGTACCGTGTCCAGTTTTGGGCTGCCTAATACAGAAAAGATGTGGACAAACTGAAGAGGGTAGATAAAGTCTTGGCTGGGATGACATAATTGGGGATGGCTCTACTCTGAGCAGGGGGTTGGACTAGATGACTTTCTGAGGTTCCTTCCAACCCTAATTTTCCTATGATTCTATGTCAATTAACTTGTGATGCTGCATTATTAATCCAAAAAGATTTGGGGGCCCCTTGAAAAGTAGGGTGTGGAACTGTTAATAAAGACATGTCAAGAATATGCATTTATTGGGTACAGAAACAGGATAAGAGAGTGCACTGGTGAGAGAGATGACAAGAGGCTACTCAAGTGCCAGATATCCTGACGCACCATCAGCTTTGGGGTTTCTCCGCCAAGGATGTGTACATTAAAATGAGGGAACAAGAGTTGCTCATTGTATCCTGCTTTCCTTTTATCTTTCAAGTGGCAGTTGTAACACTTTGGATTCAAGTCACTTATCCTCACTGGCTACCTTCCAAAGGTTGCTGTAATAACCACACAATAACTCAAAAGAGTCTAGTCAAATACAGGAGTCTAGGGTTTAATCCCTTTTAATAGGCAACAATATAAATCAGGAATGACACAAGTAGAGGCATGGAGTTGTACTAGCACAAACAGGTGATCCAAGTCAGGTATGCAGTCCACAGTCGCACAACACCTGCACTTGCTGGGGGCATGAAATCCTCCTTTATACCACTGATGGATAGATGCCCCTGTACTCAGGTGCTTACGTATGCAAATACTCACCCTGGATACGCAAATATATGTTTCCATGTACTAATAACAAGTGGGTGCCAGGAAGGAAATTGGTGTGCTTACAAATGGTATTCTTTGTGGCTCAGGTCCTGGGCTTCCCTGATACTCAGCACATGAGGTGTTCAAGCAGACAGCTCCACACCCTCCAGGGAATGTAGGCATCTAACTCTGATCTAAACATCACTGAGGAGATGAGCCATAGTCCCAAATGTGCTTTAGAGGGAAATTATGACTGGGAAGTCTCAGTGAAGGACCCCTGACTGGGAGACTTACTGCTTTTTCCCCACATTACAGACTCTGAACTTCTTTACCTTGGGGCATCCGATAGAAGCTAGGGGATTGATCCATAGACATCAATAGCAAAGCTCCCAATTTTCACTCTGTTTACTCATGGTGCAGATGAAGTGTTGGGAGGAGGAGCCCCTACTTCACAAATATTTAAGATACTACTGAGCCTGATCATTAGTTGGAAGAATTCAGTTGAAATTAGCAGAGCTCTGCAGGCTTGCTCCAACCACCTGGCCTCATATTTATGTGGCATGTCCAGGATTTTAGTTCTTTTCTCATTTGCTTACCAGAATGTTGTCCTCTAGGTAAAATCCTCCCTTATTATGTTGCCTGCTTTTACTTTCAGACTTCAGTTGATGAGTGCCTGCAAGCAACTTTGATGTCTGTAATGATGGATCGTGGGAGTGAAAAATGATTCAGGAAGGAGAAAGGGGCAAAAGGAAGGATATAGTTTCTGCCTGTGCTCACACACACAAAGGGAAGAAAAAACTGTGTGGCTGCAAAATGGGACAGTATATAAATAGGATTGCATCTGAAATCAATTGGTGCACATAGTGACAGTAAAGTTTCTGCAGATGTCATAACCATGAACAAAAACGCCCAAGCCCCATTCAAGCAGACACCTGTTATGGGGATGGGCACTGCATTTTTTGTCAGCTTGGGGTCTGCCCTCTTCTGCTGCTTGTTGCTCCAACATCATGGTGGCAATAACCCATCAATCCTCATAGAATAAAACCAGTGCAAATCTCAGGGATGTTAGGGTCAAACCAGACTACAGATGTTATAGGTCAAAGAGATCTATTACGCAGAGTAGTACAAATAATTGATTTTTCAGTTCACTGGCTCAGCTGAAAAACACTGAAAAAAGATTGTTTCAGGTCAATTGGAAACTAATTTTTTTTTTATTTTTTGATGAAAAAAATAATTGTTTTGTCAAACAAAACATTCAATTTGACCTGAAACAAAGTGTTTCATTTAGTTTTCATGTTTGTAATTTTGGCTATTTTTAACAAAAACATTATTTTGTTATTAAGAATCTAAATGTTTTGCTTAGCAAATGTCAAACGAAACTGCAGACTTCTCTTTTCCTTTAGCTGAAGTTTCAGTCACCCCCAGACCGCTTATTCAACAAAGGCATTTGCCAAATTTTATGGTCCATTTGTCCTTGCAGAGGCCTATACAGCACTGTCTCCTTTTGATTCATTTTGTTTTTCATAGATCCAAATGATGAAATTTCACTGTCTCAGGGACAATGAATGCACTGTGAATACAGATACGGTTTAAAAACTCTACAGTCCAGAGGCATGACTAGAAAGTTTTGTGCCCTGAGTAGTGGCAGTAGCAGGGGCCGCAGAAACAGATGGGTTGGCATCACTGGAGGCATGCAGCAGCAGTGGTTGACAATCTACACCCCCTCCTCCCCCAGTCAGCACTTGGGGCTGGTGCCCTGCTTGCCCACCCCTGGTTTTGCTGTTGACAAGATCCCCTGCCAGTGATCAGGCCCAAGCACATTTCCTTTCAACCTGTCTTTCACTTTGTCGTCTTTGTTTACAGGTTACCCATGCAGTATTATATATTTAATAACAGATGTCTGAGATGGATACTACTGGCTCTGAGGGTTATGCCTTCTTTGTTAAATATTAAATAATACTAATAAAAAAACCAAAGCATTAAAATTTCACCTAAGCTTTCTTCTGAGGTTTTTCCCATGGCGGATCTTTATCCCTAGCTCTCTTCTACCTCAAAAAGTCACGAAACCTCTTTCTGTGACCCTGAGCTGAAGTTTCATAGGACCCAGGTGGCCTGACTTGGGTTGAGTCAGCAGCAAAGCTCTACCTGTTTACAGATAATTCCAGAACTTGATTGCTGGTAACAGGACCACACCAACGGAAACATGCCTAGCGTTTATAAGGTTCAGAAGAATAGGGAGAGCCAAGAGAGGGGATTCCCTGCTCACTCCCTTCCCCTCAGCCCCCAAGAGCCAAACTGCCTCACCAGTACTGGGACAAGTGGCGGTGACAGCCAGAGCTGGGCAGCAAGCAAGCCGACCCCGACACCACAGTCCAATGACACCCAGGGTATGGTTGGATACATGAGGGATAAGGACCTTCCCCTTACCAGTTTTTCTCCGGTTAGGGGGCAAACAACCCTGGTAGTGCTGGAATGGGTGGTGGGGACAGTCTAGGCCATGTGACAGCTGGCACAGCCCTGGTCTAACACCCTAGTCCCAGGGAAATAGGGCCCTCTAGAGAAAGAGATTTTATCCAGGACCACAGGGGCCAAGAAGTGGCAGCTCGAGTGGTGAAGGTCCCCAGGAAAGAAAACACCTGACCCCAGTTTATCCCCGGTGGTTCATCTTGATGCAGGAAGGACGAGCCGCAGCTGGAGAGCAGAAGCCAATGCTGATAGTCCAGGAGTATCCTGCGGAAACGCTAAAGGGACGCTGGAAGCGGTAAAGAGGAGGACCCTTTGACGGAGAGAGATGGTTGCAGAGGGTGAGGGGCAGGAGGGGCAGTTTACCTGACCATATTTCTTTATTTTTGTACTGGATGGTCTTCTAGAAATTCCTGGTAGTTGCCCAGGGAGGTACTGTGCCTAGCTCCCTAGCTGTGAAGCCTTAACAACAGGAGCTAGCAACTATGTGGTTATAGAGGCCTGTGATGGGGGTGTAGGGGTGAAGCAGCCTCCGTTATAGGCCCGGCACCCTGTCGAAGTCCCTAGCAGACTATTTGCCTGAGGGGTAGTAGCCCTGATGATGGAGGCTTCTGCTTTCTATGGGACAGAATTCTACTTAAATCCATGAAGTCGTGGCAGGTGAGTGTTCTGAGAAGGCTGGAGATTCTCTAACAGGGTAAGCAGTGCAGGTCACGCTGTGGAGTAGGGTTTGACCACGTAAACTAAGGAAAATTAATCATGCCTCTCTCTCCTATTTCTCATAGGAACAGCTTTCTTAAGGAAAGCAAATTACGAGTGTTACAGGCTTCTGAACTACTGTGGTACTTTTCCTCCTTTAGCACTAAGCACAGGAATTCCAAGTGCTTTGCATGGTGGAGTTGGTTTGTAGGGCCTCTGGAAATGCAGGGTTAATGACCCCCAAAATCCAGAAGGCCTCCTGTTTCTTTCTCCTCTTCTGTTTCCACCACTGAAGCATCAGTGATGCCATTATTCTTCTGCTCTCCAAGTCAGCTTGTTGAACTGTGAAGCAGATGGAGCTTGCAGCCCCCAGTGCTAGGCCAGCTGACTAACAAACAGCTGCTACTTCTACTAGATCCTGAACTCCTCTGGCTTGGTCTGTCTTCCTAGGTCCACTGTACTACTGAAAATGGAGAGGAGAGACAAAGCATGTCCAGGGCTCATCACAACTCAGAATTAACACTGCAGGAAGTGAAGTCTTAGAGGCAGCAACATGAGTGACCCTTGCAAGTGCATTTGGCTCAGGTTGGCAAGGAGATCTGAAAGCCACTGCCAGCTTGTATGCAAGCAATATGTAATGGGGGAAAAAAGAGAGAGACAGAGTTTGTGTGACTTCAGAATGAAGAGAACATGCCAGTAAGCCATTAATATGTGTAGGGCTTGGAAACAGAGCATCTATTCCAGCTGGAATCACAGGCTCTAGAGTGCACAATAATATGGTATATTTTCACATACCACACGCATCTACTTCCCAAAACTGGGATGTGTGTCTTAAGCAGGGAGGCTGATTTTTCTTTCCTGTTATTTCCCTTGCAAAGGTCAGGGGTCTACCCTTGTTGCTGTCTTACCACATCAGGAAGTTCCTGCTGTCTCACCCATACTGTCTCTTGGAATACCATACTTCCTGGACACTCTGGGTCCCCAGGAGGATTTACCCTGTGTCACAGTCAGTCATACCTCTAGAAATTTTTTTTCTTTGTTCTGCCTTCCCAAAACAAGGTGCATGTTTTCCTTGAGGGGCATGTGGTATGTGAGAAAATATAGTACCTGACTTCTCCCAGACACTTTTCACCCATGGATTAAAAAAAAAAAAGGAAAAGCTGTTGAGTTATAATTGGTGAGACTAAGGCTACAACTGGCAAGACAGAAGTTCATCTAAAGGAACAGGTAACCTAAAGGGGTCTGAATCATGATCCCAACAACTGCGCCTCCCATCATGCCACACGTGATTTTGGCATCAGGGATCGGATCCCAATTGTGCCCTACTTGCCAGTGCAGGAAGAGTCCAGAATTATGATCCCGGGCTCCTCCTGCATTAGCAAGTAGAAAGTTGGGTGCCTGGTCCCAGCTCCAGGACCACAAATCAGCTGATCTCAGCTCTGGGAAAGCATTAGAGGTGGTTCAAGACTCTGATGCAGTCCCAGGACTGCCAATCAGCTGATGGATAGTCTCAGCCCCAGGAACGTGTCAGAGCTAGTTCTACAATCTGGTATGGTCCTGCAGCTAGGACTGTCCATCAGCTGATTTGTAGTCTCAGCCCTGGGACTGCATCAGAGCTGGTTTAAGACTTCAGTGTGGTCTCAAGATTGAGACTGCCAATCAGCTGACTGGTCATCTCAGAACACGTTCAAGACTCAGTTGCAATATTGGGGGTGAGACTGACAATCAGCTGGCTAGTCACACAGTTTAAGGTGTGATGGGAAGCAGCCACAAAATTATTACACATCTTTTGTGGAATAATTTTGTGGCTTATTACCCATTGTTCTGCACTGTTAATTGCATCATATAGTCAGGTCACTATTTAAGATGTGATTGACTGGTTAATTACAGTTTAAGTCTAATGTCTGCCAGGGGCCTGAGGCAGAGAGCAGAAATGACTTTGTGGGTCAGAAGCAGAACCTTAGCGTCCCAATTCCCTGCCCAACAACTGCTTCACTGGGCCCCTCTGCTTCCAAGCTGCAGGTGACACAGAGAGCAGCTGTGAGGACTCCAATGTCCATAATGTTAGTTCACCCCACACCGCCAGTGACTCTAGTGGGCGTTCAAGCCACTCTGGGCCCAAGTGATCAGCACCATCCTCTGCTAGTGTAAGATTCTCCCCTACAACCCACCTTCTACTGATTTGTCCAGCTGAGTTTTAAGTGCCTCTTTTTCATCAAGAAATCAAAAAAAATTAACAATGGACACTCCTGCAGAAAACTTCCCAATAGATCTTACTCTTATTAAGGATTAGGGATTTTCTTCTAAAACAGTTCCTTTGCCCTCTGAACACCCTTGTTCCCATGAACCCGTGGCATTTTCAAACCTTGCTGCCTCCTACAGAGACCTGCCTGAGCTCGTCACTTTTTTTCAGTCTCCATCTCTTTTCCAGGCCACCATCCTCTCCTGGCCTGGTCACTGCAACTTCTGCCTGTCTGGGCTCTGGGACCCATGTTGCCACCCAACCCTTCTGTTGATCCAAAGCACAGTCTACCTTAGCCATCATTTTAGGATATCATCCTCAATCCAAATAGACTCAGGTTCAAAACCCTTGTCATCTGGCCCTCCACATTTCTGCCTCAGCTTCCCTCTCCTTTGAATTACTCCTGATCAACCCAAGTGGATGGGAGCAGAGAGCACGCCCTATTACTGACAGGGACAGTATCTGGCAGGGCAGTCTGGGTTGGGCCAGGCTGGGTCGGCATGTTCTTCAGAAGTACTCCATACTGAGCAGTTCACTTAATGGTTCATGTTAGCACAATAATTAGCTATCATTTTGGAACTGAGAAGAAATGAATGAAGTCAATGTTCAGCATCCCAGTTGTGTATAACCAGTGTCTAGCAAATGGCTTGCAAATATATCTCTGTCAATCCAATTAGTCATTAATTAATGTTACTAGCTAAAATACATATCCTGTAGCCCTCAGGAAACTAGAATTCATTTGCTATTGACTTTCTCCTGGGTCAAACCAGAAGCAGTAGCATTGCTAAAAGGAACACTTTCTCTCACTATTCCTCAGTTTGGCCCTGTCCCCTTCCTGCCATCTTGGACAAATTCCAAGTCAGAAAGCTAAGTTCTGTTTGCTTTGTATAAACACTTCTCTTATTTTTAATTGAAAAACTCCATGTACAGTAGAGATTTGTTGAGGGAACTCGTTGGATTAAGTGCAGAGACCAGAACTATTCTGATCTGAGAATGAACCAGCATTTGGCATTGGATGTCAAGACAATCAAAACTTCTGAAGTGTTTATGACAAGACTGTGACCCCAAGTGGCAGATGTCCTGAGAGATCAGTGGTCCTAATGAAACTCTTGCAGCTTTGAGATGAAGTTTCCCAAGCTTCCATGTGCATCTTCACAGCAGACTAAAAGTCAAGTACTGTCCTGGTTTGACTATCCCCACAGCAGGGCTGGCTAAGATCTAGGAAGGAAGGCAATTCAAACATGAAGCCCACCCACCCACAACTGCCCAAATTCAAAGGGGTTCAGATCTGAAGTCCCAAGAAACTATGGATTTCTATGTAGCTGAAGGTCAGGCCTGGATCCTTGCATAAACCCAAATCAAAATCCAGATGTTACCACTCCAGGTGCCTGGGAAAAGTCAAAGCCAAAAGAAGGTATGAGCTCTGTGCCCTGCTGTGTTACGCCACACTCTACAAATATCAATTCCAATGAAAGCTAAACATCTACTGAGTCTGAGTCTTTCCTGTGGGGAAATATAAGGGCCTCACCATAAGTGGATCAGGGAATAAGCTTGATCAGAGATGACATTTTCCACCTTCTCCAGGAAGTGCAATACAATAACAGCAATTCACTTGCTTGTGTGCATTCTTAGATGGGTGCTGCTCACTGTCAGACCTAAACCCACTCCACAAAGTTCAGAGCTGTACTCAGAAACACGCTTCCTCAAATCACCCCTACAATATGGAGGGGTTCCATTTCAGCCCTATGGACTGGGCCCCTTTTAGTGCAGAAGAAAATCTTTCAATCCATCTTGTTTGGGTATCAGAATGAACAGGAAGGAAACTGTGAATAATATTTTAGCAATGAAAGCATTTGGTTTGATCTGATTGCTGGGATAGATTGTATGTAGGGGTGCACCAATAAAGATTTTTTGGCTGATACCAATAGCTGATTATTAACCAGCCATATCGTCCAATACCGATCTGATAGCTAATATGCAGCCCAGCAGCTTGGAGAGCCATGTCTGGCCAGTATGTCTGTGAGGGGAAGGAGTGCTGGGGAGGGAAGGGGCATGGGGGGGACAGATCAAGGGCCTCATGGGGAGGGAGGGAGTGGGGCTGGGGTTGGGGCTGGGGCAGGTGCTGCCCAGTTGGGGTGGGGTAGGGCATGGGACGGAGTCGTGGGCGGCTCCTCCAGGCGTGCAGAGGGGGCAGCTCCTGCTGCTGCACACACCCCCAGGGAGGCATGGGGGGGTATGTGCCCTATGGATTTGTAATTGGGGCGAGAGTGAGCTGTCTGCTATGTGCTCAGGACCGGGGGCTGCACTGGCTTCTTCCTGGAGGGGAGGCTGTGCTCGGGTGGGCAGGGGTGAGGCAGAGTGTGTGGCACTGGCAATGGGAGGGGGAGCTTTCGGGTGGGCTACAGCCACCCCAAAATTTGCCATAGCCACCCTGTAGCCCCGCTCCTGGTGATGCCACCACCTGCCCAGCCCCCAGCTGCCCCATCCAGCTCCCCCGCCAGGAAGAAACTTGCAGCCCCTGGCCCCAAGCCCGTAGTAGGCAGCCCACCCTCACCCTGCACACAAATCAGTGGGGGGGGGGG
>NW_017729017.1:5663298-5669426 GCF_001723915.1 Gavialis gangeticus | reverse complement strand
GGGGGGGGGGGGCACATGCCCCCAGGCCTGCACATTCCCCACATGCCCCGACTGTGCGCATGGATGCAGCATTTATCAGTGACATTACCAGCCACATAGACCAAAAAAAGCCGATTGCTGAAAATGTCAATTTTCCTTTTATCAGTGCCAATACAATATGGACTAATATATCAGCGCACCTCTAATTTGGGCAGACCATTCTATATTCCATACAGTTTGACATGCAAACTCTTGTCATCCAGAGCTCCTGCCATTCATTAAATCACAGGACAAAAACAGGCCTTGCTTATACATAAAAAGTTGTACCATTTTAACTATATTTGTATGGTTAAAACAATACAACCCCCCATCTCCATTCCTCCACAATGTGGACATAGTTATAGCAGTGCTTATTTTCATGTGGGAAGGGACATAAAAACTATATCAGTATAAGACAGCTTTATAACAATATAATTGCATCCACACTAGAGGTTGAACTAGTGTAATAGTACTGATAAATAATCACCCTCCTAATCAATCTAGTGATACCAACAGAAGTTTCACATGCATACCAGGTCTAAGGCATCATGGGACATGGGTATTCTAAAAAAGTTGTGCTCAACCTTCTGGGCCAGTGGGCCAGATGAATGGTGCAGGGCCAGTCTGCAAACTATGTCAGACTCCATGCACCAGGGTTGTGCCTGTATGCCCAGGTGGTGTGGCCCTGTCTGACTCCTCCATGCTGTGTTCAGGCTTCTGGGGGCTGTGCCACCTCTGCCCGGCCCTGCATGCCAGGATTAGTCCTGGAACCCTGAACTGCCCCCTCCTGGCCCCACACACTGGGATCAGGCTCTGTGCCACCCTGTGGACCTGATCTAGTGCTCAGGGCCATGGATCTATGGGGAGCTGCTTAATGATCTTTACCGAAGTACAACATTGGCTACCATTGTCCCGCCGTTTTACCTATGGCATGTTAGGGTATTATACTTTGTGGTTGTGTCAGGATTGGCTGTGGCTTTATTAATAGGTTAGACAATGGATTTGTACAGGATGGTTTGGATAGGGATGATCATGCCTCTAGCAGGAGGTTGGATTAGATGACCTCTGAAGGTCCCTTGCAGACCTAACTTCTATAATTCTATGATTCACTAGGCTGAATTGGGGCTAAATTCAGAATGAATATCACACATAACAAAACACTTTATCATTTCTGGGAACTGCACTTATTCCCTTAAGGACAGTAGGTACTGCTGAGCATAAACAGGAAAGGAACAGAAGATACATTCAATAAAAATGATGCTGGCTGGCATTCACAAGAGCATTTTCAGTGCCAGACCTGAAAGCACTGTGCTCAGAACATGCCCTCCCCACCCCTGCCCTTCCTTAATTTGATGCTACCGGGCACAAAGCACCTTACTAGTACATATTCAGCTCCCTGGTTCTGTTGAGACATTCCACTAACGTGGTGTGCATCCTGTCACACCTGTTTGCCCAGTGCTGAACATGCTCCGAGTTCACGTTTTATAAAGCAGATGAGGAGTGCACATATTTCATTACAACCACAGCCCAGCCTCACACCCTGTCAAGTTTTATTCCATACTTAACACTCCCAGAACATCAACTCAAGCTGAGCACTTGTTTAATCTCTCTGCTTGCTTCTCGGATCCTTGTGGCTGTGCCTGTGTGTCTGTATCCATCAGGCAGTGAATATATCAGGGTCTAGGAGAAGGGAAGTTAGCCTCCATGTTTATTCAAATCTCATACTGCTTTGTTAATAGATCTCACCATTAGATTCTGCAACACATGCTATATTCTCCATAGGAGCAACACACAGAAACCCCTCACTATGGCTGAAGTACAATGTCATGATGGGAGAGAGGATGGGTTGTTAACATCAGGCTGAGCAAAAAGAATGGAGGCAAGATGAAAGAATCCATTTCCACTACTATAATAGTTATGCTTAGCACTTATCTTCAAAGCACTGTACAAACATTAGCTAATTAATCCTCCCAACCCCCCGGGAGGAAGAGAAGTACTACTACTCCCATTTTAGACACCTTATAAATAGGAAGGCTAGATAGCTTGGATAGATACATCCATGCATAGAGCGGAGATAATTTGTGATATTATTTTATTGGAAACTGTGGGTTTTTAAATAGCATACAGGTGCCCAGAGCAATTAGCAAGAATGCTTAGCTTAGTACAGCGGAGGAAGAGAAGATTAGAGAAAGTAGACAGATCCAATGGATAAACAGATTTGTTGTAATAGGTAGAGAACTTGGATGGATGGGTAGATTAGACACAATGGTAAGAGAGGATGGATAGACTAGCAAGTCAAGAGAGAGTAAGACAGATAAGCCTGCAGGATCAGACAAAGAGGAGACTACTCAGCAGGTCAGCAGCTTCATCTCCAAAGCAGATGTATCTGCTCTGCAGAGTCGGAGAGAGCTGTTAGAATATAGGAGTTATCCTAGGGAAGGGGGTAGTTTCTATGCAGCAGAATACATGCATAAACTTGCAGCCTGCTACCAGGCCAGTATTTTGTGATGAAGAGAAACAGGGTGGTGAAGCCAGCCCTGGTGGTCCTTGAGCTGAGGTTATTTTACCAAGAGCTTTTCTCTAATTCTTTTATTGTGTGACTAACTGGCTTTAACAGGTACTTCAGCAAGTCTTGCTAATATACTAGGAGGTTCTACTTTTACGAATGTAGGGCCTCGGCCCAAACTTGTAGAAGTCAACAGGAAGACACTCATTCATTGCAATGAGCTTTGGCTCAGGCCCATGAAAGGGACTCATGACTGAGACTGCTCAAAACAGACAGGACCCTGCAGCTCCTCCTGGAGCTGTGTGAAGACAGATGTTTGGTTCCAGGGCAAGTCGGAGAAGTCTGAAGAAATCCTGGTTTGAATGAACTTGATGTGAACATTTTTTTAAAATTTTCAGCAAATGAAAAAATAGGAAAAAACCACCAAATATTTATTTGAGGTCCAAAAAGGACTAGGAGTTTTATATGGCATTTTACAGAATTAAAAGAAAAATAAATTAGTGGAAATTTCAAAACCAAAAGCTGTTTGGAACAGAAACCTGGGAAGGCTTTGTGTTGAACAGAGCAAACCAAACTGCTTTGGCTTTTGAGTTGGGGGAAGGGAGGGAGCTGACCTGAACAATCTGGCAAATCCATGACAAGTCCCCTACACAGACAGTTTTATCAAACCTGCATTTTTCATGGAAAAAGCAGCTCTGGCTGACAAATGTCACGGTGCTGCTAGCCTTTCCTCCCTGCCCTCCAGCTCACAGACTCGCACGGAAGTGCTCAAAGACTGGCCTGCTGGCACCCTGGTCAGGACCAGGGGACCACCTCAGAGGCTCCAAATCACCAGAGCAGGGGTGGGCAAAATACGGCCTATGGGCCACATACGGCCTGCTAGGCCATTTTATTCGGTCTGTGGGGCCCCTAAAAAAATTCAGAAAATTAATACTTATTTAGCTGTCCTTGGCTCCTGCCAAAGATGACAAAAGACAGGGGCAGTAGGACCCAGGGGAAGCCCCGGTTGGCTCTTGCAACAGCAGGGCCTGCCCAGCCCCCACCCCCCAAGCCCCAGGGTCCGGGCCTGCAGAGGCTCTATGGAGCCAGGCCAGCTCCCCCTCTCCCTGCTGGTGCAGCCCAGCCTGGCTCCACAGAGCCCTGCCAGCCTGCGCCCCGCTCTGGGCCCCACTGGCACTGGCCCTGGGACATTGGTCCCAGGATGGTGACCAGGGGCCCCCGACAGCTTGCTGAAACTGGGTAGCGGCCCTTTGCCCGAAATAATTGCCCACCTCTGCACCAGAGGGTGGGGGTCTGACTCCTAGTGGGTCTTTGAATCCCTGCACTACTATCTGTCCCTCTGTGCAAGTAATGTCTGCAGGATGGCTAATGTTTACACTGCAGTGCTTTAATACCGCCCCAAAGTGCCTCCTGGCCCAGGGAAGGAAAAGTGAGAGAAGTTTTTCCATCTTCATCTCAAGAGCATCTAAGCATTGCTCACCCAGAAGCCTCATTATGCTATTCTGGCCAGAAAAAGACCTTTAAAATCCACCCTGCATCCACCCTTCCCATTCAATAAAGAACTGGCATAAAGGTTCAGTGCCAGTCCCCCTCCCAGGTTTTGCTCTTGGGAGCAAATCTGGGGGGCAGCTGAATGCAGTGTTATGGGGCCCTGGGAAGCAGAGTGTCAGGTTGGCGCAGACCTGAAGCTGGAGGCAGGCCAGCCCCTGCTTGGCCCAAGAAACTGATTCTCTGTTGCCTGGTCCCTTAAGGATTCTTTACCCCAAAGTATTCTGAACTGGTATAAAAGGCTTCACAAGAGCCTGGGCAGTCAGGTCCAGGGAGGACTAATATGGCCTAAACACAACTGTGTTGTCTCCCCCACATCCTTGCCCCTAGCTCAGAAACAAAGCATAAAGGAGTCTAGGAAGTACTGAGAGGTGCACACTGGCTCTAGCTATTGGCATTTGTAGATATCGTAGAAGCCCTTTAGCAAGCATTTGCCTCAGGTGACTATGTTGCTTTTCCTCCACTTGTCAAAAAGGGCACCCAAGCCAGAACTAGCACGAGGACAACAGAGACCGCAGCAGCATAAGTGAAGTGTGCATCTGATGTGAGCAGTGATGATCACATCACAGATTCCCTACTGAGTCCCAAAATCCAGTCCTTTCCAGCTCCTTTGCCCATTATGATTTTTTTGCAGATCCAGTACTTTGGTAGTAGCAAATGAAGGAAGGTGCCTATGGAAGCAGCTCCACCATGCCAGTCACCACAGCACCTATCAAAGGCCCTTTCTTTGACTGCCCCTTTGCAGGGAGAATCAAGGTTGCCCTTTCTCTTTCCTTGTTCCCTGTCTCCACAGGCACCTGTCAGCTATCCTGGTGTGGCTGCTAGTTACCTGCTGTGATGCTGGTTGGAAGTGCTGGCAAATGCACAGTGTATGAAATGCTACAGTTCAGGACAACAGAAGCAATTTCAGTCCATTATCACCAGCCCTTGAGCACCTAGGCATAGATTATCCACATGACCCTGTGACAGATACCAAGCAGACATGTCTGATTTCTAAGGCCCAGAAATGCTACTGTTCTGCATAGAACTCCTCTGCCTCCAAAAGGTTGTAAATTCACTGGGGTGGCAGAGTTGGTTTTTATGAGGGTATTCTCTGTTCTGCTTCCTCTTGCCAATGCTGACTGAATGGCCTGACTTTCAGAGTCATTAGAATCCAAGAGATACAGCACTGGGTTGGGAAGAAAGTCACCTGCCCTGACCTGACCCAAAACCTGCTATGGTCTGTGACTGCTACATCTGATGATCATAGAAACAAAAGGCAGCAACACTGCAGCTGGAATACAGATTCTTGCAAAATGACGACTAGGGATCCTGGTTTTCCCTAAAAAACCTGCAAATTCTCTGATAAAAAATCATGAAGTCTCTGATAAATACTCCAAAATCCATGATTAAAATGAAAGTCCCCCCACAGCCCCTCTGGTGCCCCTTACTCCCCCCCTCAGCCCCCTGGCCCTGCTCATGCCCCTCACTCCCCCCCATAGTCCCCTGGCCCTGCTTGTGCCCCTCACTCCCTGCCCTCACAACCCTCCCAGCCCTGCTCTTGCCACTTGCTCCCCTCCCACAACACCCCCAGCCCTGCTGGTGCCCCATGCCCCTCATCCACAGCTCCTGCTCCCCAGCTGCCAGGGCTAGAGGGCCAGGGACCTGGCAGGAGGCGGTGACTGCTGCAGTGGAGCGAAGCCTACCCCCCATGCCCCTGCTGCCTGCTGAGGGCTCACATGGGGGTGGGGCTGGCTCCCCACCGCTGCACGCACTCCTGGGAGGCAGGAGGGACCATACTCCCCAGATCTGTGCATGAGGCGGGGGTGAGCATGGCTTCCTGCTCAGGCTCCCACCCTGCTGCCATCCCCCAGGGCCTCCACAGTCCAGTGGGTGCGACCTGGCAGCAGTGCCATAGCAAGGGGGCGGGAGAACCACCCTGAGTGCCCAAGTGAAGGAGTGCCAACAGGCGCTGCCCAGCCGGGGTGGAGTGCAGGACGGAGCCATGAGTGGCTCTTTTGGGAGGGGACAGGAGGAGGACAGCTCCCGCTGCTGCATGCACTCCCAGGCAAGCCTG
>NW_017729017.1:5650631-5658298 GCF_001723915.1 Gavialis gangeticus | reverse complement strand
GGGGGCGGGAGAACCACCCTGAGTGCCCAAGTGAAGGAGTGCCAACAGGCGCTGCCCAGCCGGGGTGGAGTGCAGGACGGAGCCATGAGTGGCTCTTTTGGGAGGGGACAGGAGGAGGACAGCTCCCGCTGCTGCATGCACTCCCAGGCAAGCCTGAGGCGGGGTGGGGGTGCCCCCCAGATCTATGCATGGGGCGAGGGTGGGCTGCAGTTGCGGGCTTTACCTTGTCTGCCAAACTTCCTTGCACAGCATTCCCTAGCATTGCAAAGAACAGTGAGGCCTCACAGGAAAACTGCTTGCTGCTGCAAGCTCTGCGCAGCTGTGGCAGCACATTCCCTGTGCATGCAGCTGCAGTGGGGAAGTGGCATGGGGCTGTGCACAGTAGGGAAATTTCTCCCAGTGTTTCATTTCGAAGTTGTTTCAAGAGCTTCTAGCTCGAAACACCAAAATCGAAATGAAACAAAAGCCTTTGAAACAAAACAGCACTAACCTCCTGTCATCTGCCAGGCAGTTTGGGGGCTTGCCTGCACTCCTGGGAGGGCTGCACAGGCTGTGCCGGTTTCCTCCCAGGGGTGCAGGCCCCCGATCTGCCTGCTAGATGACAGGAGGCTGGTGCTGCCAGCTGGAGCCAGCAGCAGCACCAATCGTCCCAGTGCTGGGTGCAGAATAGCCTATGGGCAAAATGTCGAAACAGCATCAAAATGACGAAACGAAACAGAACAGTGCTTTCAAAATTAAACAAAACTTGAAACGAAACACTGTTCCGTCGAAACATCAAAACGGAAGTCGAAGCAGAACGGTGCTGTTTCACGCAGCCCTACGGCAAAGGGGATGTGTCGCCAAGGCAGTGCGGAGCCCGCAGCAGCAACCAGCTTTCCTTATACATGCACATGGCGCTCCCTGCCTGACCGGCCTCCTCCCACTCCCCCCAGTTTCTTGCTGGCTGGAGCTCTGCCAGCCTGCAGAGAGCTCAATGCAAAACTGAAAAATCCATGGGTTTCTTCGGTAAAATGAGAAATCCGTGTTTGCTTCTAGTAAAAGGTCAAATCCACGGTTTTCTCTGTTTTTACATGGGAAACAGAAAACCCAGATCCCTGATGATGACAGAATGTCCTCACAAACAGATTAGTGAAGCATGAGGTACCTGCAGCAATGCATGCTGTCTAAGGTTGCAGACAGACAGACAGGTGTCTAACTGGCATTTGCTGATCCTTTGAAGCAGGCAGTATGAAAAGAGAGGGCTCCCACTGCCTGACGGACATTCCAGCTGGGTGGATATTTGTTTTAATATTTTGCACAGATGGTGAACCTTTTATTTGAATTTCAACAGTAATTGATGAACCCTCGCAATCTTGCTGTTGTGCTTTATCACAATTTCATTCTATGAGGAGGTGATAGGCCTTGCTTGAGCTCACAGAATGAGTCTCTGAGAACTGGGACAATGGTCCAGAAGACCTCTCACAAAGTCTACTGCTCTTAACTGGCAGACCATCCTGCCTGAACAGTCCAACAGCTCTGGCAGATAACTGGCTTTCCAGGAGGGGGCACACCGTAATGATGTAGGTATGCAGTAACACCCTACACTGTGTGGTGTACTATTAGTTACATGGTAGACAAGCGCAAGGACTATTTATTATTGCCCTGGGGCTCCTTTGCCTTATACCTCCCTGTCCCTCCAGTCTTCTTCACCCCTCCCTTCACTCCGATGTAGAACAATGCCGCGGCAGTGGCACATACTAAATTTCCTGGCTTCATCAACAAGCTTGACCTTACCTGAGAAACACACCTGTTCACTGATTGCCATGTAAATGAAAACAAAAACTACATACAGCATCACCACCTCCCGTTTTCTATACTCTGAACCACAAAATCATACAGTATCATAGATATGTAGGTCTGGAAAGGACCTTGAGGGGACCCATTTGCCTGAGGGGTCATCTAGGCCAAACCCATGCCCATGTTCTCATTGATTCCTCTCTGAAGTCTATAAAAGGGGTTGCCAAAAATACTGACAGCTTCTTCTATACCTTCTCCACCCCAAAGCAGCCCATTACATAACACCCAGAAGTTTTTGCGGCTCTTGGACATAGTTCCATTCTTGAACAACTCCTTTCTTCCTTAGGAATACTCTGCCACACCTACCTGACAGCCCAGCATTACGAGCCTCACAGTTTTTTATACTTATTTGATATATGATTTTATCTTAACAAAAGGGAGGCTTTAGATTAAATCCCCCAGTCTGGATTGCCTTGTACCAGTAGAAGTCTGTGCATCTGACCCTCTAGCACTGTTTGACATATTCCTTCCCACCTACTATACTTTAGTTCCTCCCCTGCTTTATTCCCTGGTACTAAGTATTTGTACATATCAAACAAAAAGTCAGAAACTTCTGCTTGCTTTTCACCCCGACAATTGTCTTATGGAACCATTCACCTACCAGCCACCCTCCCAACACTTACCAGAGGAGCCTGCTCCCCTGTCTCCTAGTGCAGCCTCACCCAGGCTGGGCTGATCGTCCAGTCACCCTCCTCTCACTCTCACAGTGGCTTACGGGTTGTTTGAAAGGAGCATCAGTAAAACAACATGCGGGTGCCTGTGTCCAAGACCCCCACATGCCTTCATTCTTACCATAGATGAACATATACTTAAAAGGTCTTCTCCCACACAACCAGAAGGAAAATAATCTCAACCCTTCCTTGTCACTTGTACTGGGGGGTGGAGGGGTGCACTCATCCTAAATACACCCTCCAGCAGCACACATTGAAAGAGACCTTCTATTTTTTGACAATGGTAAGCACTGTTCATCCTTTTCATCCTTCAACTGCTCATTTTCCCTTTCCTAGAGTTGCCCCCCAAGTCCATGCAGCCATTCTCCCTGCCTGACAGGATTTACTTCTTAAAATACTTTCATCTCTCACCTTGATCCAATTCAAGTGTGAGCCTGCCTTTAGACTCTCTTTCTTTCTTGGGTTGGCTGAGCACTTTGCTAAGCTGATAGCAAGGAAGAGGGAATCATAGACAGAGATTTTTTTTATACAGGAGTGTAGCTGTGTTTTTAACGAGGAGCTTATCCCGTTGGTGGCAGGCTCTGCTTTGGTTCAGGGGCGCCCCTTTGGCATCTACTGGGGAAACAGGAGGGCTAAGAGCTGCAAAGCTGAGGACCAATTTTGCCACCCATTGTTCACAAGAGATGACCTCCTTTGATTAGCCAGAAGATGCCCAGGGCATCAACAACTGGGCCCCGTAACAATACATCATTCTGTGCTGTGGTCATTCACATACGCTCAAGAATAAAAAATCTCAGCATTAAGTAATCCTGGTGTGATCCTGCCCCATTGTGCTGCTTAGGATTTTGGCTGTAAAAGCCAACAGAGAATTCCTAGGAGGAATCAACCATCCCTCTCCCAGCACTATACATGTGTCACATCCTAACACCTGGAGCACAGGGCTTAGGTTTCTAAAATTGGGCAGGAATAATCTCAGATTCCCAGCTAGATCGTAAGAGGAGGGGGGAGTGGGTTGCTCTGGCTTGCAGGACAGGGTGTCTTTGGGTAAAAATAGACATTGCCAAATGAAACAGCTTAAGCTGTGGTGGGATGCATCCCACCATAGCTGATCCACTTTATTGGGTGAAATACACACCACTTATTATCCTGCATCAGGATGTCCCAAATGCAGGACAACAGGCAACATGTTTGCCTTGCCTGGGGAATCCCCATGTCCCTCCCTGCCATGTACCTCCATGCTGGGACCTGCACTGATTTGTGCCTCGATGTGAAACCCAGGTTGGTCTGGGCCCCAACACGGATCCCAGCATGGAGTTATAAGGCTGTGCAAGCCCAGGCATGGGGGCATGGGATGCCAGGGATTACCTGGATTGCATGCCTCCATTCTAAGACCTGCGTGGGCTTTCCCAGGTTGCCCCTGGAAGTTCTGGGGTGGATATGTGTAAGTGGGAGCCCTGACTTTCCCTGCTTATGAAGAGGTGCCCTGAGATTCCCTGGAGAAATGTCTCTTTAAGCAAGGAAAGGCAGGCAGGTGCACCCAGGGTCTGAGGGACTGAATCCTACACAAGAATTCCCAGGGTGCACAGGATTGGGCCCCTCAGGCCCCCAGAGTACCTGCCCAGGGACAGCTGAAAAGTATGGGCATCTCTGAGTTTCCTGCACTCTTCTGCCACAGAGTAAAAAGATGACCACCACAATAATGCACAACTAATTAACGCTGCCTTTTGTTACAGCCACTGATGTGACACAACAAGGGTAGAGATATTTATTTGCTATTTGTGGTGCCATAAAAATGTCTGTTGCACCACAAATGCCTCATCCGACAATGTCTATTTCAACCCTTTCACCTCTTGTTTCTATGGTGCTCAGGCTATGTCCAAGTCAAGAGGAACCTCTTCACCTCACATCTTTCTCTGCCTAAGAAATGAAAACAGGGTTCTCGTGTGATCCCCAGGGTCTTCACATCCTTAGAATGCACAGAGGCTCTGGAAATAAATCCACAAATGCTATCACCAGTGCTGTCTCCTGTTCCATTTTATAACAAGCATCCTAATTACAACACAATAATCATAATTATAATTACATTTCATTATTGCCACAATTTATTAGTGCTCTGTCAGGTCATAACGTAAGTGTAAGACACATGCAGCAATAATGAAATGTGGCCATTGAGCATTTGATGGGTCATTTTTATCACTGACAGTGCCTCCAGCCCTGGCCTTGCAGTATCCGAGCAGATCAATGGTCCACCTAGCCACTGCCAGTATCCTGTTTCCTATTTAGCTGTGGCCAATGACAGATGCTTTCAAGAAAGATGCAACATTCCCATAATCTTCTAGCTGTGCAAAGCCATGCTGTGTATGCAAAGGGGATTTCTTCCTGACGCAGCTGGTGATCAGCTTCTGTCCTGAAGCATGAGGATTAATAGCCCTTATAATTTTATTCTAGCAAATGAAAGTGCAGCTGCTGTTATCTGTACTATAACTGCCTACTCCTGTTCAAAACAGGCTAAATCATTTCCCTAAATAATATGCTACAGCAGGGAGTTCCACGGACTTTTCTTAGTGTCGTGGCTGTTTAACACTAGAAGGAACCTCTGTGTTCATCTAGGCTGCCCTCCTCCACAGCACAGGCTGAAGGAAGTCCCCTTGTCATTTCTCCATCTAGCCCATAACTTTTGTTTGTACAACACCAGAGCCTTTAGAAGAAGATTTAAAGGCACTGGTTGATAGAAAATCTGCCATATCCTTAGGGAAGTTGGTTTGATGGTTAATTACTCTCACTAGTAGGAAAAAAAAGAACCTTATTTCGACTCTGAATGTGTCTAGCTTCCGCTTCCAGCCACTGCATCTAATTATGTCTTTATGTACAACACTAAAGAACCCTCTCTATCAGAAATCACTTCTATCTGCAGTCCGTGATCAGGTTGCCCCTTAACCTCCTCTTGGGCGAAATAAATAGACTGAACTATTAATTTTCTTCATCTCAGGCATGTATTCCCTGACATAGATCTTCCCGGCAATCCTTCACTTGAATCCTTTCCAATTTTTCACTATCTTTTTTGAAATATGGACACCAGAACTTGACCCCGAGCTCTAGTAACAGTCTCATTACGGCTGTATGCAGAAATGTGCCCCTTGCCTACTTTGGCTTAATAGCCTTCCTTTTCCTGCATCTGCCCTCTAGGCTGCGGCATCATGCTGGGAGCTCAAGTTAAACTGTTTATCTACCATGACCCCTAAATACTTTTCAATGTCGCTGCATTCCAGGAGACAGCTTCCCTCCTCCTGTAAGCATAACCTTATTCCTTGTTCCTTGCATTTGGCTGTGTTAGAAGCATGTTGTTCCATTGAACCCACCTTACCATGAAATCCAGTACTCTAGGAATCTGAGTGCCCTCTGCAAATTTGTCATTAATATTAAAAGAAAATGGCATTATGTCCTGCTTATGATGCTGTATACTTCTATTTCCACTTGCTCTTCCCATTTCAAAGCTAAGTACTCCTAGGTTGAAATTCTGACCTCACTACAGCATATGCCACAAGTCCCATTGATTTCAATGGGGCCACCCTTTACATCTGTTCTTACTAGTACTCAATCTTTATGTTTCCATGGGCACATCTACATGAGACACTTAGTGTGCAGTAGACTAATTCTACTGTGCATCAGCACAGCAGGCAAAAACCATGCTAATGCGCTAATGCTCAGTAGAATCAGTCTACTGTGCATTTAGCATTTCGTGTAGATGCGCCTTTGGAAACAAAAATATTTATGACTAGTAAGAACAGGTGTACAGGGTAACCAGATGCGAACAAAGTAAAGTTGGGGTGAAACTGTGGCTCTATCAAAGTCAACAGGACTTGCACGTCACAAAAAAGTATGTACCAGCATTAATGTACAGTAGCACTGATTATAGCATATTAAGCTAGTACCTGTTATTACAGGACTAACTTAATGTGCCATAATTACAGTGCATTAAAGAGCATGTAGACGTGCCCCATAATTCCTAAAGCCACAATCAGAAATCAGAATCCCACCATCCTAAGTCTATCCAACGGCCTGCAGAGCTCACAGACAGACAGAACACTTACAGAGGCATAACTGGCATTTCACCAACATACAGAAGTAATGGACAGACAATACAAAGCACCAAACCATGGTAACTTCACTCCTGACAGAATCAGAGGTAAAACTGCACCACTATAGGTTGTACCAGTTTAGGTTTTGTCTGCCAAGTTCACCCTAATGTAGCCATTTGCTGAAGGTAAACAGGTTTTTACCTATTTTACCACCTACAGCAGAGCATTTTAACAGCCACTTACCATGTGAACTACCCCAGCTGAACATGTCTAATCATAATCACCTTCTTGAAGTAATTTACCTCAGTATACAAAACCAATGTAAATTACAGAAAAGTATGTGTTAGCCTGCCCATGCCCAAAGTCCCTGCCTTATAGCGCTCACTGTCTCTGGGCATTTTTACACGTGCTCCAAGCGCCAGGGAGTTGGGGAGGAGCGCTTTAATAAGAGCGGCTCTGAGAGCCACTGTAATCAAAGCTCCCGCAGCGTCTTGTGTATCAGTCTCCCTGCACTTCAAAACGGCAGCAAGGGCACTTTAAGTAAAGTCTGTTAAATGAGATTTAGTGCCCTCACTGCCATTTTGAAGCACAGGGACACTGATACGTGAGATGCAGAGACTGCTGGAGGTGCGCTAATTAGCACACTCAAGCAGACTCAATTAATTGAATCTCCTCCAACACGCTGCCTCCCCTCACATCTTCAGGCACCTGTTACTGCTATTCTCTGGACATGTTTGACGTCCCTTATAGAAGTATCTAAGAATTTGCCTAGACTAGAAATACTCCCACAGTGGGACAGCCTTTGAGAAAACTACAGCCTTGATTCAGCATATGCTTAACTAAGAAAATGATCACTCTTGCCATGCTCACTTATAGCCAAGTCATTTCAAGATGAGGGTCTAAGAGGACTGCGTCCTAAGTCTTCATTTCCTGAGGTCTCCATTCCTGTTATGATGCAAGACACCCGTTCGTTTTATGTGTTAACTAGCAAATTGCCCATTATGAATGACAGGGGGCGGGGATGGAGCACCACCACGCAGCACCCTGTGGTGCTGCTGCCCCCCTCCCCCCCACATCCCCA
>NW_017729017.1:5644163-5650620 GCF_001723915.1 Gavialis gangeticus | reverse complement strand
CTACTCCCAGTGTGGCCCCAAACACCACCCCCCGCCACTCTACCCTGTGCTCCCGCCGGCTCCTAGGAATGGGAGTGGGGAGGGGAGTTTGCATGTAGCAGCGGCCGCCAACACCAAGGGCCCCATGTTGCCACCACTCTGTGTCCAGCCACGTGCAACATCCCCCCCTCCCTGCTGGCTGCTGTCAGAGTCAGGCGGCGAGGGAGACGCTGCCACCAGAAACCCTGTAAAAAATGACAGGAACCAAGGGCAGTAGGACCCAGGGGAAGCCCAGTGGGCGCCAACAACAGTGGGGCCCACCCGGCCCTGCCCCCCAGCTGGAAGCTTCTGGCCTGGGAGTAGGTGGCTGCCCCGTGCGGGAACTGCAGATAAGTGGTGGGGAGAAGGGCAGGGGGGACTCTGGGCAGGGAGGAAGCATGGGGGGAGTGGGAAGCAGCCCCTTCCCCACCCCATGGCTTGCGCCCCGTGCTGCAGCTGCTCACAGCCCACGTGGGGCTGCCTGCCTCTGCTCTGTTCAGCCCCGCAGGCTGCAAGCGGCTGCAGCAGGGAGCGCCAACCATGGGGCAGGGGAGGGGCCACGTTTCCCCCCGCACTCACCTTTTCCCTGGGCTCCTTCCCTGTGTGGAGAAAAGTACCCCCTCGCCCACCCCATGCTGCAGGCACTCGCAGCCCACACGGGGCTGTCTGGAGCAGGCACAGGCAGCCCCAGACCAGCTGCGAGCGGCTGCAGCGTGGGGCACTGGGCATGGGGCAGGCGAGGGGATGCTTCCCCCTCACTGTGCTCAGCACCACCTTGTAGCCCGCCCCCACTGCCAGGCTGGCAGGGGGGTGGGTTACAAGCTGGTACTGAGCACAGGGAAGAGCGACCACTCGCTCACCTTGTGGCCTGTGTCTTGCACTGCAGCTGCTTGCAGCCCACGTGGGGCTGCCTGTGCCTGCTCCAGACAGCCCTGTGTGGATTGCGAGCAGCTGCAGCAGGAAGCGCCGGCCATGGGGTGGGTGAGGGGCCACTTTTCCCCATGCTCAGCACCAGCTTCTTCCCTGCTGGTAAGCAGGGGGTTGGGGCTGTGTGCTACCCTCCGCCTGTCCCGCAGGGCTGGGGGGCACTGGGTGTGAGTGGGCAGGGAGCCAGTGGGAACATGAGGCCTGCACCAGTGCCCCAGGGCCAGCGCCGGTGGGGCCCAGAGCAGGGCAGCAGGGGTATAGGGTTCCAGCTGGCAGGGGCTCTATGGAGTTGGGCCAGGTCCCTCCTCTCCCTGCTGGTGCAGCCCAGTCTGGCTCCACAGACCTCTGCCAGCCTGCACTCCATTCTGGGCCCCACTGATGCTGGCCCTGGGACATTGGTCCCAAGACATTGGGACACTGGTCCCAAGATGGTGACCAGGGGGTGGGGCACCTGTCAAGGGGTGGGGCTACCCGTGCAACCCTCCACAGCCTGCCAAAACTGGGTAAGTGGCCCTCTGCCCGAAATAATTTCCCACCTCCGTCTCGGAGCAACCAGTACATAAGCAACTGAAGTCGAGAAACTCATTCAGATGGGAGACATGGGTACTGTTGCAACAGAGCGGAGGTGGGATCAGTGCCCTATGGGCACTTGAAAAACCCCACAAAAAGTTGGATGAGACTGGTTCTCATCTCAAGTGCTTCATAAGCAACCCAACACCCTATCCACCTGGGTGTGAGATCTCCCACAACTTATGGACTAAACTAAAAAGGATTCACTCTGGAGCTGGACAGTTTAATGCCACACTCTATAAGATTGGCTTAAAGGACAGTTCAATATTTGAGTGTGGTCATGCAGACTGCTGACCACTTCCTCATGTGTACAACACACCTGCACATCCAGGATGATGAACTGGCAAATGTCAACAATAAAGCAGTTGTGTGGCTCTGCTACTTTAATGATGTGTAAGGGGGAAATGAAGTATACGAGAAAAGAAGAAGAAGAACACTGGAAAGAAACTGCCCAGATGGCAATGACAGCATTTCAAGTCCACTCTTTCTAGGAATCTCTTATATCTCTTAATTTTCACAGACTGGAGTTCTGAGAGGACAATGCAGATCAATTTATTTTTAAGTGAACTGTCTGCTGAGGGAAGATGCCAGTTTGGCCTCCTGTAGACTGAAGCCCTTTCATTAGCCACAAAGAAAACGAGGCAAGGGCAGAAGGGGCAAGCTGCCCACCCTGCTCTGTGGATGTGATTCTGACCAACTTAGAGGCTTCCTCACTCAAAAGTGGGCCAACTGTTCTTTTTCTACTCATGCCACCCCTGAGAACAACTTCTGGGTGACCGTTTTTTATCTGTTACAGGTCTAGCTAAAATGGGGGCACTTTCTTTTGGGCACTTCCCAGGCACACAACAAGAATAAGCCCCTGTCCTCAGCCGCTTACCAGCCAAAGAGATGTGGCAGACCAAGCATGGGAGGGAAAGAAGGGCATGCTGCTCCAATCTACCTTCCCCTCCTTCTAGCGCAGGCTGGGCAAACCCCAATCTGAACTTCCTCCCCTCTCTTCTCCCCCTTCCCATCATGCAGACAGCACCAGGGGCAGGGCTGGCCTGCATCAGTCCAGTTGCCTGAGCAGACAGAAGTTAATGAAGGTGCTCTACTTTGAAGCGCCTTCATCTGTATATGAGGGTTAATTTGTCGGGTGATTGGGGACTTTTAAAGCATTTTGCAGTTGTGCGCTTCTGTCAGGGCACAGCTGTAGAGCACTTTCAAGGGGCTGATCATGTGACAAATATAACTTCTGTTTGTGCCCAAAGGGCAGGATATCACCTTCCCAGCAGGGAGTGTATTTTCTCCCTAACGTACTAAATGTATAACAACCAAGCATGAAGCTACATCATAAAGGCCACTTATACTCCATCTGATTTCCATGCAAAGATCCCAGTGACACCAATCATCTTCATGGATTTGAAGCCCAGCCCCCAGACTTGTAGACATGGATCTGCTTTGAATGACTTGCTAGTCCTGGTCTGGTTCAAATAGTGTCTCAATACTGGGAAACATGCTCCTAAAGGATGCTGAAGAGAACGCAAGGACAATGAAATTACAGCTCCAGGCTCCCAGTCAAATGCCACGCTGCTCATAAGCCTGCATTCAACAAGTTCAGCCACTGCTAAGACCAAGAAAATGTAACCAGAAGCACAAAGCGAACAGCTTAAAATAGGGCAGCAAGAAAAACAAGGACAAAGACAAGTCAAGGTGATGTCCTCAGGGTGACTCACTCATGCTTCAGTGGGAAAAGACAAAGGGGAACGGGTCAAGGAGTCCTAGTCACCAGAGGATGAACATGAACCAATCGGGAGGGGAGCTACCATTGCATCTGCTCAGATCCTGGCACCAAGCCTCATTGGGCCAGGCTGTGTGAAGGAAGAAGGAGTGGGCATCACGCTTGCAAAGGGGTGATCAGGAGCAGATTCAATATCCAAGCGGATCTGATGGTGTATATTACCGTGGCTTTATCAGGGCCAATGAGATGAAATATTCCTGAGGGATTTCAGAGAAATCCAGCCCATGAGATGGAGACCAATTTAAAATCATTGCCATCCAGTTAGTGGGTCCCTGTGCTTCCCCGGCTCCACGGGGGGCGGCAAACAGCCATGCTTTCTCTATTCAACTCCAGATTATTTGCTGCAAAGTGGAATTTCACCTCTGGTGTGGCTATACTGGAAAATTTCTCTGGCAAAAGCCAGTACACCCAGACCTAGCTTCAGCTGGGGAACCCAAAGCCAGAATTTGCACCATCACTGTGGCTAAGTTAAATGCTTCATCATCACTGCAGTCTTCAGTGCAGCTGAGCCATGGTGAAACCATTCATCCCTTTCCTCCCCTCTCCTACCAGGGATAGAGTTTCCAAGGGTACTCTTGCCCTTTCAATTCAGGCTCTGGTTGGCAACATCTTTCTTACTGAAAATCATTGTCTGTCCCACTTTCCAGTACATGGCACTGTATTTCCCCCAACTACAGAAGCTACCTAACTTCCTTTTCCTCAGCTCCTCCACAGATGTGATTCTCCAGCTTAGAGGCCTCTCTCATTCTATCCTATACAGCAAGTGCACTTCAAACTCTGGCTTCCTCATGCTACACCTGAGCTTCTAGCCAAACAGACAGCAGATGCCCTAAAAAGGCTGGGAAGCTCTGTGCTCAGAGAACATGGAGCCAGTCCCACAGACCCCACTGTGAGGTTGCAAGCAGTTCTAGCGTGTAGAGCACAGTAAGTTTGCAACCAGGGCAACAGACCATTCTCATGTATATTTCTGGACTGTCATGGGGAAAGGGCAGTGTTCTGGGGGCACTGACACTTTCCTGCAATAAATGCAGCCTTACCTATCTCTACCTTATAGAGCATATATAAACAAGTATGCAGCTTTTTCAGTCACACATACCTCTGGGTCCATACTGATGCCTGTTCAGTGACAGCCTCCTACTCTTTCTCTTCCTCAGCTGCAACCTTCATTCTCTCTCCCCCTTGTTTCTTTCCTCTGTTGCTAGGAAAGGACTGTTGCCAGGTGATGAGATGCTGGATCCAGCATGGGCAAACAGAGAACCTGGAGCATGCTAAAATATAGAAGAGGCTTCCCAATACTCCTATTCCTCAAGAAGAGCACTCTCCGGGACAGGGTACCCTAGTGATGCCTGAGTAAAGAAACAGCCACAGTCCTGGGAAGAACAAAAATTGCCAGACTCCAGGCAGCAGCTGGTAATGGCTACTGCTGTTTGGTCCTGCTGCCAGTCAGTACCTCCTGTTGCAAAATGGACACTGAGACACTAAAACACCCCAGGGGTGACAGGCGACTGTGGTTCTGACACACTAGGACCAGATCTTCACTCAAAGAGATGTAATCAAAGCCGATGGGAGTCAGCCCAAGGGAAGGTCTGCATAGTTTGGTTTTTGGACAGTTATTTAAGCGCCTGATTCGGCATCCTCTCCTCAGGCCTTGTGCAGAGGAACAGCTCAATTTCAGTTCAGGGGTAAAAGGTGCTTTTACTTCAGTGAAAGTTGCAGGATTGGACTTTGAAGAACACATGAATTAAAAGCAAGGTGCTTCAAAGCAGTTTACCCTGTTCGGTGGCTCCATTCAGGAGACTGGGCTACAATCTCCATTTCTATATGAAGGTGTGACCCAGTGGGATCCCCAGGAAGAAGGTGTGAGAGTAGGATGGATGGAACACAAGGCCTTCCTAAGTGATCAGGAAGAGTGTTTACATGGCATTGGCCAACTCAGATATGTTTAACAAACCATTCCAATAACGAATCCTCATTCATAAGGATCTCGCTTTGCAGCAGCTTCAGAAGTCCCCATTTTCCAGTGTATACGAATGACAGTTCTGCTTTGGCTTGGCAATCTTGCAAATTTCCACAGGCATCTGAATGATTGTTACCCATTTTATTTTATTACATATAAGTCACAGCACCACATGCCTTTTAGTGATTTCCTTTTCTTTCTTTTCTGGAACAGTGATCAGAATGGGTTGTGCATCACACTGATGCTTTGTTTCATACTTCAGATTTTGAAACCCTCATGTTGCCCAGTTTGCTGGCAGGCTCTGTGGATGAGTAGAGATCTACTAGGATGATGACATTAAGAGAGAGAGAGACCTGAGACCTTGTGAAGACCTGATACTTTTAGCCAGGTCATTCAAAAGTATTGTTTGTTTTTGCTAATGGTTATTTAACTCTCCTGGCAAACACTGGGAGAAAATATGCTCTTTGTGAAAGATCTGGTGTCACTGCTGTTGACACCAAAAGCTGATGAATCCCTGGTTCTCCAAGGAATCCTTCCACAAAAACAGGGGAACTGGGATATTTCTTCTCTTTCTAAACAATCCCAAGGGAAAGAAAAACTAGCTCTTCTTGTAAGCAACTCTTCAGCACTCTTCAGGCCATTATGCTTTCCTCCTTCCAGTCCTAACCAGCCACTTGTTAATAACTCAGTCCCAGGCTGTGCTCTTTTATAACCATCACGTACGTACACTGCAAATTGGCTGAACCCTACCAGTTGATCTATTACTGGACACACCATAGACTGGGCATGAGACATCTCTCAGCAGCCACAGAAGTCGCACAAAGGAATTAAATAGGGAATTATTCTGATGGCACAGAGGAGCTCATGTTTTCAGAGTTTGGGATGGCAGCAGTGCCTGCTTGAAACTATAATGCTAACTCTTGGTGCTTGCCGTCCAGTTCTCATAGAGCACAACACACAAGTGGGGAATAGCCATTATCCCCATCTTACACAGAGAATCTGAGACATGGAATAGTTGAAAGACTTGCCTAAGATCACAGAAGGCCAGTACGTGAGGCAGGAAGAGAAACCAGCTCTCTGGCTTCCTGGCTCTATGATAAGAGATGCCCATCCATGAGCAGCTCAGCTTTTTCCTCTTGTCTAGAGAATTCTGTCTTTTTTTTTTTTTTTTTTAGTTTTTAAACATTCATGATCAAAACAAACCA
>NW_017729017.1:5629218-5639163 GCF_001723915.1 Gavialis gangeticus | reverse complement strand
CCAGTACGTGAGGCAGGAAGAGAAACCAGCTCTCTGGCTTCCTGGCTCTATGATAAGAGATGCCCATCCATGAGCAGCTCAGCTTTTTCCTCTTGTCTAGAGAATTCTGTCTTTTTTTTTTTTTTTTTAGTATTTAAACATTCATGATCAAAACAAACCATCCAACCAGTCCTCCTCCTCCACTGCTAAAAACAAACCCAGCTTCCGTGGGGCCACTGGGAAACAAGCATATGAACTTGTTCCCTCTGTGAGATCTGCTATAAGCAGTTACCAGACAGTCTATTTAGCACGGCATGGAGTCTGGCTGCTCACAGCAGGGCTGAGACAGAAGCAGGAAAGGAGAAAGAGTGAAGCTAAGCTGGCCTCAACTGCAGCAGACAAAGATAACTGTCTGCTGTGTGGAAAGGACAGTTATGACGGTGAAGATCCCAGGTCCCCTACAGAGCTCTGGTGACACCTGCTATCCACTTCCTGGAATGCTTCCTTCATCTGAGGACTAGCTGTGACTCCCTCCAGAGCCCAGCAGCATCATTAGGTGCCCCTACCCTGACTTCTCAAGGTTTGCTTTGGAAACACTCTCAACAGTCCCAGGAGCTGTGCCATGCAGGCAGCATGAGGAATCACCATAAGGCCATGTGTTTGGGCCACTGGTGTACTGAGGATGAGATCTGGTACTTCAAGACTTGGCTGATTGCTTCTTCAAATTCATCTTCTTCCTTATCTCAACAAGGAGCCTTCCCTGGGTCTTGTTGTGTCCTGTCCTGCCCTATTTTAGTGGCCTCACCTCTGGTACACCTAGGTACACTCCATCTAGCAAGGGAAAGCTGAGGTCCAGAGCAGCCCTCACTCTAGGGAAGGCTGGCAGGAAAGGCAGGATGGGTGGCCATGAATGCAGGCAGATATGGCCATGGCCTTAGCCTGTTAAATTAGTCCACTTGCCCAACTACACTAGAAATCAGTGCCCTAGATCCCAGGGCCAGCCAAGGCACATGAGAGAACCCATGGTGTCCTTCCCCTGCATGTGGCTGGCACAGCCCTGTGGGGTTGGGACATCACGTTGGTCTACGTCTCCCCTTGATATGTTATTAAAACTAGAAAGACACATCTGACATGAATGCCCTCCAGCTTTAAACACTTGTTCCCAGCCATTTATTTCCCTGTTTCCAAGAAGCAAGCCAGAGCAGACAGGCAGCTGTACTGTTCTCATGTGTCCTGAAGCCATCCTGAACAAGCCCAACAAAGTTACTACAATGTGACTCTCTGGATGAACATCACAGATATCTGTGTTGTACATCTCAGCAATCAAGAGGTTAAATCCATGGGGCCCAGAAGTTGTATTGGCCATGTCCTTGAGAGCTCTGGTTTGCCTTGAAATTCAGACAGTCTCACCCAATGGCCCAGAGTTGATGTCTGCAGATTTCAAAACACTTTACAAAGAATGGAAGACAGTTATATCCCTGTTAATTGTTTTGGGGATGCAGAAAGTGAAGTACAGATAGTCTGAGTGACTAGCTCAAGACCATATGAGTCAACAGAAATTAATATTTATTATAACCCATGCTCACAGAATGCGGCTCTTCATCCCCTCCTAGTGGCCAGTGCATCTATAGAATTTGGGTCTGCTACTATCTCCATGCCAATATGCCTATCCTTTTTACTCAGATGCAAGTCTTGAGGCCCATCCTTGTAGATAACCAGGCAGACTGGTTTATGGCTTGGTCTATACTGAGCAATGACTGTTTTTGAGGAGGAGAAGCTAGTGGGGAGGAGGGACCACATGTGTCCTACCAAGCATCCAGTTCTTCAGAGAACGGTCCAACTTCCAAAGTGGGCTGTACACCTTGGCAATAAACATCACTGTCCTGTCAGCTACAGACCCTCCCTTTGACAGCACAGAGAAATGTTCAGAGGAGGTTGCTCAGAACTTTCCATAAAACAGAGATGTACATAGTTATTACATACGTGTCCACACACAAACAGCATGTGGGTTGTTTACTAAGCTACATCCCTTCCGTGCACCGAGAGCCAGATCCTACTCCTGCTAGAATCAAAGGTGAGATTCCTACTGACCTCAGTGGGTGCTAGATGAGCCTGAAGAGGAAATAGGGGTCTTCTGGTACAGAACAGAATGTGACTATAGGTTAAAAGACTTTCACAGTGTTAAACACAAGAGGCAGATGTTAGGGTGCCAAGGTCAACCTTCACTTTGTCATTTCCTGATCTTGGAATGTTTTACTTTGTATCCTTAATATTCCTTGAGGGCTGCATAGGTCCATGCAGCATGACCTGATTGTCCCAGCTTCATAGATATTAGAGACAGAGAAACAAACTCATTAGGTCCTATCTAGTCCATTCCTTGGGGCCAATGTATGACCTTTCCCTATTGTACTGCCACAATGTCCCTTGACAGGACTAATCTTAAATGTCCTGAACACATCTGCCCAACCTACCTCAGATGAACATACTGCACAGTACCAGCTCGAAGGGTAGGATTTTCAAAATGGCCTCATGTTAGCTACCTCTGAACACACTGAAGTCAATTGCAATGTTTCCCCTGGCTCCCACGGGAAGAGTGAACGTCTCCGAGAGTCTCGCTGGCAGCCCGTATATCTTGGATCTGAGGATGCCTGTACTTAGGGACCAATAGGTTTTAGGTCTAAAGATCTGATGATTTGTGATTTCCCATCCAGAGATTATCTTCTTGGGGGGCTGGAAAAGTGGCCGGCTATTAACCAAGCCCCCCAGCTAAACCAGAAAATCATTTTAAGATAATAGCATTTAATATTTATGGAGAGTCATTTTGACAAACAATCATGAAGTGCCGAAGAAATACTTAGAGCAATTCTGAAAGGGATTATCATAAGTAGCCCTAGAGGCTGTGAAAACAAGGCATGCCATATCCTGTTCAAACAATTCCCGGAGGGTGAACTGCTTGCAGGGTAAAAGGATTACAGCCCATCTAGTACCCTTTCTCTCAAACTTTGAATCAGCTCTCTCTCATACTCCTGCTGATCCTGGGTTTAAAGTGAAAATGCATGCTTGTATAACAAGTCTTATAAAACAATTCCTTGAGTGCTGTTTGTCCCCACACCCTCCATCACACCAGTGCTATCATAGCAAGTGGAATCATTAAAAAAGAAAGAATAGGAACAACAACAACAAACTGCCTCACAAATCTTTCTTTGCAAATCAAAGCAGTAGGCCAGATCTTTGGCTGGCACACTCGGCTGGAGTGATTCACCTAGACTCTCGTCACTGAGCTGACACATCTTTTGTGCAGCCACAGAAAAGGCAAAATGCTTTTTAAACACACTAGATAAGCTGTACAAGCTTCCAACCAGTTACCTTACAAACTGGCTTCTGCAAATCAGCTTCAGTGCTTTTCTGCCAAATAATAAATCACACCTTGGACGTCATCATTTGCAGGGGACCTGTGGACCAGCTTAGTCAAACTCACTACACTGTCTCTTGTCTGGGTAAGAAAGGAAGTCACAGGTGCTTGTGATGCCTTTGCCTCTAAACATACTCCCCCAAGACATTTCCAAGCATTTCCCTTGGGCACAGAGCTTGGCAGCCATTTTATTCTCAGAGCTCAGTGCAGACTGGGAAAAGACATACCAGATTCTCAGCTCCTGTCATTATATTCCTTTGTAGTACTTGGTAGTGCATCTCTAAATCCTGGAGTCATGTGACTATGTAGGAATCCCAACTTGCTTTCTGTTTTTTATTCACAACTGGTAATTTTCTAGTGCTTGTGACTGGACAGAAGAACTGGGAAACACAAGCTGTACAAGCTCAAAAACCAGGCAGCAAATAAAAAAGAGTCTACATTTATTATTTTAGAAAAATCTCATGTTTTTAAGTTAATCTCATGATGCTTGGAGTCCCTGATGTGTTAGTTCTGGAAAGCTGGGGTGGACCATAGACAAACTGTGTCTGTCATTACTTCAGTACTTTCTTGTTTTGTTGATTTCCCCTTAATTTAACATTTCTGGTGAATTATTCAGGAATGACCAGAGGGGTGAGACAGGAAACAAATGCAGATCCCAGTTTATGGTCAGCAGCCTGGTATCCCTTAGACAATTAATCTACTCAAGGATTGATCCTGTATCCTTTTTTTTCAAGCAACAACCCATCCAAACAATCTAGATGTGCCCAGTGGCTACAGAAATTTACCACCCCAAAGCTAACTCATTGAGAAAAGTAGGACCACCACCTTGGTCACCGAGATCTCCCCCCACATTCAGACTCCTCTTTCTTCAGCACCACTTTGTATCTTGAAGTATATACTGCATGCTTTCTCCATCCCCACCCTTTCAATCAAGGCCTGATCCAACACCTAATTAAGTCAAGGGCTGCCTAGGCCATCTGGGATTTACCAGGTATCTCCCATCCAAATACTATCCAGAATTAAGACTGTACAGTGTCTGAGCAGATGAGCTCAAGTGCAATATCAGTCTGGTATGGCCATCCCAATGAAGTCAATGGTAGAATTTCCACGAAGTACAAATCAGTTTGAATGAGGCCCCTAAAAACTGGAGCAGCACATTTATTCTGCAAGACATTCTTTTAGTTGCTTTTACAAGGATTGCCTTTCTTCATACACCTACCTATGGGGTGCCCTGAGAAGAGCGGTAGGACTGGATGTAACACCACACAGACAGAGACCACAGGAGAAGGAAGAGGAGCAAAGTGGCGAAGGAACCCTGGAAGGCAGAGGGTGAATGAGTGAGAGGCAAGCTGGAGGGAGTGGGATTTCTCAGCCTTAGAAGGCAGAGCTCCTAGGGCTTGAAAACAAAATCTCTTTTCAGTCTTCAAAGCCATCCTTGTATAATTAAAAGGAGCTGGAGTCCTGCACCTGGCAATGCTGTTGGAGTTAACGATCCTCATTAGCGTTGGATGATAACCTACTTTCCTAACCTTGGCATCAACTCCCTGCTACTGTTGCTTGTGGCTTACATGCTTCCTCATGCATTTGCAGCTCTTACTGCTAACTGGGGATGCAACTGGATCTGTGAGGAGCTAGTGACTCCAAAGCAATGAGGGGAGGTGGCACTTGTTCATGGTAAATGATCCCAGGGGAAAGACAGAAAACAGGTGCAGGCTCCAGCCTGTAGTCAGGAGGCTGGTGTCCTTGAGGTGGTCACTCTACACAGTTATCCTACAAAGGGATGCATACTGTATGCCTCATACACAAAACTCCCTGTGCAGTCAGCATGTGTGGGGCTCATGTAAACAGTGTCATGTGAGGTACCAACCTGTTAGGATGCTGCTACATCTTCATTTACCAATGAATTCCCTTCATATCTGCAATTCCTTCCAAACTGTTTGCCCTTTGCATGGTTGAGTGAAAGGAGAGATGGTTTTGCAGTGAAGGGGCTGGATTGGGGTGCAGGTTTAGTTGTCTAGACCATGTCCACTCCACTTCCAAACATGCCAGGGGGCCCTAAGAAGATACCCTAGTCAGGCCTCCTATGCTAAGCATGTAGAGTGTGTGGAAAATGTTACACAGCTGTGTAGCAGGGCACTAAGGTGCCTGCTACCGAAACACAGTAAAAGGAGCTCACCTGCCAATCACCAGGGCAGCACAGGTGTGGGTTGCTGGGGCAACCAGTCTGGTCAGCTGACTGGAAGGGGGCAGGGCCTGGCCTTTATAAACAGCCAGGCTGAGCCTAGAAGATCAGTTCTCCTTAGACAGCTGAGGAAGTGGGAGCAAGCAGAGTAGGAAGCTGGATAGCCTGAGTTTGTGGTATGATGATACTGGGTGGAGAAAACCCTGATCGGGATATGCATGGAGGATAGCCAGGTTGGCTGGGAACTTTTGTTATAGCCAGGGGCTTTGTATTTTCTGTTTTGTTGTTATATAACACTGGAGGACTGGGTGAGGCTGTAGGGGTTGGAGGAGACCTCATGGGAGCTCCCCAGTAGTGGGGGGTTCCTGGCACTGGAGAGGGTGCTGCATTTTGGGGTGTCCTGACCCTGGCCCCAGTGTACGCAATATCGGGAGGAGCCCAGTGTGGGTGCAGATAAGAAAGACCCAGTGGGGTGTAGGACCTGGAAAGAGGGGTCTGGGGGCCAGGTAAGGCTGAGGCTGCCTGAGCCCCAATTGTGGGAAAGCTGCAGTGGGGTGTAGGACCTGGAAAGGGGGTCTGGGGGCTAGGTAAGGCTGAGGCTATCTGAGCCCTATTGAGACGCCCCCCAGTGTGGGTGGGAGCGCGGAGACAAGACGGGCCCCAATGCAGGCAACGAGGGCTGCAGGAGCCATGAGGTGAGATGGGCCCCGGTGCGGGCTGTGGGAGCTGTGGGCAAAGGTTCACAGCGAGGCCCCAGTGCGGGTGACGGTAGGACTTGCGTGTAGCCCCTAAGGCTAGAGTGCAGCGGGACAACTAGACAGAGCATTGGCTAAGTTACATCAAGGCACTGTGTCAGAGTGGATAGAAGAGGCAGCCTCCCCTAAACACTTAAAATATCAAAGATGTGGCGGGTGAGATTGGTGAGGGTGCGTTGACACTGGCTTGACACAGTAGCCAGGGGGTGCTAGGGGAGTTCATGGCACCCCTAGGTCGTGTCCTGCCACAAGCTGCCATTAGAGAGGCACTGGGTGGGTGATGATAACTATACCTGGCTGGCTCTGGCTCTATGCTGATAGCCACTGTATGCCAAGCAAAACTAAGGAAGTTATTCTCTTGCTCTGCTTGGCATTGGTGAGGCCATAACTGGAGTACTGTGTCCAGTTCTGGGCACTGCACTTCATGAAAAATGTGGAGAAGCCTGAGAGAGTCCAGAGAAGAGCCACTCATATGATTAGAGGCCTGAAGAACAAGCCATATGAGGAAAGGCTGACAGATATGGGCCTGTTCAGCCTAGAAAAGAGAAGACTTTGGGGGGATTTGGTTGCAGCTTACAAATATATCAGGGGCTAGGTAAACAACTATTCATGAAAGTGCCCCAGGGGAAAACTGGGAACAAGGGTCCTAAACTGCTAGAAGGTTTCAGACTGGATATAAGAAAAAAAAATCCTTCATGGTTCATGTGACCAGACTCGGGAATAGACTCCCAGAGGGGGTGGTGCCTACCCTGTGAATCTTCAAAAGGAGACTGAGTGCACACCTTGCTGAGGTTATTTTACCCTAGCAGTCTTTGCTGCCCAGACCAGAGGGGCTGGACATGACGATCTCACAAGGTCCCTTCCAGCCCTAAAATTATATGAATCTGTGATCCTCTGATGGGATGGGACAGTGCTGGACATAAGCAACACCTATGCCACACTTTTTTTTTTTTTTTAAACACTTGGCACACCTGGAATGGGAGTCAGTGGGAGGGGCATGTTTCCATGCATGCTAGCTAATGTTGAAGATGGTGTAAAAATGCTTTTAATCTTTTTGTGCCTCATTTCCCTACCTGTAATGTGAAGTTAACGTAACTACTATTGTCTGCATGGGCTGCACAGAGCACACGGGATCTTTGGGAGAGAGAAGATGGGATTGGTAATTTCTCTTTGTATATCAAGATGCACCTTTTATTGGACCAACTATAGAGTTGGTCCAGTAAAAGCTATGGAAAAAAACATACTTTGCTTCTTGCATATTATCTAGATCAGCCTAGCCACAACAGCACTGCTATAACAGGGATCTGTGAGATAGAAAGTGTCTCAATATGGATCTGTACTGTGCCTAACACAATAGGGCCCTGAGCTTTGGGCCAGCTCACTGTTAGATCAGATGAAATTGGCAGTGCCTACAACTATATATATATATCCCATTTCAACAGAGTGCCCAGAGTGTGTGAGAAACTATTTGCACATCTCAAAGTGTCATTATAAATTGGCTTACAAGTTGAATGAGTACTGGAGTCTCAGCTGGGGTATGGAGTGACATTTGTCCACATTTACATGACTGATACAGTAGTCTTTGCTGATGGGCTCAAACCCACCTCTAGTGCCTGCCAAAAAAACTCCCAAATCTGGTTTCCTGGAAGTGTGTGTGCATGTGTTCTATGCAATACAATACTTATAATCCAATATGTAACATATGCATGCAACAGATAATATGCATTCTGTTCTGTGCACCTTTTACATGTTTGTATTTCTCTTCTGATTATCCTGACCAAAAGCATTCACATAAATAACATGTGTGGTACCATGGTGAAGGTTCTCTTTGGCAATTAGTGTCTTCCAGGTGTGTTTGTACACACAGGACTAAATATTGCACTACAGCTTTGTTGTAAAAGTTAAAGTCGGATTATAGATCTGGCATAGGGGCCCTAGAAACAGTGCCAAAGAAGCTGATTCTCACACCTGATGTGATGTGTTAATGGATGCAATGTTGTGACGATATTAAATCTAGGCCTACCTATCTTTGAAACTATATTATCAGGACAAATCCTGCTGTCAACAGGCAAGTGTAAAACATGGCTAGTAAGCCAAGATGGACCAAGGACATATTAGAAATGCACAATGCCATCTGAAAGCAAAGCCATGTGAAATGACAGTGGTCTGCAAGGTGAAATCACATTTATACCCACCCTAAAAAGAGGTCTATGCCCAGATATGCATATCTCTGAGCCAGGGCCTAACTGCCTAGGAACTTTTCTAGAGCATCTGAGTGCCTTATGATGATTAATGGATTTTACCCACCAGGCCTGTGAGGTAGGGAAGTGCTATCCCTATTCTATGGGGGGAGAAAGGAGGCATGTGACCATCATTTAAGGATTTGCCCAAGGTCACAGGAAGCCTGTGGCTTCACTAGAAATTAAACTTCTGCCTTGGGTCCCAGTCCATCATCTTAACCACAAAACAATCCTGCCTGTGCCTCCAAGACTGCACTTGAGGATTCTGGCCCCTCTCTCTGTTCATACAATTAGCCCTGATCAGAAATGCATTTTTCCAAGTAACACTGAACCATGCAACTGCCTAAGAAAGATCATGACCTAGCATTCACTAAGCCCGTGCTGGCAAGATGTCAGTGCCCATGGCCTGCTTGGTGCTGACTAGGAACATCAGCAGGAGTGGAAGAGGCAGGCTGGCAGCATAGCTCAGAAGTTATCTGCTGTCTCAGTTTTTGGCTCCTTGGCAGGTTTTTGGACATCTATACCCACTGATTTTCCCCCCCCCAATCTGTTGACTGCTTGGAGAGCGTGTTGACATCCAAACAGATGTTTGTGTGCAGGGTGCAAGAGTCTGAGGTAATGCTTCCATTCAGGCTAGACTTAAAAAGGCGGGTACAATGTTACTATTGACCAGAGGGTTCCTGAGCATGATACACAGTCAGGAGCATTTATGAACATGCCTATATGCAAGCTGAGGGCCAACAGGAAGTGAGAAAATATATGTTCATTCTGAGTCCTGGTCTGCTTTCCTGACGGACATTCCAGTTCAGCCAAGGGCTTAGGTATGCCCTTACCAGCTTTTGCTCAACCGGGCACTCAGGCAAACCTCCCATTGGTGTCACTCAGAGCTTGGCCTTCAGTGGAAGTTTTGCTTGACTGCAGGATCAAAGGCACAATGAAGATGTTGCTTCTAAAAAATCACACATACATTTGGCTCGCTAACTCCCACCCACCTCTTAGCACAGCCTCCTGGCAGGCCCTTTTAATGAGGTGGACAGTAAAAGCAGGGACAAGGACTCCTTCATTTATAATACATTAATAATATAAAATAAGGGCTCTTTACTAGGCCTGTGCAAACTGACTATTATTCACTTTGGATTTGGCCAATTTGGGGGACAGTGATTTGATTTGGTGATTCGAATCACCGTCCCGAATAGATTCAACTGAATCTGATTCGAAGATTCGGCTGCTGCCAAATCAGCTGAATCTCTGAATCACCCAGGCCCATCCTCTGCCTGCTCTCCCAGCCCTGGTAATGGCTGTCCTGCCTGCTTCAGCTCCCGGCACTTTGTGGTGGGGGGGCAATCTCCACTGCCCTGCACCACATGGGGGGGCTCT